>NW_024609920.1:1200000-1601307 GCF_016920785.2 Ixodes scapularis
CCGGCTGAAGCCGTATTACGAACGATAGGACTCTCCACTCTCGTCGACGAGTGAACTGTGGACTGTGAACTCCGGCTAGCAATTCCGCTGTCCTTTTGTTTTTTGTTTTCCGTTTTTGTGCTGCATCGGGACGATGCACTTTTAAACGGGGGGATAATGCCGCGCCCAGGGCTGAGAAAGCAACGCTCGGTCACGGACCTCCAGAAAGTTCTCGTTTATTCATGTACCGCTCGTAACTTCTATCATTTATTCCTGCTTTTGTTTTCTAGAAAGTGCGTGTTCATTCTCGCCCGATCACGCGACGCTCGAGCCGCTTTCACCGAATCTTCGAGATAGCGACGCACTCTAGATAAGAGGCCGCCCGCGACCTTGTCGAGTCAGTTTCGCCCCAGCGTTCGACTCTGCTGACACGCCGACTTCGACGCCCGCGACGCTCTGCTTTCTTCTGTTTCCTTCTTCATTTTTGGCACAAGTTCGCCACATTAAACGTTTATTTATTTCTGTTTATTTCTTGTTTATTCGTCACCACCCGTGACAATATACCCCATGCCTTGTCCTGTTTTTTCTTAGTATTGGAACAATCATCATTCCACCATGGTTTACACTTTTTGGGGATGCTAGAGGAGGTTTGAGGGATGGAGCGAAAAGCGGCATTATTGATCTGATGTGTAACGTATGTGGTGGCTTCATCGTGTGTTAAGCACAAGAACATGCAAGGCTTAAGCTCTGCATTTAGGTTGAATAGACTCCAGTCTGCCTTGTCAAGTTTCCAACGAGGGGTAGGTTTCATTAGGCTTGGAGCTGAAACAAGACTCTCCAGAATGATCGGAAAGTGGTCACTTCCAAAAGGATTATCCAAGACTTTCCATGTAAATGAAGAAAACACTGAAGGGGATTAGATGGAAAGATCGATAGATGTAAATGGATTGTGAGCTGCACTGAAAAAGGTTGGTTTTCTCTTATTCATAAGGCACAGCCCAGATGTTAATAAAAACCGCTCAAGGACTCCACCAAGTGAGTCTTGCCGGGCGTTACCCCATAAGGGGTGGTGAGCATTAAAACCTCCTAAAAGTAAAAAAGGGTGAGGAAGCTGTGCAACAAGTCTTTGGAGATCATGAAGATGCAGTGGAATGTATGGTGGAATATAAATAGAGACAACAGCGATGAGGCGATCCAAAAGAAGGCACACAGCCACTGCCTCAAGAGGTGTGCAAAGAGGAACCTGCGAGCATGCGACTTCACTTTGAACAGCCACAGCTACTCCACCTGATGCATTTGATGAAGGGCGATCTTTTCTAAAAAACTGATGGCGACGTAACACTCAATTATGATGATCATTAAGATGCGTCTCTTGTAAGGAGAGAGCAGTAGGACGTAATTCGTCCATAAAAAAATTGACATCATCAATATTTCGTAAAAGACCGCGGCAGTTCCACTGCATAAAAGTAAATTTAGACATTATTCTAAAACACAATTAAAAGTTTAGTAAATAAGTAAAAGTAGTAAAGAACAAGTAGAAGTAAAACCTTGACTTTGCCGCACAGGGCAAAAAAGAATGTCCTACGTCACTTTGGAGGGATTACTGGTTTTTTGCTCTTATGCTTAGATTTAGCTGTCTGCCAGTCCATGTCGTCTTGGTCAGACGCTGGCGCAGACACCTCACTGCTGTCATCCATTGCCTCCGCCTCTTGAGACGGGGCTTTGGGTAAAACTTTGGGTTGGCTCGGGGAGCGGGGCTGCAGGCCCCGGTCACGGCCTGATCCAGCAGAAGAGGCAGCAGGTGTGTTGGGCAGGGCACTGCCCGACTCCACCCGTTCCTGTTCCTTTGTCGATGTAGGAGTGACAGAAGAGACATGCCGCTCCTTGGAAGAGGATGCTCTCTCCGACGAGTGCGGACGAGGGCGTCGACTTCTTTCCCTGGAAGGGGACCGCGCAGTGCGGACGGGCACGATAGCTGCAGTTGCTGGCCCATCCTGAGAAGGAGGGGGGGGGGGGGGGGGTGCCTGTGCACACTCTCCGCCAGAACGGAGAGGCTGCTGCCCTGAAGGTGCACGGTTGATTGATTGATTGATAGGGGTTTAATGGCGCAGCAGCGACCAAGGCTATAATGCGCCAACAACTAGGACTATTGCTGAATCAAGGTTGAAGAGAAGAAAGAGCTATAGTAGCTTGTAATTTAATAAAACAATATTATGAAAGTACAAGCGCATAAGATGTGGCAATGAATACGATGAACTATTAAAATTATAGCTGGTCCAGGAGTTTTATATCCTTAAGAAAGTTGAAAACACACTTGTGTGGAATCAACGGCTCATCGCTGAGTAAAAGGGCGAGATGTAATGGTGTATGCTCTTGGTAAACCTTAGCAGAGTGTCTGTGGCGTTCTTGGTCATACAAAGGGCACACAAGTAAGATATGTAGGATGCTTAAGGGAATGCAGCAGTTTTCACACTCCAGAGCATCCTCCCCACGCAAATGATGCCCATGGGTAAGAAGGGTATGACCAATTCGCAGTCGGCACAAAACCACCTCATAAAAACGCTCGCGGTGTCGTGCACTCTCCCATTCCTGAAGTAGTGGTTTTACTGCGCGCAACTTATTGTTCGTTTCTCGGTCCCATTCCTCTTGCCACTTGCGTCTTATGGAAAATTTCAGAACATGCCTATAGTCTCTGTAAGGTATTTTCCACAGGTCGACTTCTCGATCCTTAGCAGTACTTGCTGCACTGTCAGCATCCTCATTTCCGGCAATTCCGACATGTGAAGGAACCCAGCATAGTATTATTTTCTTCTTCCGTTTTGCGGCTGAAATTAGCCTGTTCCTTATTTCTATTACAAGTGGATTGCGATCATTTCCTACTCTGGCAAGAGCTCGTAAAGCACTAAGTGAGTCGGTGTAAACAATTGACTTGTGAAGCTTTTGTTTGAGGATCTTATCAGTGGCGAGGAGTAAGCCATAGAGCTCTGCCGTAAGACTACAGGCACTGTCATTAATTCTCCGGACAAGCTGCACCCCAGGCCCGATCACTGCGCAACCCACAGAGGAATCAGTTTTACTACCATCAGTGTAAAAACTTATAAAGTCCTGATACTGTACTTCGAGCTCAAGGAATTCTTGTCTCAGGACTTCGCGAGGAGTGTCTTTTTTGTTGAATTTCGTTAGCTCCAGTTCGCACTGAATGGGAACTAGGTCCCAAGGGGCTGCCGAACTCAAACACTGTACATCTGGTGGCGACACGTTCAGTCCTACAGACTCCGCAGAATTGCGAACCCCCATGGCAAGAGGTGGAACAACTGAAGGCTTGTTACTGAAGGTTCGCTCGTAGCGTATTCGTTCCATACAGTGTAAGGTTGGATGGTTAGGAACCGATCTAATTCGCATAAAATATGTGAAGCCCAGTTCAGATCTTCTTTTCTCTGGAGAGAGCTCGTTTGCTTCTGCGTATAGACTGAGAACGGGAGATGTGCGAAAAGCACCGGTAGCAAGCCGCAACCCCTTGATGATGAACAGGGTCCAGCATTTTGAGAACCAATGTCCGGGCAGAGCCATGCACAATACAACCGTAATCAAGACGGAATCGAACGACCGACCGATAGATACGCAAGAGACAAAGACGGTCAGCACCCCAGGACACATGCGACAGGACCTTAAGTATATTAAGCGATTTAAAACATTTCATCTTCAGGCTCTTGACATGCGGAACAAAAGTCAATTTGGAATCAAATATAAGACCTAAAAACCTGTGTTCAGTTTTCACTGGGATAGGAACATCATACATAGTCAAAGAAGGTTCGTGCAAAACTCCGCGGCGACTTGAGAAACTCACACAGACGGTCTTCTCAGGAGAAAATTTAAAACCGTTGACATCAGCCCATTTGACCAAGTTGTTGATTGTGAGCTGGAGCCGACGTTCACATATGGATGGATTACAAGACGATACAGAAATCTGCAGATCATCGACGTATAGTGAGTACTGAACAGATGGAGCTATTGCGCGGACAATTGAGTTCATCTTCACAATAAAAAGAGTGACGCTAAGTACACCACCTTGAGGTACTCTATTTTGCTGCGAGAATTCTCTAGAAAAAGTTGTCCCAAGCTTCATGCGAAAAGTCCGGTTTTGGAGATAACTCTGAATGCCACTTAACATTCGGCGCTGTACACCTAAGCTGGACAGATCCTGCAGTATGCCATGGCGCCAGGTTGTATCAAATGCCTTTTCCAGGTTAAAAAAGACAGAGACACAATGCTGCTTATTTACAAATGCCTCTCGCACAACAGCCTCAAAGCGAACTAGGTGGTCGACCGTGGATCGTCCTGAACGAAAGCCACATTGGTACCTGTCAAGAAGATTATTACTCTCCAAATAAAACATCAGCCTTCTGTTGATCATCCTTTCTAATGTCTTCGAAAGACAGCTAGTTAGTGCTATAGGCCTGAAGCTGGAGGCGCAGGCAGGATCTTTTCCTGGCTTTAAAAGGGGGATAATGACGGCAGCCTTCCAGGACAATGGGAAAAGACCCTCGACCCAAACTCGGTTGAAAAGATACAAGATGAGCTCTAGAGTAGATGGATGAAGGTGCTGAAGCATTTGATAGTGGATACCGTCCGGTCCAGGGGCAGTCTGTCCGGACGAATCAAGAGCCATCTGCAGTTCGTGCAGCATGAAAAGAGAGTTGTAAGGCTCTTGCAAACCACCGGTCGTAGGCACAATCTTTTTTTCTGCATGCAGCTTATGCCGCCTAAATGATTGCGTATAGTGTTCGGAACTAGAAACAAATTCGAAGTGCTCACCAAGAATGTCAGCCTGTTCGTCAAGGCTTGCAGGACATATTTCATTCCGGCACAAGAGTGGGACAGAGAAAGCGCCGTAGGAACCCTGAATTTTATGCACGCGGTCCCAAACTTCTTTTATAGATGCACTGCTATTGATTGAAGAGGCATATCCTCTAAAGCTTAGCCGCTTGGCTTGTCTTCGAACAAACCTTGCCTGGGCCCTTTTTCTTTTAAAACCAATCAGATTACTTGGAGTAGGGTAACGCCTAAAGATACCCCATGCACGATTCTGTTCTTTTTTTGCCTGGCGGCAGTCTTTATTTTACCACGCCTTCGGCCTTTTTGGGAGATGCGAGGACGTCATGGGAATGGCGATGATTGCGGCCTGTAATATGTGTCGAGTGATATGCAGAGTGACATTATCGATGGAAAGATCATCAAGTGATGAACAAGCTAAAACTGAAGAGCTGCTAAAAGTTGCCCAGTCAGCCCTCTCAAACTTCCAACGAGGCGTACGCGTTTGAAGACCAGCAGGAGGACTGTTAAACTCTAAAATAATTGGAAAATCGTCACTTCCATATGGGTTTGGGATGACCCTCCATGAAAAAAGCGAGTATAGTGAAGGATGGCAGATAGAAAGGTCGATGGAAGTAAAAGTCATGGTCGCTGAACTAAAGTGTGCGGCATCTTTAGTGTTAAGTAATCACAGTCCCGTGGAAAGAAGAAAACGTTCAACAAGTGCTCCTCTAGCATCCCGTTTACCACTCTCCCACAATGGGTTGTGTGCATTAAAATCGCCTAAAATTAAGTATGGAGCCGGGAGCTGACTAACAAGATCCTCTAGCTCTTCGTACTGCAGCTGGTATCCCGGTGATATGTACACTGAACAAACAGTAATCACCCGGTCTAGCAGTATTCGGGCAGCCACAGCCTCGAGAGTGGTGTAGAGAGCCACTTCGGCAGATGGGGTTGTGCGCTGGGGAACTACAGCAACACCACCCGACGCCACAGAGGAGTGCAACCTATCTTGTCTAAACACTTGATAATGGCGGAGTACATTTGACCTAGTTTCTTTAAGATGCGTCTCCTGCAGACAGAAGGCAGCAGGGCGGTGTTCGTCTAATAAAAAAGTGACATCATCATAATTACAAAAAAGCCCACGACAGTTCCGCTGTAAAAACAGAGACATGGTGAAGATTAAAACTGGAAATTAAAATTAAAATTATAACTGGCCTTTAGGACACCGCAAGATAACTAAGTGGACACTTGCTTATGATTCATTTCTAAAGGGACTACGATCCCTTTGGGGGCAAAATTCTAGGAAGTTTATTCTTCTTTTTCTTTTCTAAGACATGAAAAGGTACTGATGACTCAGCACCTGAAGGGACCAGGTCGTCGTCAGAGGGTGGCATGCTCTCATCCCTCATTTCATCTACTGACTGCTGGCTTGCGGTCGAGTATGCCTCGTCCAGCTGGCCAGGCTTTCGAGAGCTGGTCGAGGCGGGAGTGGGCAAAGCCCTGCCTCGGCCTGAAGAGCGAGCAGACGACGAGGGTGTCCGCTCCAGCTCCTTAGAGGAGGTGGTCTGCGACGGACCCTCTTTAAGGACTGAGGGTGGTGCGAGAGGCACCACCCCTGATGCCTTTGGAGGGGATACCTCCTTTGGTGCCATGGTGTCCATTGCCTCCTTTAAGAGAGGCGCGGCAGCACCATTCAGGCACTGTGTACCTTTTGGCTCCAACGACAAACGTGGTCGTGGAGCCGACCTTGGGGGGGGGGGCAGGGGGTGTCGGTGGGGCTGCCAGGTCTTTGGGACAGACCTGGGTTCCCACCGAGGTTTTCGGTGACACGCCCCCTGTGCGTGTTACCGTAGCGAAGGATCCTTTCTGTAGAAAAGAAAGTCGCTTCCTCGCCTCAGGAAACGAGATGTTTTCTTTTACTTTGAGGGTAATTACTTCCTTCTCTTCTTTCCATTTTTTACAAGAACGGGAGTAAGCGGCGTGTGGTTCGCCGCAGTTGACGCAGTGTGGTGGGTTTGCGCAGTTGTCTGACGGGTGATCGTTCTGACCGCACTTGGCGCACGTGGTCTTGCCCCTGCAGCTCTGGGCACTATGGCCGAACCTCTGGCAATGGAAACATCTCCTGGGGTTCGGCACATATGGCCGTACTCTACAGTTCAAGTACCCAGCCTTGATTGACTCGGGAACTCTGCTCAACTCGAAAGTCAAAATGACATGTTTTGTTTTGATCTCTTGCCCCTCTCGACGAAGGGAGATTCGCTTTGCAGCGACAACTCCTTGGTCACTGAGGCCATCTACGAGTTCATCTTCTGTACTTTCGAGGAGGTCATCTTCAGAAATCACACCTTTTACTGTGTTCAATGTACGGTGGGGAGTGACTGTCACTTTATAGTCAGAAACTGAATTTAGTGATAGGAGTGCTGTGCTCTGTTCACTGGTTTTAATCTCAACGAGCAGATCTCGGGATGTCATTTTTTTGGCAGAGAAGTTCTTTCCAACAATGGACTCAAGTGTTTTGGAAACAAGGAATGGTGACAGTTTCGCCAAAGGTTTCTCACTCTCCGAGTGCATCACAAGGAATCTTGGAAATTTTTCTGCAGATCTAGTAGTATTAATCGCATGTACTTCGGTGCGTCCCCTTTCGGGGGGCCGATCAAGAAAGGTTTTTCGTTTAGTACCCATAGAGGTGGGAGAGAATTTCGGTGCCCCGGGTGCACCACCCACCACGGAGCCCAACACGGGGGTAGGCAATGTGCCATAACAAATATGGCTTTGCTGACAACATTACACTACCAGTGCTGCCCAGGCACTATAACCTAGTGTGGATCCGGACAAGGGGTCTATCGCCACCCAAGGTTAGCCCTTGCCGCCAAAGAAGGTGAAAAGGAATAAAAGAAGAGCAGAGAAAAGAGAAAGATAAGAGGGGATAGTAGAAGATGTGGCGACTGACTGAATCATCCTGGTCGGGCCAAGCCAGGACACCCGTCTACAGGAAGCAGGGGCCAAAGTGGTGTGTTGCCTCGCCCGGGGGGCCCCGAAGGGTCCAAACCTACCCCGGGCTCAGCTCAACCACCAGGATGCCCTTTTCCCTGGACACGGGCTCGCCACGCACAGCCAGACGTGGGTGGGTCTTAGCCACTTTTACTCAGGGTCTGTGGTGTCGCCAAAGTGGCTAGGGTCCGTGGTGACGCTACTCACCAAGCACCTAGCACCTAAGGTGTAGGCGCCCCCTGCGGAGCTCGGGGTCCGTGGAGACGCCACTCTCCAAACACCTGCTTTCACAGGTGCCCCCTGCGGGGGGAAGAAGGTGCACGGCAGTTAGCACTCTGGCTGGAGTGGTCGGGAGACCGACCTGCTGAAAGTGCATGCCCAGGGAGCTGAATCTTCAGCTTGGGCGTGGGGGACTGCAGTGGCTTCCCATTGTCTGGAAAGGACGTCTGGGTTGCCACTGCCACTTTCAGGGGTGCAGGCCCCCGCTGCACCACCTCTGCAAAGCCGCCTTCTTGCGAGAACGCAAAGCGACGGCGTGCCTCTGGATAAGAGAGATTTTCCTTCACTTTCAAGGTAAGAATAGCTTTTCTACCTTTCCACGTTTTACAAGAGCGGGAATACGCGGGATGGGGACTGTTGCAGTTGACACAGTTGGCGTCGTTAGAGCATGTATCTGCTTGATGGTTAGCCTGACCGCACTTCGCACAAGTGGCTTTGCCTCGGCAGTTCTGGGATCCATGACCAAATCTCTGACAGTTAACACACCTGCGAGGATTCGGCACGTAGGGCCGCACTCTACAGTGAAGGTACCCAGCCTTCACAGCCTCTGGCAATGTAGTGGATTCGAAGGTAAGAACAATGTGCTTCGTTTTCCGTTCTTGGCTGTCGCGGCGCAAGGAGATACGCCTTGGTCGAAAAGTCCCTCAACTATTTCACTGTCTGAGGAGTCAAGGAGGTCATCCTCAGAAATAACCCCCTGGATGGTATTTAGGGTGCGGTGAGATGTAACTGTGTTTTTCGGGGCTGATATGAAACTTAATGAAAAGACGGTGAGAGTGCAGGCGAGCTGGTGGTAGCTAATCATGTCGTATTAGACCTGAGACTGCGGTGGAAGAAATCGGAAGAACTTTCAGTAGAAGGAGCAGACACAGAGAACGTCTCAACTTCGGAAGAACTTTCAGTAGAAGGAGCAGACACAGAGAACGTCTCAACTTGAGACGTTCTCTGTGTCTGTTCCTTCTACTGAAAGTTCTTCCGATTTCTTCCACGCAGTCTCAGGTGTAATACGACATGATGGAACTTAAAGCAACAAGGGCAGCACTCTGCTGGCTTGATTCGATTTCAACAAGCAGGTCGCCAGAGGGCAATTTCTTGGCCTTGAATTTCTTCCGACAGTAGATTCAAGTACCTTGGCTAAAAGGAAGGGAGAAAACTCTGATAGTGTTTTTTTTTTCAGTTTCAGAGTGCAGAACCAAGAACTTTGGGAACCTAGCAGGAGTAGATGGCGTGTTGACTGTGGTTGGAACTTCGGTGCGGCCCCCTTTCGGGGGCCGATCGAGGAAGGTTTTTTGACGAGAACCCATGACATGGGGAGGAACATTCAGTGCTCGGGTGCACCGCCCACCAAGGAGCCCAACAAGGGGCTAGGTAATGTGCCATAGCAAGAAAGGCTTGGCTGACACAATTACACTACCAGTGCTGCCCGGGCACTATACCCTAGTGTGGTTGCAGGGACAGGACCTGTTACCACTCAAGGTTGGCCCTTGCCGCCTAAGAAGGGGAAAAGGGAAGGAAGAGAGGTAGAAGAAAAGAAAAAGAGGTGGAAGGAAAAGTGAAAGAAGGAAGAAGAGGGTAGAAGAGGCGACTGACTGAATCATCCTGGTCGGGCCAAGCCAGGACACCCGTCTACGAGAACCAGGGGTCGAAGCGGTGTATTGCCTCGCCCGGGGGGCCCCGAAGGGTCCAAACATACCCCGGGCTCAGCTCAACCACCAGGGTCCCCTTTTCCCCGGACACGGGTTAAGCCACGCACAGCCAGACATGGGTGGGTGAACCCACATGGCTCGGGGTTCATATTGACGCCACTCACCAGGCACCTACTAACGTAGGTGCCCTTTGCGTGTGGGTATGGTGGCCCACGCGGGTGGGGTCCGTGGTGACGCTACTCACCAAGCACCTAGCACCTAAGGTGCAGGCGCCCCCTGCAGGGCTCGGGGTACGTGGAGACGCCACTCTCCAAACACCTGCTTTCACAGGTGCCCCCTGCGGGGTGAGTAACAATGGACACTTCACTAGAAGAGCGCTCCAGCAACATGTGCATGACACAATACCTTCAGAAGCTCCTAGGAATGGTTTCTCTGGCGTGACAAAAAGGCCGGACATTCTTACTTGAAATCCTTCATGCTTTCACGACTCTTTTGCAACAAAAGCTGCTCTGGCCTTGGGCTCAGCTTCGCGGCCCCACCGTATACTTGGAACGTCTGGCGTTGTGGAGTACTCCGTGACATCTGAGAGCACTTCTATATTAGTTAAGCACGACATCACCCTTTTGAGGATGGAAGCGGTAATTCTTCCTTCCCGTTGGTCAAACCATTGACTTGATACCGACGTTTCTCGTGTAGCCTCCTCAATATGTTCGCAATCAGCTGTTGTCAGCCCAACTTCCTCCTCTTCCACCTCACTCACACCGTGGTACATGATCAAGACCTTTACGAGCCGGGACGCTTGTTGCAGACAGCACTGGTTGCGGAGGATTCGATCTGCTAGTGTAGACATGGAGGGTCTCGATTCGGATTTACCATTTTGAACCGCCCTCTCGCAGCGGATCGGATAAGATCGGATCCGACCCGATCCAAGCCGTTTACGTGAACCGATTCAATTCGCTAACTGGATCCGGTGCGCTTCTGTCGTATGCATGAAAATGTAGCCAATGTCGCACTGTATATGCATTGTAAATAAATAATTGTTTCCCATTAAAAAAAAAAGAAGTGGTGTTTTTTTGTGGTACGGCTGCTGCTTCACAAGCAGCGGACCCAGGATCAAATCCAGAAAAAGGCGAGCATACTTTTTTTTCTTTTGTCAAACATTTACAATATTGTCTCTTTTTTTACGATTTTATTGTAAAGAACAAATGTTGTCGACGAAACGTTGCTCCCTTTCCACAAGTGCAATGGACGTCAGTGGGGCTCGGGCCCCCAGCGGGGGGCCGCGAAGCAGCGTGTACAGGTTGGCCAGGGGGTTAGCATTTTTTTAATGAGCCATCCACGGTCTGTCACCGCAAAGCGGCGTAAACGGACGGTCGAGTGGGTTAACACGTACCTTAGTTAGAGACACCAGTGATACACCTGCCGTCCCCCACTGCGACTCCAAAAAGGGTAAAACAAATGGCATGAGTCCTCCATGTCATGCGTATAGCCATTTCCGCTTGAGATGCACGACGTCGTGTGTATAGCATTACTCTATTCAAATATGCATTGCACTGCACCTGTGTAGCTTACTTAAAATGCCACAAGCATTTTTTATTTGCCTTTGGAACTAACTGAAAGCAGGTGCGCATAGTTTGTCTTTATTAAATGTATGGAGAAAACTGTAATGTTTTTTTGTCACGGCCTTTGAGCGCATACAATGCAAACCCATTCCCAATGTTTATCGCTGAATACACCTCTTACTTTCTGGAAAGAATACACTTTTCTTAGATAGTATGCAAGAGCTTTGCACTACTAGTGAGAGCTTTTAACATCACTTTGAGCACAGACTGTCCTGGCGACCACTGGACCCGAAATCTGCAGCATATGCGATCTACGAAAAGTTCCGAATAAAAACATACATCCCGGTCCCCTTGTGCAACGCTGTTCCGAAGTGGACCACAACAATTCCTGTTTGAATCACCCGTTTCTTTTTTTGTGTTTTTTTTTTTGTGGAAATTGCACGATGTACGAACATGGCGACCAGAACAGCAGCACCAGGGCCGACAGTCCTCGCCACCGCCTCTGCCGCCATCTTCACTCCTCTGGTTCTTCGTTCGTCCGCAAGAGGGCGAGCTGCAGGCTAGAGTTGCGAATTGCCGAAACAGCGTGGGAAATATATTCTCAATTTAGCAATTCAAACCGATTCAAACTGGTCTGAACCGGTTTGAACTGCTAAATTGCTCCCCAAAAGCTGGTTCAGTTTTGGGGAGCAGCAAGCGGTTTAAACTACTTTTTGCTCCCCAAAAATGAACCGGAACTGAAACCAAAACCGTAAACCCGAACCGAACTAAAAAAAATTTGTTTCGACACTCCCGCAGAGGCTAAGAGACAGGCAGCGTCGGAGAAGTGGGTTGCCCTCCAAGCAGGCCACATCAAGGCCTCCAATGCCAAGGCAGCGTGTAGCACATCCGTCGACAACCCCTCCCAGTCTGCCGTGAGGAGGATTTGCAATTCGCTCAAGACACAGTTCTGGGCACCCCAGGTTGCTTGGGGAAAAGAGCAGGAGGGCAAGGGCAGGGTTAGTACATTTTGGAGATTGCTCAAATCGACCATGACCTTAAGTGTAAAGAGTCCGGAGTGCATTTGTCCACGGATCACCCATTACTAGGTGAAACTACAGATAAACTGGGGCCCCTGCTGCGGGAAAGATATGCTTGAAGTGAAGTGGTTACACCGTGCTAGGAGTTCTTGATTTTGGAAATCCCTAAGCTAAAGAGCTCTTGCCTTGTCACAGAATGTGGAAAGTTGAAGGCGGACCACAAGGACTACTTCCAGGTCCAGATGCAAATGCTGGTGTGTGGAAGAATGCGCTTAGACTTTGTAGTGTGAATGACTAAGGATCCTGTTTAGGCAGCGCATCTACTGTGATAGAAAGTTTTTGCATCGAGATGGTAGCTTGCTATGCATATTTCTTTTAATGTGTGCCTGTCTGCCTGATAGATCTTGTTGCTTACTACTTTGAAGCAATCAAAAGGCAAAGGTCCTTATAATACCGTAAAATTGAATTACTTTGTGACACGCGCACGGTTTTCTGTATTTTAAATCTCGCGCCACGACCAGGCGCCGCCGAAAAGCTATGAGCCACTCAACAAGCTCGCCTGACATGCCGTGCCACCTAGCGCAGCCGGCCGAAGTTCCCGATCTCCGTAGCCACTTTAGACGCCGACAGGTTGAATGGTGCTTTACCACGCATTGTTGAAGCACCGTAAACTTTGTGTGCTCCACCCGTCCGCACGAGAAAAGCAGCGGAAACAGGTATGTACTTCTGATTGTTAATACGTAGGCTAAAATAAACTGTAATATAAATTTAATCAAGTCACCTTTGTTCAAGGTTATAAAAAGGAAACTGAAATGTTGATACTTTGCGGGGTAACTTTGTGAGACGCCATCTGCCACAAAGGCCGTGTTCCAAAATTTACTCGATCTTACTCCGGGGCAAGGGTTTTGTACCCTTGGCGTTCTAAAACCTACCCGTGTCCAGCGTTTTTCAATCTATGCTGTCACGTGATAAGATCCGCCGGAGTAACTCGGATCCATTTGGGTAAGATTTGGAACACAGCCAAAGTTACCCCACTCTGTTTTTAATTTAAATTATATGTTGTTTTGTTGATTTTGCAGCGTTTAAGAGAGATGAGGAATTATAAAAGGAAGCTTCGTGCACTGCCGTACCAAAATTATACTTAAGAAACGTTGAACTAATGCCATTCAGTTGGTCCTTTCAAAGAAATCGCCATTGAGGGAAGCATCTCAAAACTTCGTGAGCACTATTAAAACATCTTTTTCTTGTATTTAGGTCCTTACCTACGCATTACCGTTATCCATGTCTTATGTGTTGTTTGTTTTTCCTCTTAGGTTCACTATTCATCGGAACACCTTGTGGTTGAAGACCAAACAGGCTCGGGGTTCAGTCGATCAACCGGCTGAAAACGTTGGTCGTCAGCCTGTTTTTACGGGAGAGTAGAAGAAGAGGTTGATTGCTCATGCAATCGCAATGCCTTCATTTGGCTTCCCAATGACAAAGTTCGACTTGCGTTGTGTGGTGAAGGCGAATCTCGACCGAACGGAGAGAAAAGTGTGTGCTTTCAAAGATGGCAACTTTACCGGTAAGGAGTGGGCAAACTCTTTCATGAAACGTCAAAAAGATATCCTCTCTGAACGCGTGTCAAAAAACAAAATCACATATGCAAGGGCCTCAAGGAATGCAGAAGTGATTGACATGTTTTTTGACCATCTGGAGAAAGAGACAAAAACATTTGGAACTACGACGAAACAAATGTACAAGGTGATCCAGGGAGAAAAAAAGTGATAAATAGAAGAGGAGCTAAGTATCCAAAAAAAATTCAAAACGCATCAAAAGCCTGTACTTTGATTATGGTTTGTGGAAGGGCTGCGGAAGAGTTTGCTCCATTTTACATCAATTACAAAGAAGAAAAGCTTTGGTCGACATGGACAGAAAATGAACCAGAGGGGGCCTGGTATTGAGTAGGAGATCGAACGGTGGTGCTGGCTAGCAACCACCGTCGGAACTATTCTGCAGGAATAACATTCCCGCCGCTAGTATTCGTTCAGCCATAGAAGACGAGGACTTGAGGCTCCTGAAAGGTATGTGGATAATATTTATCTGCTAAAAAAGCATCTGCGTAGGGGTAGCATAGTCCCTGCTTGTCTCACCTTGCTTTAAATGTCGCCACATTCTCGTTGGAAGCAAAAACCAATCCACGTGTAGACGCTCGCGATCGGCCACGTCGCTTCGGCTGCGCGCGCCAGGTCGTGCGTGACTGACGCGGTGAGGCGATGTTTGTGCGCTTCATAGGTTGAAGAAACCGTATTCACGAAACACACACATTGCTTTTCAGTGACCCTGTCCCTTGCAACAATCATCAGTCACATCGGCGAGAGCAAGAGGTGCTTCGTTGAAGGCGAAGACATGCTGAAATGTGATCATGTAATCGAGCGCAGCGTCGCCCGGGGAAATGTTCACCAGAACATCAACCAAAATAGTCATTACATTACGTTTTTCTTGAAATGCCGAAATACAGAACACACTGGTGAACATTATAGTGTAGACTGTGGCTAATTAAACTGCACATTGTCATTAAACGTTACAAGTTGTCTTTTTCAGTTTAATTTGTCGGTTATTCAAAGGTGCACGGTTCACGAAAAAAAAAATCAATGCGTTTTACACGACGAGGACTTGCGCCCTCGTCGTGTAAGTCGACGAAACGTTGTAGGAGCACGTATCGACGAAATTGAGCGGTGCCGCGAAGTCGTGCACGCGCGCGTTTAGTGAAGCATTATTTTATGTTTTTGATTTCTCTGCAGGTTTCCTAGTGTCTTTCGGCCCTCTATGTTTCGGCCGATGCTGGTCGGCTCCGCGGCACAGTTTATAGTTTAAACCATGGTCGGGAATCACCAAATTGGAATTGAACTTGAACGCTGTAACGATACTATTGTTAATAGAGCCCAGCGTAGAGGTGTTTTGTCTTGTAATACTTCTGCTTTTGAGATCCTCACTTCGGAGTTTTCTTTCGCCCTGTGTAACTTGTGCTCGTGGCTTCGAAATGTGTGTTGTATTCTTCAAAGCTGCTCTTGTGATCTTCGTTCAAAAGTTTTCTTTTTTTTATGCTTGTTATTGATAGCTGTGTTTCCTTTGGGCTCTGAGCATTTTCATTGCTTTGGACTCTGAGCATTTTCAAACAGTCTGGTTAGGACACGCGTGTCAAAAAATAAATTTTACGCGAATAAACAACAAAAAAAAATTTAAAGTAATATTTATTTATTTATTTATTCATTTATTTTTTTTTTTTTATTGAAAGTACATGCAGGGCCCGAAGGCATTACAGAGGGGGAGAGGCACATACATAAAATAAAGATATTAGTATAGTAACAAGTGAACAATATTAAATATGCAACAAACAAAAAAAATCAACAGGTCATAGGTCACTGTTAAACTAGTTGGTGATAGACCCTTTCTGAAATTCAGTGCCATCTGGTGGTTTGTAAAGCAGTTCAGGTTTTGCCATATAAATGGCGGAAATGAACTTGTATCGGCACCATCACTTTCGCAAGTCAACGGGACGCGACAAATTGTTCAGTATGAGTTCTTTCTCAATCACTTTCAGTTCTATATTGACCAACAACCTAAATTCAGAACAAATCTCCAACCCCCTCAGGTTTAAAGCCGATTGTGTGCCGCCCACAGATTGACTGAACCTGAGTTATTAGAAATAAACGCTTACGTAGCTCTTGTGTTCCATTCCCACGTCGCGTCGTGCTGACCCCCCGAATGGCCTCGCAAGATCTGCTTAGGAGCATCTTCAACGTCTTTTTTTATCAGTCACTAGAAGGCCGCCATTGGTATGGCAAAGATGCCATTCCACAGATGATGATAGTGATCTAAGTGGCCAGACTGAATTTCGGAAAGGGTCTATTGCGCGAGACGCGATTTAGTCGGTAATCCCGTCCTTTCCACTTGTTTTCTTTCGGGTGCGGGGAGGAGAGGTGGATTGCCTTGGCCATCGCGTTGAGGTGGAGAAATGGTATGCCAATCTTATTGAGGGGAAAATTGGGTATTATTATTCCGTGACGTCATGAAATTAATAGAAAATTAATCTCGCGCCGTCAATATTGCTAAACATGTTTTTGCGCAAAATTAATTTTTTTGGCACTTGTGTCCCTTACAAACTGTTTAAAAGAATTTTTTTTCAGGGGTCCTTTAGGCTGCAATTTTCTCGTCTTGACTGTCATTCGATTTCGCATTAATAAATTCTGGTTATGACAGACACTCTGCTCTATGACAGTATCTTACATAAATAATAGGGTATTACCACATAGCATCGTCATTTTGGAACAGAAGTAGCTGCAATCAAAAATAAAAACAAGTCACGTAAAAATAAATTTGCACATGCCATGAACTGTTATCACGACACAAAATGTTGCTATAGCTTCATTTAAAGGACACTTTAATTTTGAGTTGGCCTAGCACCTCCTAAATACCAATACCTTAGCCCTTAATTTTGTTTCTCGGTTACCATATTTCAGTGCAGGGTATATAGTGGACAGTGCTATGTTAGCATTGGCCTAGAACTCGTGTTCAGTTGGTGAGAATACGTGTTCCAGCTGAATGCAATTGCAGCACTTTTTCCAGTCAGCCTTTCGGTGACCTATGAGAGGGGGTAGAATCCAGCAACATTAAAGCCTTGCGATCTAGAAGGCATTGAACTAACTGAGTAATCTCTGATTATTGAGCTTTTTAAACTATTGATTTCGCACTTGTAGGCTTCTTTGTCTCTTGAATGTTATTAGAAAAATACTTTTGATGTAGCAAAAGAAATTAGACCACAGGTGGAGAACAGACATATTCAAAACGGTTGATTTATGAGGTTTAGGGCGAAAACGAGCTGGTGCTAGTTAATTAAGACTATGTCTGCCTGCCCTTTTTTTTCGAAATCTCTGAGTGTTTTTACTATGTTCAAGGTTGGTTTACTTCGTTCCTTCTAATTTTCAGAAGCTGCAAGCATCCTCGCCCACGACTGAAGATTGAAATTTCTTAGCCGGCCACATGGACGCAATGAGAAGAGAGAGGAAGGGAGCTACTACGTATATGGAGATGGTGAAAGATGCCATGGAGAGGACTTTTTGGGCAAAGAGGGTACATCAGCATACACCCTACAATCTTCAACACCATAGACGACTATCCAGCCCTAAAGCTCACAGACCAGGTAATATGTTGCTTACTAACGATGTTGCTCATGCTTTTAGAAGCAGTAAGTTCCCTGATAAGACCACGACCACCCCCATTATGGTGCATTCGCGCTGCTAGGGAATGGAAGCTCCTGCAGGGAGATCTCGGTGACGCGGTTCGAGAAAATGTTCCTCAACGCACAGATCTGCTTTGCAGTTGCGGCTCCAGTCCTGGCATAAATGCGCCGTTAGTCCTGTCATGGTGAAGTCTGGCACCATGATGGGTCTCCTTTTTTATCCCAGTTACATCAATTACGATTTTGTTACAACTAATAAGTCATGATTTTTTTTCGCTTTTTCTTTTAAAAAGAGCAGTTTACAAATATCTTCAAGTAGACTGAAAATGTGAAAATAATGTTTCTTGCAGATCTTTCCAGTGTCTTTTTGTATTAGTACTGGCGCCAAGGCAAAGGAGCGATTTATGAATGTTGCCTCAGAAAACATGCCAACTGTTCTCATGGGCTCAGCTTACGGGTTGGCAGAAACTTTGGGCTCTCGGGACAAGTATTTCATTACCTGATCCTGCCCTCATGCACAGGAGTATGTGCAGAAAGCATGGTCACCAGTTTTATGATCGATAGCTGGCTGGATATGAGAGCATACCCAATGTGATAACAAGGTTTAAAATGGCACTGACCTGCCAACCTGTTGGAAGTTTTCAAGAGAGCAAGCACACTGTCCTTGCCCTGTTGCTCAATTCAGTGGGAACATGCCTTTAAAAAAATTCTCCTCATAGGCCACTTCTTGCTTGCCTTTTTTATAGCAGCATTATAAGAAATTCTTGTGTTTTAGTTATACTTATGGAGGGCTAGAAAACCGAGCAAATAGCTTTATATTTTGGTAGGTTCCTCCTGCTGAGCGAGATTTGGTGCAGCTGAGATGTATCTGATCGAAACTGGCCAACCAAAAACACTGCACATTCTGAATTAGTTGGCTTATGTGGAAAATTGGGGTACTTCATACTTGTTTTTATTCCTTTGTTTATTTTAAAGTAAGTATTAACAGCACTTCTCAAAGCACGGGCAAAACTAAATGTGATCACAAGCATAATGAGATGTGCTTGGAACGAATTACTCTCAGAAAACTGATAACAACATCATAGTCTTATTAACTGGCATTTCCTCCGTGGCCAAAGCAAGCACCACGAGTCTTTTATTATCCCACTGACATCTTTGCGATTACGATTCTGTTTCTCATAATAAATTGGGAATCTTTTTTTCTTATCTCCTGCTTTTCTACAGGGTAGTTTACGATTTATTGGCTCAATAAAGATCATCTACTTTCATTTCAGATTTTTGCTGAGTTTAATCGCATCACAAGCATCGATGCCAAGCAACTCTCTTTTTAAATTGCCTCAGACAACCTGGCGACCGTCCTTGAACTAACAGAGGGCAAGACAAAACCGGACATTTTCTATCAGACTGTTAAAGGATGTATGACGCTAAAGAATCGGAGAAACAAGGTATACCTGCTTTACAATTTAGCCTTCATTGACTGTTAGCAGAAGTCCCAATCCAGCTAGCTTTCTATTGCAACCGAATTGGTGCCGACTCAGTTCATGTGATAGGTGGGTGCAAACTATGTAAATTAAATTTGAGATATCTAACAGTTATCTGTACGGCATCTGAAATTCCAAATGCTTCTGTACATTAATTTTAAATTGTGAGTGACCCTCTGGTGATGAGTAACATTAAAAAAAATGGGTGAATGGCTGTATTTAAAAAGAAATATAAATTTGCATTACTGATGTGATGCTTAAATAGAGCCTTCATATATTGTGTTGAATTGCCGTGACACTTGGCACTGAGCACAATTGAAAGGATTAGTTTAAAAAACAATCTACTAGCATGTGTGATTATTCTGTTATTAACTGTGTGCATATGAGGAAACAAAATCAGGCCCTCATTTCTCACCTGGTAGGATTTGACTGCATGGTATTACTGCTTCACCCTATGTCCAGATGCAGCGGATGCTAAGAGCAATCCCATTTAATCGTGCTCTTTGAACATGGCACATAACACATGTCGCCGCACCCACTCTCTAAGGACACATGACACCCGCACAGCTTTGGATTTGCTCTGATCGCTCGCAGCATCCGCTGCGCCCTAACTAAGGTGATAGAGAGTATAGTGTAGATGGTGGTTGGACAAAAAAATTCTGAAGTGTCTGTGCTATGTGGTATGAAAATATTTTAAAGGGATACTTAACGAAATTTGAAATATACCCGTCGTGTTCAGATAGAGGCTGAATATGATCAACAATATCCGTAAATGACAATCTCACGTTTGTATTTTGAGCCTGAAGGCTGAATTTTTCGTCATAAAAGAAATACCTTTCTGGCTTTAATGCAAGGCATTAGATGAATCTGTGTTCAGAGCCTTTTCACATACATCAACCGCATCTAGGAGTTTTAGATATCGCAGTGCTCCCGAAACTTACTGTTGACCAGAGATGGTCCATCTTTTGCGTTCTTTGTGCTACTCATTTGCTCACCAGTCGAAGAACGTGGTGAAGTTTGAGTACCCGATGATGACCTAGCCTGGAGAGGATATTCCAACTGCTCCAATGACCAATTTAGCTTTGATTTGCCAAGAACAATATTAGCGTAACTGGTTTGGGGTGTTAGGTTTAGGGAGTATGTACTGAACCTGTTTCAGGTACACTCTAAGAAAAAAGTTGGCCTCAAGGGACTAACGGCAGCATTTGGCCCTCTGAACTCCCAGTTGCTCCCCGAAAGGACCATCTGGCTCAAGCTAGGTACCGTGCGCAAAAGCTGGGGACTAACTGCGCTCGACTGGGACCAACCGATAGGCGTGCGCGAGCAAAAGCATCCATTAGTCCCCCTCAGATAGGGTGCATCTGTATGGTTTAGTCCCAGAAGGCAAACGGAATGTTCGCCAGAAGGACGGATGCTATTTCGCTTGTCTTGGGGATCGGCGAGGCTCAGTCCAGCACAGCTGAAAGTGTTGACAAAACTCGGACGAGACCGGCGAAGTTGTTTAATGTGCCACGAACGTTCAGACATTACATTGTAGAGCTTCGCGCGTTGTGCGAATGCGAGTTAACGAATGTGTTGAATCTACTTCACCTAATTATCTCGTCAAAAATGATCTGTTGACATTTCACAAGCCCCATTTACGTAATTTGCCTTCGCGCAAAAAATGTGCATTTCTCCAAACGCAACACCTCCAAATTCTAAAACTTTTTTTCTTTTTAAAATGAAACTTAACAGTTTGTAGAAGCCACGCTTTTAACACCGGAGTCTCGCAGTCAGAATAAATGGTCACTTCAATCGCTAAAACTGAGCATTCCCTCCGGCGATGTAAGCAGTCACGCAATGCGCCTGGATCGCATCGCAAAAAAAATTAGATGGTCACACCGGCGTATGCGATGAGCGAGTCCAAACGCCTTCGTTGGCTAGTCGTTTCTCGAAAACTCTCGATCCGAACCCCCGTTGATTGGCTCAGCCGCTCCGCGACTAGATCGCATCGCAGAAAAGTCGGGTCGAGAAGCGACTGCTCAAATCGCGTCGCTTTTTGCCCGCGTTGGTCGCTTTTGCGATGAAAGTTATCGCGCGACTAGATCGCATCGCCGGTGGGAACGCGCCTCCATCTCTGCGTCTCCCCGTGACAAACCTTTCTGGGTAGTCCAATGTCGAGCACAAAATCCGCAACGACACACTTGATGCACGGCACATTCCACTTCAAGAGCACGTTCAGGGGCAGTATCCAGACGCCTTCATGCCATCGTCGCCGCTATTTCCGATAACAATCCAGATGAACAACGAAGAACGAACCACACCCGGAACGTCACACCTAGCAGCACCCTACTAATACAAAACAAATGCAAACTAAAAAAAAAGAAAAAAGCCAACCGAGAAAGCTGAAAATGCTTAAGAGAGAGAGCAAAGAAAGAAAAAAAAGTGTTTGCTTGTGCGTCACTCGACCGGCGTGTTGAAAGTGGCGACCTTCTCCCGGTCCTTGGAGCAGAAGAGATTATCTGCGCGCACTGCCCCCTCGCCCCAATCCCCTACCCCGCATTCTTTGCTTCTTGTTCACGCGGGGGGTTGGGTGTTGGTTGGGCAGATTAGAGTGCCGTCGGGAAAATGGGAAGTGTCTTTGTTTGAAAAGAACCTTTTCTTAGTAAGTTGAAACTTGAAAGTCGAAATACAGCCTTCGTCGGAGGCTGGTCGCCGTGTGTCGTCTCCGATCATGGCGGGATCCGGTTTGGATTCGCGGTGCTGAAGCACTGCACTTGATCTGTTCTGAAGTCACAAGTCAAGGGAACTCGATTAAGGTATGTCGAAGTGCTTCTGTTTATTGTGTATTTATTAACTGCGGCTTCAGAAAGTGTTTCATTTTGAGCGCGTTCTCTAGCTTGCACAGCGCGCGCAATGCTCTATTCTTTTCGGCATCATTGTTGCTGATTTTGTAATGCAGCCCAGAGACCTCATATTCGATCGTATCGAGCGAAACGCCAGTTCTACCTATGGCTTATTTTTTTTTTTGTAGTGTGTGTTTCGCAGACCCTGGTAGGATCGCTTGACTATAAACGCCTGTCCACACATGCAGCGGAGCGCTACAGGCATAGCGCTGACCTTGCGCTAAGCGCGTGCTGACGGGATCGGTCACCAGCTTTGTATCGCACCGACAAAACTCTTGCTCATGGCAGATGAAAAGTAGCTCATGACACGTGAGCGGCCTACATCAGCGCTTCGCTGCGTGTGAGAACTGGCATTAATTGAGACATTTATTTGATCGTACACTAGACTTTCGCGTTGATGGCGGGAGATCGTGCCGTCACTTTGAAGCATAGTTTGAGCACGCGCGCGCTGGGTCTGTGATTCGCAGCGAACGGTCTACTAAAAATCTAATATTGCGCTGATCTGCTGTCAACAGATCGCATGTTGGATGTGAACCATTGTATCACTTATGCAGCCTATTTGTTAATTTATTATGCGTGTGTTATAACTTATATCTCATATATTTGTCAAGCGATTGGGTATTTACGCTGCCCTGTTACTAATAATCCAAATTCCTCGCAAACAGGCAAGAAGCTGCCGGTGCCCCAATAAACGGTGCTGGGACCACGACCGGTTTGGACAGACGTCCCAGTGTCCAAGCCATCGTCGACGCAAGTGCACTCTTCGGAATTTGACCTTATCGTGGATTCTACCGCCCAGGAACTTCGATGATGATGATGATGAACGGTTTAATGGCGCAAAAGCGACGAAGGCCATGCTGCGCCAGACTACAAAACTAATGCGACTCACAGTAATGGTAATTTAGAGCATACATGAAGCTGATGTTTTATATATTTATGGTGAACAGAAAATGCAGTACTTAACTTTTGTGTAGAAGGCCACTTGCTTGCAAAAAAGTTGAGGACCCGATTGAATGGAACGATGGGATGCTCGCCTAACAAAAGTGTTGGATGGAAAGGAGAGAGAGAGATGTTAGGGGTTTATGGCGCAATAGCCACGAGGCCATCTGCGCCAAACTAATTGAAGGTTTGTACTATAAAACAGGTTTTACAAAACGGCTAACCAAAAAGCTATAATCGGTATAAAAGGCCAATACTACCAAGAAATTCTATTACTCGTTCAAAAGAGACCAGAGGATTCTCTCCCAGAAGGAGAGCAGGATGAAATGGGATATGATGTTGAAAAAATTCAGGGAAATGAATGCGGCGCTTGGGCTCAAGACCAGGGCACAACCACAAGATATGCAAAACAGTGAGCCTATCACCACACTGATCGCAGACTGGTGGATCTTCTCCCGAAAGCAGATGCCTATGGGTTACAAAAGAGTGTCCGATTCTCAGACGGCAACACAACGTTTCATGGAGTCGGCTCTTGCATGAAGATCTTTCCCAAACTCCCAAAGCCGGTTTGGTAACATGAAGCTTGTTACCGCACTCCATGTCCCATTCCAATTGCCAAGAATGAAGAATTGAGAACTTTACCAAGGGCCTAATATCTTGATAGGGTAAACAGGACAGCGATTGTGGAAGGTTACCGGCAGACCCTGCAAGCTTGTCGGCTTCTTCATTGCCTTGTATGCCAATGTGACTGGGTACCCAACAAAATTTTATATTTTGACCTCCATGCAAAGCAGTGTTAAGTTTATATTGAATCTGTTGAACAAGCATATTTTTAGTGTCTTTAAGAGAGCAAACTGCAAGAATCACACTTTGAGAGTCAACAAACAGGACCGCCCTCAGTATTTTCCTATTGATAATGCATTCGATCGCCATTGATACCGCATAGAGTTCCGCCGTAAAAATGCTGGCGACACAATCGAGTCGTTGAACCTTGGAAAAGCGTTCTGAATACACAGCGCAACCGACAAAAGAAGAAGTCTTGGCACCATCTGCATAAACATGAAGATAACCATCATACTTAGTTTGCAGTTCACCAAACTCTTGCATAATTACAGCATGGGAAATGCCGTGCTTGTTGAACTTCGCAAGAGACCAGTCAGATTCAACTCGCTGTGCTTTCAAGGTGGAATACCGTTGACTTTCCTAACGAGGCCGACCTGGCCCAGAGGAAGGTGCAGAGAAGTGCGAAGATGTTCAATACGGAAGCTTAACGGAGTCACAATGCTTGGTTTATTTTCAAAAAGGCGAAAGAACCTTGACCTTGTAAGTGAAGAGTATGTCGGATGCTGGGGGTCGGCCAGAACTTTATAAGCATATGTTAGACTAAGATATGTACGTCGTTTGTTCAGGGACAGCTCATTGGATTCTGCATACAAACTGAGGACGGGCGATGTCCGGAAGGCTCCTGTTGCCAGTCGCAAGCCGAGATGGTGAACTGGGTCCAACATTTTAAGGGCAGAAGGCCGAGCCGATCCATACACTACTGCACCGTAGTCAAGACGGGATCGTACAAGGGCGTTGTATAACTGCAGGATACATTTTCTATCAGACCCCCAAGACTTGAGATAAAACTTTCAAAAGGTTTGTGGACTGAAGGCATTTTTGCTTCAGAGCTTTAAGGTGGGAAATAAAGTTAAGCTTTTTATCAAATATTACACCAAGAAACCGGTGCTCCTTTTTAACTGGTATAGGTGTTCCATTTAATTTCAGGGAGGGATCCAAAGACAACCCGCGTCGCAAAGAAAAAGGAACACAGACCGTTTCTGAAGCAGAGAACTTGAACCCATTTTCGTCGGCCCACTTGGACAATTTGTTTATGGCTAACTGCAACTGGCGCTCACAACTAGAAAGGTTACAGGACGATGATGAAATCTGTATATCATCAGCATAAAGAGAATACGAAATAGATGGTGGCAGCAGTCGTGCGAGTGAATTCATTGTCAGCAAAAACAAAGTCACACTTAAAACACCCCCTTGAGGGACTCCATTTTCTTGAACAAAGGAGTCAGATAGGGCTGAGCCGAGACGAACTTGGAAAGTCCTGTCTGTCAGATATTCCTTTATGCTTTGCAGCAGACGCCCCCGAATATTACAGGCATAAAGGTTTTGGAGAATCCCATACCTCCATGCTGTGTCATATGCCCTTTCTAAGTCGAAAAAAACAGCAACACAGTGCTGCCTGTTTACAAATGCCTCACGTATCACAGTCTCCAGGCGAACTAAGTGGTCAAGGGTAGATCGACCTTGGCGAAATCCACATAGATTGTTATCAAAGACCCTCTGGCTTTCTAACATGTAGACCTGTCGCCTGTTTATAAGCCTTTCATATGTTTTCCCAAGGCAGCTTGTGAGTGCAATTGGGCGATAGCTTGATGGTTGTGAAGGGTATTTGTTGGGCTTTAGGAGGGGGATGATATGTGCGTGTTTCCAAGCCTGAGGGAAACATGCCTTTTCCCACAAAAGATTAAAAAACAGGAGAAGGTTTTCAAGGGATTCTGTAGAAAGGCGGCGCAGTATTTCATAATGGATTCCATCGGGACCAGGGGCAGAGAGCTTTCTCACATTAAGAGCAATCTCAAGCTCGCATCGCGTAAATGGTTGGTCATACGATGGCGAGTTTCGTCCTGACATGACAAGCTTTTGTCGTTCCGCACGAACTTTTAACTGCCCGAAGGAAACACTGTAGTTGGCCGAACTAGATGAATTATAAAAATGTTCCCCGAGTATGTTACCAGTATCTTTTAGAGACGAAGAAGGAGCATTAAACGTTGGAATGGCAAAGCACCTGTAATCCCCATTTACTTTCCTGTATCTGTCCCAGGCCTCCTTGGCTGGGACAAAGCTGGTTAAAGAAGAGAGATACTTCATCCACGACTTCCGTTTTGCCTGCTTCCTAGTCCAACGAGCCTTGGCTTTTCGTCGCTTGAACTCAACAAGGTTGCTTGAAGTGGGGTATCTGCGAAATCTGCCCCACGCCCTATTTTGGTCCGCCCGGGTTGTGGCACACTCCTTATTCCACCAAGGTTTACATTTTTGGGGTATATTACCAGATGTTTGGGAATGGACTGCTGAGCAGCCTTTAGTATCTCCTCAGTAACATAAAGTGTAGCGTTCTCAGAGGACATAGACGAAAGAAGCGAAGGATCCAAAGTGGAGTGAAGATTAAAAAGTGCCCAGTCTGCATTGTCTAACTTCCACCTAGGAACCCGCTTTAAAAGATTAAGCAATGGAACGGTACTTTCTAAAACAACAGGATAATGATCACTTCCAAAGGGTTATGGAGAACCTTCCATGAAAAGCAAGGAAGTAATGAAGGTGAAGCGATAGAAAGATCAATAGATGTGAATGTGTTGTGTGCCGCACTAAAAAAAGTTGGCTTTCTCCCGTTAAGAAGGCACAGCCCGGAAGACAATAAAAGACGATCAATTACACCACCACGGGAGTCCTGACGGGTACTAACCCACATGGGATGATGAGCGTTAAAATCACCTAAAATTAAAAACGGTTGAGGAAGCTGTCCAACAAGTCCCTGCAGCTCTTGAAGATTTAAAGGAACATTTGGCGGTAAGTATAAAGAAACAAGCGTTACAAGGCGGTCCACGAGGAGACGCACTGCAACTGCCTCCAGATGTGTGCGGAGTGGGACTTGAGAGCAAGCACTCCACTCTGCACAACTACTGCAACGCCACCAGAAGGAGTGGAAGCGGGACGGTCTTTCCTGAAAACCTGATGGCGCCTTAAAATGTTAAAAGATTTAGAGTGAAGATGGGTTTCTTGCAAGGCAAGAGCCATGGGTCGAAGCTCATCCATGAAATGATTGACATCATCAATATTTCTTAAAATACCGCGACAGTTCCATTGCATAAAATGTAACTTCGTTATCTATTAAAAAAGTGTGTAAATATGTAAATATAAGAAGATAAAACCTGGTAAAATAACTAAAGCTATGGAGAGCCAAATCGAGCTAGGTGGAATATGTGACCACAATACGGCAGCTATTGGGGTCATCACTTGGGCGCTACTACAGGTTGCTTCTTTTTAAATTTACGAGAAGCTGTCTCCCATTCCATACCATCCTGGTCAGACCCAGGAGTAGACTGACTGTGAGCATCAGTTGGTATCTCCATGTCCTGCGAAGTGTCCGATGGATGGAGTATGACGGAGCTGGTCCGGCCTGGTACGCGCGGGGGAAAACCCCGGCCACGACCGGATGGAGGAGTGGCGGACGAACTGGGCGAGGGGTCACCCAAGTTCGTCTTGACACCTCCTTTCACAGGAGCTGCATGGGTACCATGCTGCCCCTTCAGTATGGGGACCCTTTCCACCGAGCAGGAGCGAGAAGCTCGCTCCTCCCTAGGAGGGGATCTAGGAGAGGGGGAAGGCGCGGCTGCTGCCGGCCTGTCCTTGGATGGAGGGGCAGCACGCGTGCCACCACCAGGGGCTGGAGGAAGCTGCTGCTGCCCCTGTCGAGGAGCTGGGGCCCTGAAGTCGGCCGCCAAGGTCTCGGGAGAGACCTGCGGGGCCCTCGACTGCGAGCGTGGTGCAGGGCCCCTGCGCACCACGTCGGCAAAACTCCCCTTTGACACAAAGGAGAAACGTTTTTTCGCTTCCGAATACGAAATGTTCTCCTTCACTTTAATGGCAAGGAAGTCTTTCTCTTGTTTCCAAAAGACAGGTACGATAGTAAGCGGGGTGTGGTCCACCGCAATTAACACAGTGGGCCACAGCCTCCTCACAAATGTCAGAAACATGGCCCTGACTGCCACACTTTGCACATGTCTCCTTCCCTCGGCAGCTGCGTGCTCCGTGACCAAAACGTTGGCAACGGAAGCACCGCTGGGGGTTGGGGACGTAAGGGCGAATGCGGCAGTTCAGGTATCCTGCCTTGACGGTCTCTGGGAGTGTGTGCTTTTCAAAGGTCAGGATAACATGTTTCGAAGGAACCTGTTCACCATTTTTCCGAAACATTATGCGTTTAACGGCGACAACGCCGGAACTTTTAAGCCCCTCGAGAAGTTCTTCTTCGCTTGTGTCCAGAAAGTCGTCTTCAGAGAGAACTCCACGAATGGTGTTGAGTGTGCGGTGAGGACTCACCGACACCTTCACGTCAACAATGGTGGTCAGGTTGAGGAGTGCTTCGCTTTGCTTTTTTGTGTTTACCTCCACAAGGAGGTCTCCAGAGTGCAGTTTTTTTGCCTTGTAGGAAAACCCTACAGGGTGCTCTAGAACTTTGGCTACAATCAAGGGTGACATCTTTGCAACTGTCTTGTGTTCATCAAGAGAGTGAACAAAAAAAAAATTTGTGAAGGATTCTACCTCGGAATCTTTGTCAATGGTTTTGTGTTCAAGGCAACACTTTTTAAGGGCGTGCCCTGAACGGGGTTTAGAGGGGTGGGGCGCCATAGAGGGGCAAAGAATGTTCGGAATCCGCGGTGCACCGCCCACCACCGAGCCCAACAAGGGGTTAGGTAACGCACCATAACAAGATGAGCTTGGCTGGAGACGTTACACTAACAGTGCTGCCGGGAAACTATACCCAAGTGTGGGTCAAGACAGAGGTCTATTGCCACCCAAGGTTAGCCCTTGCCGCCAAAAAGGGGTGAAAAAGGAGTAAGAGAAATGAGAGAGAAGTAAAAGAAACGGGAAAGGTAAAGGTGAAAGATTGGAGGGGATAGTAGAAGAAAAGGCGACTAGACTGAATCATCCTGGCCAGGCCTTACCAGGACTCCCGTCTACGAGAAGCGGGGGCCGAAGTGGTGTATTGCCTCACCCGGGGGGCCCCGAAGGGTCCAAACCTACCCCGGGCTCGGCCCAACCACCAGGATGCCCTTTTCCTCGGACACGGGAAAGCCACGCACAGCCATACGTGGGCGGGCAAACCCGCATGGCTCGGGGTCCGTGGAGACGCCACTCTCCAAACACCTGCTTTCACAGGTGCCCCCGCGGGGGGATGGAAAGGAATCTGATATGTAAAAAGCTCTGGATAACAGGCAAGCCGGTTCTGCTCAAGGCCTGGACAAGAACACAAAATATCCAAAATTGTCAAAGGTTCACCGCAATGCTCGCAGCTTGGAGCGTCTTCTCCACAAAGAAGATGTCCGTGAGTCAGGAAGGTGTGGCCGTTTCTAAGACGGCACAAGAGAACCTGAGAAGAGAAACGGTGTTAATCTTTAAAACAAATAATGTGACACTCAGGATGCCCCCCTGAGGAACCCCATTTTCTTGAACAAATGTGTCTGATAATGTGGTGCCTAGTCGAACGTGAAAGGTCTGTCCAGTCAGAAAAGCTTTTATACAACGCAACATGCGGCCCCGTACTCCGCAGGCATAAAGGTCTCGCATGATTCCATATCTCCAGGTCGTGTCGTACGCCTTCTCCAGGTCAAAAAATACAGACAGACAGTGCTGCCTCTTTACAAAAGCCTCCCGGATTCTCGTCTCGAGGCGCACGAGGTGATCTAGAGTAGACCGGCCTTGGCGGAAACCACACTGATTGTTATCAAATAGGTTTTGTTCTTCAAGAAAAAACACCAGCCGTTTGTTGATAAGTCTTTCGTACGTCTTACCAAGGCAGCTCGTAAGGGCAATCGGGCGGTAGCTCGAGCAAAGAGAGGGGTCTTTGCCAGCTTTCAGGAGGGGTATAACATGAGCTCTTTTCCAGGATTCAGGGAAGTAAGCTTTTTCCCAGAGAAGGTTGAAAAAACTAAGCAGATGTTGTAGGGGCAGCCTACGAAGCACCTCATAGTGGATGAAATCAGGGCCTGGGGCAGACTGTTTCCTGATGTCAAGAGCCAACTCCACTTCACGGAGCGTAAAGGGCTGGCTGTACGGTGTAGAGGTTGCCCTCGACATAACTATTCGCTCGCATTCTGCTTTCATTTGAACTGTTTAAAAGTGGCACTGTAGTTTTCAGAACTCGAAACGCTCTGGAAGTGAACGCCAAGAGTATTGCCCAAGTCTTTCAGTGATGTGGGGACATTCTTGAACAATGGAGGGATAATAAAACAGCGGTAATCCCCTTTGATTTTGCGATAACGGTCCCACACCTCCTTTGCGGGGACAAAGCTGTTCAGTAAGGAGACATATTTAGTCCACGATTTCTTTTTTGCTTGCCTTCTAGTCCAGCGGGCTTGAGCTTTTCGCCTTTTAAATTCAATCTTGTTGTTTACGGTGGGGTACCGTCGAAATATGCCCCAAGCTTTGTCTTGTTTCTTCACTGTCGTGGAACATTCTTCAGTCCACCAGGGCCTGCACTTTTTGGTAATTTCCCAGAGGTGCGAGGAATAGATTGTTCTGCAGCCTCAATTATCTTCTTAGTAACATTGGCTGTAGCATCATCTGGAGACAAGACTGATAATAAAGAAATATCAAATGTTGCAGATGAGCAAGAGTCCCAATCCGCTTTGTCAAGGCGCCATTTTGGCGTACATTCTAAAAGCGTACTAACAGCAGCTAGGCTCTCTACGACAATCGGGAAGTGGTCGCTCCCGAATGGGTTTTCTAAAACCTTCCAAGAAAAACAAGGAAGCAGAGAGGGCGATGATAAAGATAAATCGATGCAGGTGAAGGAGTTATGAGCATCACTAAAAAAGGTTGGAGATTTCGTGTTTAAAAGACAAAGATTCGATGACAATAAAAGTCGTTCTATGAGTTCTCCACTTGAGTCAACTCGTGCACTGCCCCACATGGTGTGATGAGCATTAAAATCGCCTAATATTAAAAAGGGCTGTGGTTGTTGGTTGATTGATTGATTGGGGTTTAATGGCGCAGCAGCGACCAAGGCTATAATGCGCCAACAACTAGGACTATTGCTGAATCAAGGTTGAAGAGAAGAAAGAGCTATAGTAGCTTGTAATTTAATAAAACAATAATCATGAAAGTACAAGCGCATAAGATGTGGCAATGAATACGATGAACTATTAAAATTATAGCTGGTCCAGGAGTCTTATATCCTTAAGAATGTTGAAAACACACTTGTGTGGAATCAACGGCTCATCGCTGAGTAAAAGAGCGAGATGTAATGGTGTATGCTCTTGGTAAACCTTAGCAAAGTGTCTGTGGCGTTCTTGGTCATACAAAGGGCATACAAGTAAAATGTGCAGGATGTTTAATGGTATGTCACAGTGTTCACACTCTGGAGCATCCTCCCCTCGCGAAAGGTGCCCATGGCTAAGACGTGTATGACCGATTCGGAGTCGACATAATACCACCTCATAAAATCGCTCACGATGACGTGCACTCTCCCATTCTTGAATTAAAGGTTTTACGGCATGCAACTTATTGTTCACTTCTTGGTTCCACTCCTCTTGCCACTTGAATTTTGTAGATTTTTTCAGGGCATGTTAATAATCTCTGTAGGGTATCTTGTGCAGATCCACTTGTCGATCCTTAGCAGTGCTCGCTGCACGGTCAGCATCCTCATTCCCAGGAATTCCTACATGGGAAGGTACCCAGCATAATGTTATTTGTTTCTTCCTTTTTGATGCTAAAAGTAACCGGTTCCTTACTTCCAGAACAAGCGGATTTTGAACATCCCCCATTGTGTCCAGAGCTCGTAAAGCACTAAGTGAGTCAGTGTAAACAATTGACTTACGGATCTTCTTTTTAAGAATATGGTCTATGGCAAGAAGCAAGCCGTAAAGCTCTGCGGAAAGAATACAAGCATTATTGTTAATTCTCTGGACACACTTTACGGAAGGCCCTACCACTGAGCAACCTACATAGGAATCAGTTTTGCTCCCATCAGTGTAGAAACTTGTGAAGTCTCGGTACTGGTCCTGGAGTTCTAAACATTCTTGTCTCAAAACTTCATTAGGGGTCTCTTTCTTGTTGTATTTTGTTAGTTTCAACTCACAGTGGATGGGCATGAGGTCCCAAGGAGCTACGGAGTTCAAGTATTGCACAACTGAGGGTAGGACATCCAGCCCTACGAACTCAGCAGAAGAACGAATTCTCATGGCGAGAGGTGGAACAAATGAAGGCTTGTTTATGAAAGTCTGCTCATAGTGAACGTGTTCTATGCAGCCCAGGGTCGGGTGACCAGGAACAGACCTCATTCGCAGAGAGTACATGAAGCCTAATTCAAACCTTCTTTTCTCCAGTGAGGGCTCATTGGCCTCTACTGATAGGCTGAGTATTGGAGATGTGCGAAAAGCACCAGTCGAAAGTCGGAGCCCCTGATGATGAATGGGATGCAGCATCTTGAGAACCGATGCCCGTGCGGAGCCATACACAATACAGCCATAATCAAGTCGGGACCGTACGACTGAGCGGTAGATGCGCAATAAACAACACCGATTAGTCCCCTAGGATACGTGCGACAAGACCTTTAGTATATTAAGTGATTTTACACATTTCATTTTGAGGTTCTTAACATGCGGAATGAATGTCATTTTGGAGTCAAATATAAGACCTAAAAACTTGTGTTCGTTCTTTACTGCAATAGGGACTTCATACATAGTTAAGGAAGGCTCAAGTAAAATTCCGCGGAGACGAGAGAAGCACACACAAACTGTTTTCTCAGGAGAAAACCTAAAACCATTTACATCCGCCCATTTGACCAAATTGTTGATTGCAAGTTGAAGTCGACGTTCACAGATGGACGGATTACAAGATGAGACTGAAATTTCTACATCATCAACATAGAGCGAGTACTGAACACATGGCGGTATAATACGAGAAGTTGAATTCATTTTTACAATAAAAAGTGTGACGCTAAGCACACCGCCTTGTGGGACTCCATTTTCTTGCGAGAATTTTTTAGAAAGAGTTGCCCCAAGCTTCACACGAAAAGTGCGATCCCGGAGGTAACTATGGATGGCGCCTAGCATTCTGCCCCGAAGACCAATGTTGAACAAATCCTGCAATATGCCGTAGCGCCAAGTTGTATCAAATGCCTTTTCCAAGTCAAAAAAGACAGAGAAGCAATGCTGTCTATTTACAAAGGCCTCTCGCACAGCAGTCTCAAAGCGGACCAAATGGTCAACCGTCGATCGAGCTGAGCGAAATCCACACTGGTAACGGTCAAGTAGCTTGTTTCTTTCTAAATAAAATATAAGTCTTTTATTTATCATCCTTTCTAGTGTCTTTGAAAAACAACTCGTGAGAGCTATCGGCCTAAAGCTAGATGCACAGGTAGGATCCTTTCCTGGCTTCAGCAGGGGAATTATGATAGCCACCCTCCAAGATGAGGGGACGCAACCTTCAAGCCAAATGCGGTTGAACAAATATAAAACAAGCTCAAGAGTTGATGGGTGGAGGTGCTGAAGCATTTTGTAATGAATGCCGTCTGGCCCAGGAGCCGTCTGTTTGGACGAACGAAGTACCAGCTGTAGTTCAAAAAGTGTAAATAGTGAATTATAGGGCTCCTGCAAGCCACCTGCTAAAGGAACTGCCTTTTTCTCTGAATGTAGCTTGTGTAGCTGAAATGACCGAGTATAATGCTGAGAACTTGAAACAAATTCGAAATGCTCACCAAGGACATTCGCCTGTTCTTCTAGGCTGGCAGGGCATTGTCCATTTTGGTTCAGGAGTGGGGCAGAAAATACCCGGTAGGAGCCTTCAATTTTATGCACACGGTCCCAAACTTCCTTCGAGGACGCACTGCTATTAATTGAGGAAGCATACCCTCTAAAGCTTTGCCACTTGGCTCGCTGCCGGATATACCTTCCCTGTTGGAAAATTTCGATGTTGGAAAGATGACGGAAAAGGCTCATACAAGCGTAACCGTAATATGGGACATCCTATACAAGCGAATCGGCGGATCCAGTATAGTGGATTAGAGCGGAACGATACAGGTAGGCGGAACCATACAAGCGTGTCGTATTATGGGACATCCTATACCAGCGTAGTGGAATATAGCGGAAACATGTGGAACCATACATGCATAACGTAATATGGGACAACCTATACCAGCCAAAAGGCGATACCAGCACGGTGGAGCCATATGGCTCCAACATGCTGGTTTCGCCTTTTCACTGTTGTACAGGGCGATTTAGTTTTAAGCTTTACATATATGTTTAGAAAGATCGTGAAAGTTAAATCAATGCGGTTTGTCCAGGCGAGTTATACGGCCAGGCGTACGTAGTGTAGGGACCTAATCGTAACGATCAGTCAGATAATTAAATACAATTTGTTAATTAACTTTTTAATTAGTGAAAATGAAAATATGGTTTCAATTAGAAACTTGCTGAGTCATTGAAAACCACAAAATCAACTCTTTTTAGAAGGATATAATGCAGGGGTAGCCTTTTACACGTTCTGTAAAAACGCTTTATTTGGACGAGTTTCTAGGTTTCAGTTCCTTATCAGAGCTCATCTCTGCGCCCAAGGTCCCGTTCCCCCTTAGACACGCAACTCACGTGCACAGACCGCGTAAATGTAGCTTTTATGGCTTTTTTAAAGATATCTGAAAAACATACAAACAAACACTCTCTAGAATGTCCCCGAATACGATACGATTGTATGGTTCCTTTCCCGCTTGCATTGTTCAAGAAAGACTTGTGGACATCCAGCGTTTCATTGGAATGCTGGATGTCAGCGAGTCTCTACATCAGTGAGTGGTTTCAAACAAGCATGATGTTTGCACACCAGAAAGCTCTTATCCGAGGCTCACCAGGAGCACTAAGAGCAGAGGCAAAATATCGTGACGTGGTAAAATTGGTTGCAGGTATTTATTTTTAGAAGACTTGCATGCAGCAAAGCTTAACTTTGCTCAAAAGAAGATAATTAAAAATTCAATACTGAACAATGGTGTCCCTTGAGCTGTCAGGCCAAACTCCCACTCTTGCCACTCAGAAGTTCCTAACTTTTGCGTAGAGGATCAGCACAACCCAGATTTGTGCTGCAAGCGCACCTGCAATATAAAAGTTGAATAAACATGAGATGAAATATGAGACGTTTACAATTCTCTGTAATGTGAAATTAGAGCACAGATCTTGAACAGGAGAATGGGAGGGTATGACCCCCCACCCCCTAACCCTCCTACTCTTCTGCTCCTTCCCATTTAGCGGGAAATTTCCCTGAATTTAGCGGGAAAATTTGCCCACTAAATTTAGCGCGGAAATTGATGTCACATGACCTCAACACAAATGCAGTTTTCCTGCTAAAAGTAGCGGGGAAAATGACGTCGCACGACCGTGTCATGTAATCCATAAAAAATTCAGTTTCTCAGCTAGACTTAGCGGAAATATTAAGGTCACATGACCGCAACATTAATTCATTTTCCTGCCAAGTTTAGTTGGGCGGTTACGCCGACAGCGACGCCGCAAAGCGCGGAAACGGGTGCTAAGAGCTGCGCTAAAAAAACTAAATGCATCAGGTGAAATAAAGTGAAAATTAGAGATAAGAAAAAGAAAAGAGAATCTAAGATCAGAGGCCAGATTCACTAAACGATCTTACGCCAAAAACGTGCGTAAGACAAAACTTAAGAACAAATCCGTATTCACGAAACGAAATTTTCGTAAGTTTTGCGCAGGTTACGACGAAATCCTACGACAGCTCCGAAGCTGTCTTACGCACTTCTTACGATCAAATCAGCATGGCCGACAGCGTCGCTCAGTTGGTCGCGAGAACCAACGGATGTATATTTTTCTACGTCCGCTTCTCACGCGTCCCGACTTCAAGCAGCAAGAAACAAGTAAAAAGTACTTGAAACACACCGCGACGAACGAACAAGAACGCTGGATCCACAGACACCCGGGAAAAACTCCAAGGGCCACGAGTACGGACTCCGACCGATCGGCAGATAGGCCTAGCAGGCACTCCGACTCGGCGCAGCGATGACCTGACGGTCCTTGGCGAAGACCGTCTGCCCACGACCGGCTGGCGTGCTGAATGGAATATGCCCGCGCGACCCTTGTGAACCCTTCCCGTATTATAGTTTGATCGCTGACCTCAATTCTAGATTAAAAGGTCAATCTCTTCCTCTTGTCATCTCCTTGTTTTCCGAGGCAACGGTGACGAACGCTGTCGTCGAAAAGGGGCTCTCATGGATTCTTTCTCTGTTTTGTGTGATATCAAGCTCAAATAAACGCCGTATGGATTACCTTCGCAACATGGTATGTACACTTTGTTATTGGTATTTCATTTTATTCTGACACGACTGCATTTCACTGTCGATCGCTATAACAGTTCGAGGGTCGCAATGCCGGTTCAACCTTTCTTCGCTGGGTGTCACGTCAGCATCGAAATGCAATTGTAAAGGATCGGTCCCCGTCACGAAATCCGGCTATGTTACGTTATTCATGTCACAAAATCCGACTGTGTTACGTTATCCATTTTGCCGGGCCAGACGCGTCCTTCCAAGAACTTCGCGGGGAGTGAGGTCTGGGACCCAGCTCCCCCGAAAACGAAGCGATGCTCCCTTTGGGGGAGGATGAAGGGACGAGCGGGACAGCGTCCTGGGGTTTCTTTTTGTTTTGTTTTCCACGCCTGCGTGCTGGAATGCGGGGGCCCGTCCAGGGGGACTCTTTGGGGCAAAGGCGAGCAGTGTGAGCGGGAAACTCGGAAGCAACAGGCGGGGAATCGAAGCGCCGAGTCCGTGGAGCTCAACGGTAGCGGGCCAGGTCCGGACTGGGGAAGACTTCGACGACGAAGTGTGTGATTGTGTGGCCGCTTCAAGCCGCCCAACCCACCGTGGTACCACCGGGACCATTCCTTCCCCCTTCGGACAGCGCCTCGCAAGACCGTCACTCCCGGACACTGGGAGACGAGATTTCCCCTCCACTCGCACTTTCCTTTTTATAGTAATTAAGGAAGCGGTATTTCTGTAGTTGGCTTTTATTCTCACGGGTGTCCGATTGTATTATTTGATAACATTTAAGCTCCGAAGTTATTTTTTTTTTCATGTTCGGGGAAGCTCCCGCGTAAGAGATGGTTACTGCATTGTATTGAGCTGTAGACTTTGGGTTTTGCCTAATTCGTTGTGCGTTGAGTGATTTATCTTCGCCGCCCGTGCACCGGCCGGGTGAAGTGCGTTCGAGTCCTGTTGTTTTCGCAGCTCGGCACTTGTTTACCTTTATTGTGTTTTCTTTTGTTTTGTTTGTAGTATTAAATTCGTTTCGTTGCAAAACTGTGGTCTCCCCTTCATTGGCAAGACTCCACCGAGGCGTGGACCTATCGCCTGGTCGGCAGTCCTTTGTGCTTAAACAGAGAATATCAGCAAACCTGTGACAAAACTGGCGTCCGCGACAGGACTTGGCTGACTATGGTGGAGACTTGCCTTTGGAGGGCTGCGAGTAGAAACCGCGTGGTTTGAGGGAAGTGTGGTTCCGCAGTTCGCCCAGCGGCGAGCTTGGGTAGGCCAGACATGGAAATTGAAAAACTCGTGGCACTGGGAACCAAACTAGACCTCTCGGGAGCAGAACTGAAAAGGTGGATAGAGGAAGAGACCGCCAAACAAAGAGAGGAGAGAGCCCTAGAGCGAGAAGCTAATAGGGAGGCTACCGAGCGGGAACAAGAGGCGGCGAAAGCAGCCGCCGAGAGGGAGCTCGAGATATTGAGGCTGAGGCTAGAGCTTGAGAACAAGAAGGAGGGGAACCGCTCATCCGGGGCAGGAACTGACGGCGAGGGTCAGAGCGTTTTGAAATTAAATCCGAACAAGCTCCTACTCGCCTTCGACGAAAGGAAGGACGACCTCGACGCTTATATAAGAAGGTTTGAGGGAATTGCCTTAAGTCAAAAGTGGCCAGAAAGCCTATGGGCCACCGCCCTAAGCACGTGCCTCACGGGGGAAGCCCTTAGTGTGCATGGGCGATTGCCGCCCGTAGATGCCGCCGATTACGGCAAAGTGAAAGCCTCGCTGCTCAAGAGGTTCCGTTTCACCGTTGAGGGCTTTCGTGATACATTCCGTGATGGGAAGCCAGTAGATGGGGAGACGGCCACTCAATACGCCGCCAGGCTCGGCCACTACTTCGACCGGTGGGTCGAGCTGGCCGCAGTGACCAAAGATTTTGAAGGTCTCCGGGAGCTGGTCATCAAAGAGCAGTTCTTAAAGGGTTGTCATCCAGCACTGGCCATCTATTTGAAGGAAAGAAAACAGCCTCATTTGGATGGACTGTTGGAGATGGCGGACCAATTTTTGGACGCCCAAGGTCATAGTAACCTGGGGAAAGCGGGGTAAAACGAGGCCGACCCCTCAGCGAAGAAAAGTAGCGAGGGGGGCGGGCCTCCGCGGCCTGCTATGAGGTGCTACCTCTGTAATAAGACGGGGCACAAAGCTGCACAATGTCGTAGCCTGTACAACACCGGACAGGTGCCCACATGTCAAAGGTGTGGCAGGAAGGGACATAAGACGGAGGTCTGCCGGGGCCAGACAAAACCTCAGGCGTCAGGCATCTATATGCCCCGACAAGACAGAAAGGACGGAAACGTCACGGATGGGTTTTTAGAGCTGAAGGATGGGACGAAAATTCCGGTCGTCAACGCGGTAATGACCCCGCGTCATAAGTTCCTGGTCGAGGGAATGCCAGTCGTTGAGGGCACAATCGGACAGAAAAAGATAACGGTTCTGCGCGACACGGGTAGTAACACGGTCATCGTAAGACGAGGATTGGTCGACGACGGCCTCCTCACTGGAACCAAAAAGCCGGTGTATCTCGTGGATGGAACCGTGAAAATGCTTCCCGAGGCCCATATCCACGTTAAAACGCCCTACTTCAACGGAGGACTCAAAGCCCTGTGCATGGACGGGCCCCTGTACGACCTCGTGCTCGGCAATATTCCCGGCGCTAGAGAACCGGACGACCCCGCGACTGATGTAGGGGTGGGGGACGACCCGATACCGACGGAGCGAGTGCAGGAGGACCCGGCGGAACGTGACACACAGGAGAGCCAAGACGAGCCAGGACGCGAAACCCGGGCGGAAGTGGAAGATCCCTCAACTCCGGCGTGTGCCGTGGAAACCAGGACCCAGAGTAAGAAAAAACAAACTAGATTGAAAAAACTACCCGTGCCTCAAATCGAAGGGCTGGCCACCGACACGCCGGGCTTTGCAAAGGAGCAGGAAGAGGATGACACCCTGCGCCCCTGCTTTAAGCGGATTGGGGAAAAGGCCAGGGGAAAGACGGCCACGATCACGTATACAACCGGAGAGGGGCAAGGGCTTCTTTATCGAGTATACCGGGAGCGGTCGGGGAGAGAGACGCGCCAGCTCGTGGTGCCTCAGGCCCACCGAAAAACTGTGCTGCAGGTTGCCCATGAAAGCATTATGGCGGGACACCTGGGGCAGGCGAAAACGAAGAGCCGTATCCTGGAAGAGTTCTTCTGGCCGGGATTGGGCTCGGACGTACGGCGGTTCGTGCTATCGTGTGACGTGTGCCAGCGGACAACACCGAAAGGAAAGGTCCCTCGCGTCCCACTGGGTGGGAGCCCCTTAATAGATACCCCATTTCAGAGGGTTGCTATCGACATCGTGGGACCGATGGCTCCGGCATCGGGCCGAGGGAACCGGTACATACTGACAATGGTAGACTACGCGACTCGCTACCCGGACGCCGTGGCTTTGCCCAGAATCGAAACCGAAAGAGTGGCAGAGGCCCTGGTCGAGATGTTTGCGCGGGTCGGAATGCCACGAGAGATATTAAGCGACCGGGGCTCGAATTTCACTTCCGAGCTAATGAAAGAGATCAGCCGGCTCCTGTCGATAAGGCAGTTGCACACGTCCCCCTACCACCCCATGGCGAATGGATTGGTGGAGAAGTTCAATGGAACACTTAAACTCATGCTGAAGCGAATGTGCTCCGAGAGACCCAAGGATTGGGACCGGTATTTGCCCGCATTGCTGTTTGCCTACCGGGAAGTGCCGCAGGCGAGCCTCGGCTTTTCTCCTTTTGAATTGTTGTACGGTCGCCACGTCCGGGGCCCGGTAGCCATTCTGAGAGAGGTGTGGACCAACGTCGAGCTCGACGCAGAGCTCCGGACCACCTATGAGCACGTGCTCGACCTCAGAAATCGCCTCGAGGAGACGTGCAAAATCGCCCACGAGGAACTCGCGAGGTCGGGAGCTCGTTACGCTCGATACTACAACCGGAAAACCAAGGAGCGGAGTTTCCAGCCGGGAGAGAAGGTGCTCCTACTGCTCCCCACGGACAACAACAAACTTCTGCTGCAGTGGAAGGGGCCCTTCCTCGTTACGAAAAAAACAGGAGAGGTCGACTACGAGATCCAGACCGCGACCGGCCTGAAATTGTTCCACGCTAACCTACTAAAGAAATACGAGGAGCGGGGAATCGAGAAGGAAGACGAGCGACAGGCCTGCGCGGTTCTCTCACTGACGGAAACCGAAGACGACCAGCCGATCCCTCTACCAGCATTCCAGAGAGAGGAAGGCCCCGGAGATGCGAAAGTTTCATCGAAGCTTAGTGCTGAGCAAAAGTCGCAGCTCTACCGCGTAATGCGCAGCCATGAGAACATCTCCTCCGACGTTCCGGGAAAAACCACATGGATACAGTGCGAGCTGAAGCAGACTACAGATACCCCCATCTATGTGCGACAATACCCACTGCCATTTGCGACCCACACGAAAGTTGAGGAAGAGGTGCAGGAAAGGCTCAGGCTCGGAATAATAGAAAAATCCAGCTCTGCGTACAACGCACCCGTCCTGCTCGTCAAGAAGCCGGACGAAACAAATCGGCTGTGCGTCGATTTCAGACGTCTAAACGGCGTCTTAGTTCCAGACTCCGAACCCATGCCACGAGTCGACGCCGTTTTCGCTGCCGTCGGAAACAAACGCTACTTCTCAAAGATGGATTTCGTGAAGGGCTACTGGCAGATCCCACTCAGCGAGGATTCCCAGCCCAAGACCGCATTTTCGACGACTTCGGGACTGTACCATTTTCGGTACATGCCGTTTGGGGTCAAGACCGCTCCGGCGGTATTTGCCAAACTGATGCGGAAGGTGGTGGATGGAATCCCAGACGTGGCCCACTACTACGACGATGTGTTGGTGGCTACCGACAGCTGGGAGCAACACCTCACTGCACTGCAGACACTGTTCGGCCGTATCCAAGCGGCGGGACTGACCATTCGCCCAACCAAGTGCGAGTTTGGGATGGAAGAAATTGACTTTCTGGGTCACCGCATCGGAAAGGGACAGCTCGCCCCCCTCAGAAAGACGCTCGACAAAATCGAGAAGGCGAGTGTGCCGACCACCAAGCGCCAGGTGCGGGCGTTCCTCGGACTGACGGGATACTACCGGGATTTTATTCCCGACTACGCAAAGATCAGTGGGCCGCTAACGGACCTCACGAAGAAAAAAGAAAGGAACCAGGTGGAGTGGAGGACCGCTCATCAGTCGGCGTTCGACGAGCTGAAAGAACGGATCGCAAATCCGCCGATCCTGAGACTCCCAGATTTTGAAAAAGACTTCGTCCTCAGGACCAATGCTTCCGACACAAGTCTCGGGGCTATGTTAATGCAGCAGCATGACAGCCGCTTACATCCGGTGGCTTACGCTAGCCGGAAGCTGCTTGCTCGTGATGCCGCCTACAGCACCATCGAAAGGGAGTGCTTGGCATTGGTCTGGGGAGTGCAGAAATTCAGTCCATACCTTTACGGTAGGAAATTCCTCGTACAAACCGACCACCAGCCGCTGAAGTACATCAATCAGGCGAAGCATCTGAACAGTAGAGTGCTGAGGTGGAGCCTCCTCTTGCAGGAATTTCCTTTCACTATCGAACATATCAAGGGCAGCGAAAATGTGGGCGCTGATTTCCTAAGCCGCTTGTAAGTCCGCCTAACTAATGAGGCTTTGTTTTTCTCTATTAAGCCAATATATGTATGTTATGTTTACTCCGTACTTCGTTTGTATCCTCCGACTATGAAAACTTCCCACTGTTGGAATGTGCACGGCTTATCTCATACGGAGCGCAGTTTGGTTTGCTTAGTATATGTACTCTTGATTTTTTTTTTCTTTTGTGCGCTATTGTTCGCCGAGTTTTTGTGAAGTGTTAGTTTAAATATTCACGGGTGAATCTTCTTAAGTGAGGGGCAGTGTCACAAAATCCGGCTATGTTACGTTATTCATGTCACAAAATCCGACTGTGTGACGTTATCCATTTTGCCGGGCCAGACGCGTCCTTCCAAGAACTTCGCGGGGAGTGAGGTCTGGGACCCAGCTCCCCCGAAAACGAAGCGATGCTCCCTTTGGGGGAGGATGAAGGAACGAGCGGGACAGCGTCCTGGGGTTTCTTTTTGTTTTGTTTTCCACGCCTGCGTGCTGGAATGCGGGGGCCCGTCCAGGGGGACTCTTTGGGGCAAAGGCGAGCAGTGTGAGCGGGAAACTCGGAAGCAACAGGCGGGGAATCGAAGCGCCGAGTCCGTGGAGCTCAACGGTAGCGGGCCAGGTCCGGACTGGGGAAGACTTCGACGACGAAGTGTGTGATTGTGTGGCCGCTTCAAGCCGCCCAACCCACCGTGGTACCACCGGGACCATTCCTTCTCCCTTCGGACAGCGCCTCGCAAGACCGTCACTCCCGGACACTGTGAGACGAGATTTCCCCTCCACTCGCACTTTCCTTTTTATAGTAATTAAGGAAGCGGTATTTCTGTAGTTGGCTTTTATTCTCACGGGTGTCCGATTGTATTATTTGATAACATTTAAGCTCCGAAGTTATTTTTTTTTTCATGTTCGGGGAAGCTCCCGCGTAAGAGATGGTTACTGCATTGTATTGAGCTGTAGACTTTGGGTTTTGCCTAATTCGTTGTGCGTTGAGTGATTTATCTTCGCCGCCCGTGCACCGGCCGGGTGAAGTGCGTTCGAGTCCTGTTGTTTTCGCAGCTCGGCACTTGTTTACCTTTATCGTGTTTTCTTTTGTTTTGTTTGTAGTATTAAATTCGTTTCGTTGCAAAACTGTGGTCTCCCCTTCATTGGCAAGACTCCACCGAGGCGTGGACCTATCGCCTGGTCGGCAGTCCTTTGTGCTTAAACAGAGAATATCAGCAAACCTGTGACAGTCCCGAAGCGCTTATCAATTCGCGGTCCAACAGCGCAAATCCAGCACTTCGATCAAACGCGCGCGTCCGCTCCGTTGTGTGAACAGGCATTTACGTGGCTCTTGCTTACACTGTCGTAGTTCAAACGTATCTTTTTTAACGTCGGCTCGCTGCTGCATCTCCGAGGCCGCAAAAAACGCCGCGGCAATTTGTTCCCATCTACGTCGCTTTGCAAAAGACTGCGGGCCGTCTTTTACCAATGATGACAGTTGTGTTGACTTGGTAGCGATCGAGTTCGTAGCAGTCAGTGGGGGTGGTTACGCATCCCGGCCTCGGCATTCCGGCGAGTTTAAATCGTGTTAGCGTCGACATATCACTGCACGGATACGAACCCCATACCAGCGGTGGCAGAAAGGCCGCCTGCGTTTGTTATGAAAAATCCACGTGCTCCAACGGCTCCGAACGGCTCCGAACAAACGCCGAGCTCTCCGATTGGTTGTTCGTGCTGCCGAAGACGCCGTCGCCATAGCAACAGCACCGGTAAGTTTTAGTTTTTCCGTACGACAACGTCGCTTTCCTCCTCTCACTTAAGAACGCGTTCGTGAATACCGATTTCTCCTCTTCTTACGATGTTCTTAACTTACGAACTTCTTAGCTAAGTTGTCGTAAACTAAGAAGCTCTTCGTGAATCTGGCCTCAGGTTCTCAGATCCTTCCTTTTGTCCGTTCTCAAATGTTTTGATTTCAAGAAATGTTTATATATTTATTCATACCCAAAGAACACCTCCCAGTTTCGGCATGAATGCAATAAATCAATGCAGACTAGACCTTGTAAACTATAATGCACATGAAAATGAATGTTCGCCACATAGTCATGTATGAGTCAGTGGCTCAGATCTCTAAATACATTTGTATTGAGAAACATTCTTGAATAAAACTTCTGGGCTTTGAATTCAACAGTTTGTACTTCCATAAGGAACACTGTATGGCACTGATTTTTTTTGCGACACATCAGAAACAGCCCAGCAGTGTCATCCTTGCCTACCTAACAAGAATTTGTATTTTTTTTAGCATGGCATGTGCTATTCTAATGCTTATACAGCCTCCTTTAACAAAATTTCCTTTGTAAAGCTTTCTATTGGTTCTTATTTAACTCGCACGACAGATTCGGTACCTTGAATTCTCACTCGGCATCAACAGTTTTATATATTAATGTAATAGGGAAAGACAAGATGTATGGTCTTGAGTACGGCTCAACAAGCACAGATGTTGAGAAAAGTACTGAAGAAAACTCAAACGTCAAAATAAAAATAAGCTGGAATGTGGATACATTTAAGGACACGGTCATAAGTACAGTAGCAGATTCAATGTGAAGAATACGTGTTAGACGCACACTCAAAGAAACCTGTTGCATCTATATTCGTTCAAATTACTTCGCAGAACCCAGCGCTGCAGTCTCGGGTGCGAGTTCGCTGAATGATTCCACTGAAAATGAGTGCAGACGGAAAAAGCAGTTTGATCTGCGAAAATGAGCATTACATAGGCAAGTGACATGGCATTATTACTGTTACAGTGCCGAATGTTTCAAACTGCCAGTTGCATCATTCTGGGAGTTCCATCCGTATATTACAGGGTTCGGCTCTCTCGAATGCTTGGCGAGAAAAATTATGAACTGGAAATGTCTAGCGTAGTTCTAGAAAAACTACTTCCAGAATCCTAACTCAGCATCGTAAAGAATATAAAAAGTTTCTAGAGAGAAGGTTAGTGCAGGAGTTGAATAAACTAAATACTTAGTTTTGCGAAACCATCTTGCCGTAGTAAACGTATAATGTTCCCCTAGGTAGAGCTAGTCATTACGGATGATTGTGCCCATTGCATACCATAAAAATTTAATTTGCGACCTACAATATTTACAGACTCAACCAACTCTGAATAAGTGGAACACTTGGCACTAAAGATTGGTCTCACCATGACTGTCTGCAAATATCCACATAATAATTTCCATAAACCTATGCATTTCAAGAAAATATTTGGAGCGAGCTGTTTAAACTGCCATAACACTTTTAACACTAATAGAAAGCCCTGTAGTGGGCCACAACTTGAGCAGTTTTTACTTCATTATGAAGGGCAGTAACAAATATGTGAACCTTAAAACTAGGCCTGCACTGAATTGCTTTCTTAAGTTGAACGTGCTATGCTCGGTTCAATATATTATCTTTGCAGAGCTGACAATGTGCAAGTTCCCATTTTTTTATATTTCAAATCTCCCGACTGCTGGGTGGGGTAGGTACATAAGATTGATGACACCAACGTAACACAATGATTATTTTAAGAATTTGTTTGGGTATAGCACTAGCGAAGCCATCTGCGGGAAGTTATTTCTGTGACTCCGTCGAACCTACATCCGTGGGCTTTAAGTTCACATGTGAATCATGTCTGCAGACGCCTTTTTGTAATTGGAACTCCATCCAACCCGAGATTTGAATGTTTTTTGCATTTTAGGCTTAGCAGTGCTTTTGCTGTTTCACTTCAAGAATAGGTAAGAATGCTTATTTCGAGTAGCATACGTAACACTTGGTGGCATGAGCACTCCCTTGTCGTGATGCTAATCGAAAGTCACAAGCAGGGAGATACTGTGATGCTCTTGTTGCTCGGATTACCTCCCCCATGGTCTTGGCCGGACCACAGAAGAAGATTGAGTCCAAGCTTGTGGCCACTAGGATCCCCAGATCTTGAGGCAACCAAGTAGCTGGAAATAAAAACAAATCACAATCAAGTACTTGGCAGAGCTACATTAGAATGGCTAGCATATTCTTTCGTGATCAGCACACAGATTCTTTTGCTTTTATACTTTGTACTTGTACCTATTAAAGAACTGCTCCTTCACAGCCACAGTCATAGAGACACCCCAGGACAAGGCCACACAGGCCTTGAAATGATGGGTACTGAATTAAGGCGAATGATCAAATGCATTCATTTCACCCTCTTTCACCCCAACCTGGGAGATTTCTGTCAAATATTCACATTTAACTCTAAAGACTATAAAAAAAAACTACTATTGCAATGCAGAGCCGTATAGTGGGAGAGTTTAGCCAGTGGGTGTGGTGACAAAGGTGGCGGAAAGGAGGAAAGGGAGGAGAGCGCCGAAGGAGGGAGAGAGAAGGCAGCAAAAAGGAGACGACCGCTATTTTGACGCAACGCTGTTGGCGCGGAGCACTGTTGAGGCTATGTGTCGTCTGCTACTGGCTTAATTCATTTTTGCCTTTATAAAACTTTGCGTTTAAACATGGAGAAACTTCTTTCTTTAGGTTTTTAAGCCACCGAGGAATAACACTATATTATTTTATTGCCAGAGCCTGCCAAATAAAAGCAAAGGGCAGGTGTCTGGATAGAAAGAGTTTAGTTGGCGCACCAAGAGGCTAACCAATAAAAATGGGTACCACTCTGCGCAAAATGCCTAAATTGCGTGCATCTCTACTTGACACTAACAGCGGCATACACTATCTATTTTACTGACTAAAGGGTACTGATCAATATTTTCAGCTAACTAGTCAAACTAGATATTCTTGCCGACTTGCTTTTTAGGAAAATTTTTAAATTTACAAGAACTATTAAGACAACGGCTAAAAAAAAGCAATGGCAAAACCAACAATCGAATTCACCTGCTCTCCAGTAGCACGACATCTATAGAAGGCAGACCTGCAGAATGAGCAAGCAGTCTAAAAAAGAGTATGTCCCATGTATAATTTGTTTCCATGCTGCAAAGCAAGTGCTGGAAAGAGGTTTCACGACATTAACAAAATTTCTTGCAATCAGTTGAGAACAAGTTAGAGCAGTGAACTTGTCCTTGCCCTTGGCATAACGTCTTAGTGTTGCCCATGGAAACTCAAATAAATTTGTAAATAAAAACAAAAAAGACTAACCTTTATAAAAATATCTAACTTTCGCAAAGAAAAGTTATCTTGAACAAAATATGCGGGATACGGTTGTACAGCATCCATTTCTGTGCTGAACCAATTTTGAGGCAAATCTGCGACAATGAAAAGAAAACGCCCGAGTACATTAGGGAAAGACAGAAAGGATGCATACCTACAAGAAAAAAATTTAGGACGACCACGGGCAGGAACCTCTGGTGAGGCTCTCGGAGTGACTCCCTGCAATGGGCCTGCGCAGACCAGAGAACAAGATCGGTCAGAGCTTGCAGCCATAAGGTGCTTCATACCATGAAGTTCCAGAAGTAGCTGCAATTGGAAGCAAAGTGCATTTCATTTCTCTGCAGAATGGAGAGTTTAATTGCTAGTATGCATTCATAAGGTGATACAGTCACGAATGCAGATTTTTCAATGCAGCACTATATCACCAAATTGTTAACCGTGCCAGGCAACACTAAAAACCGAGAGCATTATTCCGAACTATCTCAGTTTAAAGTTAACCACGGCAGAAGCTGCAAGCCATGTGACCTTCAAGTTGGACGCCATGGTACGTCGAGCTTATAATCATGTGTCACACTGTTTTTGCTGCAATGGCTTGTTTTGTCAAAAGTGGTCCAGCTTAAAGAGATGCAAAGTATAGACGTTTGTGAGTGGGGCCCTGACCTAGTCTTGAGCTACATTGCGAGGAAGGACGTTTCAACCGGGATGTTTGCTGCCTGTATCCACACAACCAGCTTGTGGACAGCGATTGGTCGAGCCGAGTACATGTCCTCGACAGTGCCATTATTTGACAAGCAGTTTTATGAATGTTAAACATGACTGACTTACAGAGAGACTGCATCTCAACGGCTAACGACTTGGGATACCTAACTGAATACTGATATATTAACTGAATGCAAAACAAATTACCTGGCAGGCATTAAATTTATCAACAAGGTGGGTCGACTCCGCATTAAGTTGGAGTCGATGCGTCAGGCACGTAGCCAGGATTTTGTTTCAGGGGGGGCCCACTCATAACAAAATGCTGTATGAGGGTTAGGGGGGAGAGGAGGACCCATACAATATGGAAGATATCGGGGCGGGGGCTTATAAGCCTCCCCCTGGCTACGTTCCTGCGATGCGTAATAGGACAATACAAACAAAGATATGCCTTACAATTCCTCTTGCACCCCCAAAATGATGTGTTTTTGAAGGTAAGATACACAATGTTCTTGATTCAGAAAGTGCCTCAGCTGTACAAATGCATATGCAGTAAGGGCACTCGCCAAGCCTATTCTCCTCAGCTCTGTGCAGGTTAAGCTAAGTTAGAGTATAGAGGTACACGCTCACTGACAGCATGAGGAAGGCAGGGAGAAGTCTCCGTTGTTCCACCACCAGCCCGTCTGCTACCTTCGATGACGTTTCAGCGCCTCATGAGCCTGGAGCGAGCACATCTGTCCAAAGTGGGGTGAAAAGCACAAGCACGTGCTGGAGGACGCCCAGCCATTCTCTTTTTGTCATCGGCTATTCTACATATTTTAGTATGACATATTCTTAAGTGAGAAAAAGTATTGCAAATATGCAGTCCAACTTTGACCATAATACAGACGTAAAGTTCGTTCGGATACCACAATTTCGTCAAATCTATGAATACGAAAAGTAATCTATGCACGAGAAAACAATTTTGGGACGTGAGCCCATAAAACCGCTGACGTTAGAGATATGACACGCAACCGACCGACAACCTTGATCAGAAGGCCGCGGAAGCGCCGAACACGACACTTCGCACTTCGCCGACTTCGCTTCGCCCATAGAGGCTTCGCCGAGCTTTCATGAACGATCCCTCTCGACTCGGTTTGTTTGCCCGCTTGCTTTAACCTGTCGATCCTGCCCGGGCTCTACAATGTCGTATGTTTTAGTAGAATTTCTACTCGACAAGACCCAGCCTGTTGTGAGTTCCGACGATGTAAGGGACTTAAGCGGTGTAGTTGAAGACGACAGGGTGTACCAGGTCTACTGGGCCGGTGATGCGCGATCAAAAGGATCGTTCTACGACGCGAAAGTACTCTATATGGCAGGTGAGTAGAACTGAAGTACGGCAAGTGATGTACGAGTGCTTTGCATAACATGCTGCATTTGCAGCCAAAGCCTTTTGTATAAAACGAATAGTCAAATCGAGCGTCTCTAACGGTGGGGCGTAGCATAGCGGTTAGGGTGTCCGATTTGTACGCATGTGGTCGCGGTTCGATGCGCGGTGGTGCTGCTTTTTTTTTTTCTCGAACTTTTTGTTTTATCGAGGCATTTGGCGATATTTATGAGTGCGTATAGCTTTACTCTTATATAAATGCTGCCCTTGTTGATGAAATTCCCATGGCAGTGGCAGTCAGACGTCATCTGATGGACCATCAGATGACGTCTGATGGTCCATCACGTTCCACCAAGGCTGCTGACTGGCAGTCAGTGTCCCAAATTACGTAGCTTGATGGAATTTTCAATAGGATTCAGACGTGCCCCGCAGTCTATTCCATCGCAGTATGTCCCAGGACCCCAACAGAGCGCTGCATTGTGCTTTTTGTAAATCTGGCTTATGAGACAGAGGGCCCTCTGGAAGCTGTGGCACTTCGTTTCTGCCTGGCATGGGTTTTCGACCTTCAGTACTTCGTTAGATATTTTTGCACATTTGTTTGTTTAGAGAGACTTGTAGGTCTCAAACATTCAAAGCTGGGCTGCATGGGCACAAGGCTGCTGACCAGCCTAAATTTAAAAAAAAAGTTTTTTCCACACATCTTGTTAAAAGAATGTTGTTCTGGGCTTGTGTAATGAATGAATGAATTTGGAGTTTTCTGGCGCAGCAGCAACATAGGCCATAGTGCGCCAAACACAAGGTAAGGAAATATCACAAGGCTAAATGTTTATTATTGCAGCGGATCAAAATATCAAATATCACTTAAAAAAAACTGTAGTTTAAAGTCGATGTAAAATATTAAACTTTTCTAAAAAGTTAAAAACTTGTCTGTACGGAGTAACAGGCTCGTCTCCAAGCAAAAGTGCCAAGTGGAAAGGGATTTGTTTTCTGAAAAAGATCGAAAAGCAAGAGCGGCGTTCGTTATTAAATTGTGGGCATACTAAAAGGATGTGAAGTATACTTAAAGTTTCTGAGCAGTAGTCACACATCGGTGGGTCGTCGTTTCTTAGAAGGTAGCTGTGAGTCAGGTGTGTGTGGCCTATCCTCAGTCGACATAAGATGACCTCATAGAACCTTTCTCGACGTCTGGCGCTGCGCCATTCACTCAAAACAAGTTTAACTTTATATAGCTTATTGTGAGGGTCAGAGTCCCACTCTACTTGCCAAGAATCTTTGATTTTATTTCGTAAAGTGGTTCTATAGTCTCTCACTGGGAGGGTGTGAATTTCAATGGACCTGTTTACACATGCACCTGCGGCTCGGTCGGCTTCCTCATTGCCGTGTATTCCTATATGGCTAGGAACCCAGCAAAAGTGAATAGTGATGTTTTGCTTTATAGCATTCATTAATTTAACACGAAGCAGACAAACCAGGGGATGTTTCCAGTATCTTGCAGAGTTAAGGGCAAGAAGGGAACTGAGTGAGTCTGTAAATATCACAGATAATCTGTATTTTTGTTTGATTATTTCATCTACAATCACTAAGAGTTCATGAAGCTCAGCTGTAAACACAGATGCATTGGCATTAATTCGAATAACACGTTGATAGGACTGCCCAACCGCAGCGCAGCCAGCATAGCCAGCACCTTTTGTCCCATCAGTAAAAAAACTTTTGTCCGTCTCGTAACGACTAGCAATCTCAAAAAATTCTTTGTTTTATAACACTAGCGGCGGACACTTTCTTGCTGTATTTTGTCAAAGAGAGGTCGCATGTTATAGTTAAGTCATCCCAAGGAGCAAGTCTTTGTTCAGTTTCCATGACAGAACAAGATATGTCAAAATTATAAGTCGCTGCAGCATCCTTCACACGAAGTGCAAAGGGACGCGTTACGGATGGTTTGTTTTGAAAGGCCTGCTCATATTTTATGCTTTCAATCAAAGAAAAATTTGGGTGCTGTGGAAGAGTACGGAGTCTTAAATAGTATTGCGTGCTAAGATAAAATCTACGTTTGTCAAGCGACCACTCATTTGACTCGGCATACAAGCTGGGCACGGGGGATATTCGAAAGGCTCCGGTTGCCAGTCTGATTCCCTGGTGATGAATTGGGTCTAACATTTAAAGTGTAGAGGGTTTGGCAGAACCATAAACAATGCTTCCATAATCCAAAACTGAGCGAACACAGGCCTTGTAGATTCGCAAAAGGCAGACACGGTCGGAACCCCAAGAACGGTGTGCAAGGACCTTAAGAAGATTCGACTTTCGCTGACATTTTAATCTTAGTTCCTTTATATGTGAGCCAAAAGTTAATTTACTATCGAATATTAGGCCTAAAAACTTGTGCTCCGATTTAACCGGAATGGGTGTACCTTTAATATACAATGATGGCTCTGGAGACATTCCTCGTTTTCGAGAAAAACGAACAGCCACAGTCTTCTCGGCAGAAAACCGGAAGCCATTCTGGTCAGCCCACTTACTCATCCTGTTTACCGTAAGTTGAACTTGTCGCTCACAGATGGCTAAGTTACATGAAGAAAAACAAATCTGGACATCGTCGACGTAAAGAGAATGAGTGATTGTGGGCGGAATTATTTGAGATAGAGAATTTATCTTTATAATAAACAAAGTGACGCTTAAGACACAGCCCTGCGGCACGCCATTCTCCTGGGGGAAAGGTTGGTTGATTGGTTGATTGGGGTTTTTTGGCACATCAGCATCTAAGGCCATAATGCGCCAAGAGTCTGAACTATTGCAGTGGAGTGTTAGAGAGAGGAAAGAGCTATAGTAGCAGGTGATGTGATAAAAATATGGACATGCATTTGTATAAGTGTAAAAGGTATGGTCATGAGTTAGGGGTGGAAAATAAAATCACAGTCGGTGTATAAGGCCGATATCAGTAAGAAACTTAAATAAGCAAACATGAGGAATAAGTGGTTCATCACCTAGCAACAGGGCTAGGTGTAGTGGGACATGTTCTCTATGTAGTTGTGAGAAGTATTTGTGACGGTATTGATCATAAGTGCGACAATCAATTAAAATGTGTAAAACGCTTAAGGTTATGTTACAGTATTCACATACTGGAGCATCCTCCCCACTACAAAAGGTGCCCATGTGTGAGACGTGTATGACCAATTCGTAACCGACACAGGATTACTTCGTAGAAGCGCTCCCGATGCCCGGGCACTCTCCCATTCACTTATGTAAGGTTTTACTGCATGTAATTTGTTGTACATTTCAGTATTCCACTGAAGTTGCCACTTTAACTGAATGCACCGTTTTAGAGACGTGTGATAGTCTTTATAAGGTATTTCACGCAAGTCTGTTTGTTTCTTGCTAGCAGAACGTGCTGCAGAATCAGCCGTTTCATTTCCCGGGATGCCAACATGGCTAGGCACCCAGCATAAAGTTATGCGAATGTTGCTGTTTGCGGCTAGAATAATCTTACTCTGCAATTCAGAAACAAGTGGGTTTGTGACCCGTTCCAGCGATAAAACTGCTTTTAAAGAACTCAAAGAGTCAGTGAATACTACTGACCGAGGAAACCTTTTTTTGGTTATGTAGTCGACCGCCAATAGCAGACCATAGAGCTCTGACGTGAATATGGTGGCGTTCGAGTTTATTCTCCTTACTCGCTTAAAGGATGGTCCAATCATAGCGCATCCCACAGTGGAGTCGTCTTTTGTCCCGTCCGTATAGGAACTTGTATACTCTTGATATTTACGTTGAAGTTCCAAAAATTCCTGCTTCATGACTTCCTTTGGAACATCTTTTTTACTATGTTTCGTTAGTGTGAAGTCGCAGTGAATGTTGCTGTAGTCCCATGGGGCAATATGTAGAGGGTATTGGACTACTGGGGCCTTTGCATCCATCCCAATAGACTCTGCTGAACTACAATTCCTAATAGAAAAAGGAGGAACTATGGAGGGCTTGTTTTGAAAAATTCTCTGGAACCGAATATTGTCTATGTTATCTCGGGCAGGATGCTCAGGGACCGAGCGGACCATAAAGGAGTACATGAAACCTAGTGTGAACCTTCTATACTCCAAGGATGGTTCATTAGCTTCTACGTACAGACTAGGTACTGGAGAGGTGCGGAACGCACCAGTAGCTAAACGCAACCCCTGATGGTGAATGGGGTCGAACATCTTCAAAGCCGATGCCCGGGCAGAACCATACACTATGCAACCATAGTCAAGCCGGGAACGACCGACAGAGCGATAGATGCGTAATAGACACAGTCGGTCTGAGCCCCATGCCACATGCGATAAAACCTTAAGAACGTTGAGAGATTTTAGACATTTCAGTTTAACACTCTTAATATGTGGAATAAACGTGAGTTTTGAATCAAATATGAGACCCAGAAACTTGTGTTCACTTTTTACGGAAATTGGAGTACCATACATACTTAAAGATGGATCATGGCAAATTCCACGCCGACGAGAAAAACAAACACAGGCTGTTTTTTCAGGCGAAAATCTAAAACCATTTGTATCAGCCCATTTGATCAAGTTATTAACCGTAAGTTGTACCCGACGTTCACAAATCGACAAGTTACAGGACGACACGGAGATCTGCAAGCCATCAACATACATAGAATATTGTACTGAAGGTGGTATCACACGGGTAATTGAATTTAACTTAACTATAAAAAGAGTGACGCTGAACACGCCTCCCTGGGGGACTCCATTTTCCTGTATGAACTCCCTTGAAAGTGCTGTGCCCAGCTTCACGCGAAAAGTACGGTGCTCCAAGTAACTTTGGATGGCAGCTAACATGCGACCTCGAAAACCGATACTGAACATGTCTTGCAGTATGCCGAAACGCCAAACGGTGTCATAAGCCTTCTCTAAATCAAAGAAAACAGAGAGGCATTGTTGCCTGTTCACAAATGCCTCCCGCACAGCGGTCTCAAAACGAACTAGATGATCAATTGTGGAGCGGGCTGAACGGAAACCGCACTGGTACTTATCAAGTTGGTTGTTTCTCTCCAAGTAAAATATAAGTCTCTTATTATTCATTCGCTCCATAGTCTTTGAAATACAGCTAGTTAAAGCTATGGGCCTAAAGCTAGATGAACATGAGGGAGCCTTGCCTGGCTTTAGCACTGGTACAATGATAGCAACCTTCCAAGAGGACGGAAAGTGACTCTCGAGCCAAACTCTATTAAAAAGGTACAAAATAAGTTCCAGGGTGGACGGGTGGAGATGTTCGAGCATTTTATAATGAATCCCATCGGGTCCAGGTGCAGACTGCTTGGATGAAAGAGCCGACTAAAGTTCGTCTAGTGTGAATGGAGCATTATATGGTTCTCTCATAGCCCCAAAGGTGGTCACGGTCTTTTTTCCAGCGTGCAACTTGTGTCGCTGGAAATTTCGAGTATAATGCTCGGAACTCGATACAAATTCGAAGTGTTCCCCTAGGATGTCTGCCTGCTCTTTAAGACTCGCAGGGCATATTCCATTTCGACTTAAAAGTGGGACAGAAAATTCCCGGTAGGAAGCGTCGATTTTATGCACTCGGTCCCAAATTTCTTTCAGGGATGCACTGCTATTAATAGAGGAAGCATATCCTCTAAAGCTTCGCCGCTTAGCGTGCCTTCGGATGTACCTTGCCTGTGCCCTCATTCTTTTGAAATGAATAAGGTTGTTCGGTGTAGGATATCGCCTAAAAATTCCCCACGCTTTGTTTTGTTTCTTTTTAGCCTCTCGGCAGTCTTCATTCCACCACGGCTTTGGCCTTTTAGGAAGATGGGTGGACGTCATCGGTATGGAAATCATTGCAGCTTCCAGGATGTGCTTTGTGAGATGGTCTGTCGCTTCGTCGATAGAGAGTTGATGTAGAGATGTAACAGCTAAAAGAGATGATTGCTTAAAACGTGCCCAGTCAGCTTTTTCAAACTTCCACCGAGGTGAACGCGATGAAAGAGTGACGTGAGAATGGTTAAACTCTAAAATTAGTGGGAAGTGGTCACTTCCATATGGATTTTGGATGACCTTCCATGAAAGCAATGGTAATATTAAAGGGTGACAAATGGATAAGTCTATAGAAGTAAAAGTATGAGTGGTAGAACTAAAATAGGTAGCTTCATTCGTGTTAAGTAGGCACAATCCCGAGGAAAAAAGGAAGCGTTCAATAAGAGCCCCTCTAGGATCTCGTCTGCCACTCCCCCACAGCGGATTGTGTGCATTGAAGTCTCCTAAAAGTAAAAAAGGTGGTGGAAGCTAACAAGGTCTTCAAGCTCTTCAATCTTTAGCTGATAACTGGGAGGTATATATAAACAACAAACTGTAATTATACGATCTAACAAAATGCGGGCTGCCACAGCCTCCAGCGGAGTCTGCAGAGTCACTTCGCTACATGGAGTTGAGCGTTGCACTACAACTGCAACACCTCCAGATGAATGAAGTGCTTGTATCCGGTCCTTGCGAAATACCTGAAAGTACTTTAATATATTAGTGTGGCTGGCTTTTAGATGTGTTTCCTGCAAGCAAAATGCAATGGGGGCATGATCGTCTAGCAGCTGGCTTACATCGTCATAATTCGGAAGGAGGCCTCTACAGTTCCATTGAAGAAAAAGAGACATTGGCATTCTAAAAGGAAGCCAGATCGATATATATATATATACATCTATATATATATATATATATATATATATATATATATATATATATATATATATATATATATATATATATATATATATATATACATACCAGAGAAGAATAAGACACAAATTTACGGGGCTTTTGGTGCCTCAACAAGGCGGATTGTTTTTTTCTTAACAGTGTCCTTCGGTCGTCCTACAACCTCAGAGGAGACCAGAGGAAGAGACTGTTTCGGGAAGAGACTGGTCGTCTTCAGAGAGCGGTAGGCTCTCGTCCATTTTTTCATCCGGCGAGAGCGTTGGGCCCTTGGGCGGTGGGGGTTCTGTCCGCCTGGGCTTTTGGTTGCTGCAGGAGGCACGAGGAGAGAGCCCTCGTCCCCTGCCAGAAGGGCCAGCTAGGGCCGCTGATGGCACCTCTGGTACCTTGGAGGGAGTGGTACCCTCCTTGGAGGGTACAGCACCCTTAGAACATGAAGGTGACTGAGTGTGCGTCACCTTCAGATGTTCGGAAGGGGACCCCTGTGGAGAGGACAGGTCTTCCGAAGAAGTCTGTGTCTCCACAGATGCCGTAGACAGTGGGGGTCCCCTCAACACTGCCTGGGCATAAGAACCCCTTGCCTGAAGGGCAAGCTGTTCTTTGGCTGCTTGATAGCTAAGGTTATGTTTTACTTTAAAAGTCAGGACATCTTTTTCCTCTTTCCATTTTGGACAGGAGCGAGAAAAAGCAGGGTGAGCTCCACTACAGTTCACACATTTGACTTCATTTTCGCAGATGTCTGCTACATGGTCAGTACCACCGCACTTTCCACATGTTCCTCGGCCGCGGCACTTTCGGGAACCATGCCCGAAACGTTGGCAGCGGAAACACCGCTGAGGATTTGGGATGAAAGGGCGGACTCTACAGTTCAAGTACCCTGCCTTCACGGTGGATGGAAGAGTATGGAGCTCAAATGTGAGTATCAGATGGCGGGTTGGTTTTTCTTGTCCGTCACGTTTTAAGGTGATTCGTCGAACAGCAACGACAGCACTCTTGCGCAGACCTTCAAGGATCTCGTCTTCGCTGCATTCGAGAAGGTCATCTTCTGAGATGACACCGCGAACAGTATTCAGGGTTCGGTGGGGGGTGACAGTAACCGGGTAGTCTCCCAGGCTTGTCATCTTCAAGAGTGCTGTGCTTTGTGGCTTATTTTCTACCTCAACAAGGAGGTATCCAGCAAGCTTCTTTGCCTTATAACATTTTCCGACCACTTGTTCTAAATGCTTTGCAATGACAAAGGGAGAAACTTTTGACAGATGCACAGCGTCACTTGTAGAGTGAAGTACAAGAAATCAAGGATATTTTTCAGGTTCATTAGCTTTTTCAAAAGTAGGGGGAGCGGGGCGAACCCTTTTCGGGGGTCGCTCTGCTCGGGGTTGAGAAGAGAGGGGCGCCATAAAAAGACAAAGGGTTTTCGGAATCTGTGGCGCGCCGCCCACCACGGAGCCCAACGAGGGAATAGGTAACACCCCATAACAAATATGACTTTGCTGGAAGCATTACTCTATTAGCGCTACCCAGAAACTATAACCAAGTGTAGATCTGGACGAGAGTATCTGTCACCACCCAAGGTTAGCCCTTGCCGCCAAAGGAGTTGAAAAGGAAAGAAGAGAAATGAGAAGAGTGAAAAGAAGGAGAAGTCAAAGATGAAAGAAAAGAGGGGATAGTAGAAGAAGTGGCGACTAGACTGAATCATCCTGGCCGGGCCTTACCAGGACTCCCGTCTATGAGAAGCGGGGGCCGAAGTGGTGTATTGCCTCGCCCGGGGGGCCCCGAAGGGTCCAAACCTGCCCCGGGCTCGGCTCAACCACCAGGATTCCCTTTTCCCCAGACAGGGGAAAGCCACGCACAGCCAGACGTGGGCGGGCGAACCCGCATGGCTCGGGGTCCGTGGAGACGCCACTCTCCAAACACCTGCTTTCACAGGTGCCCCCTGCGGGGGGCAGTGCAACTAACTGGCACTGCTCCCGAGGAAGGGGGACCTAACGGGAGACGCAGGTCGTCCGAAGACGTCTGCGTTCCCGTCGATACCATTGACCGTGCCGGACCCCTGTGCACTGCCTGGGCATAAGATCCTTTAGAGATAAATGCAAAGCGCTTCTTTGCATCAATGTAGCTTATATTTTCTTTAATTTTTAGTGCAAGAATTTCTTTTTCTTGTTTCCAGACAGGGCAGGATCTGGAATAGGCAGGGTGGTGGCCATCACAGTTTGAACACAGAGGTTCGCTCTCACATGCTTCAGCAACGTGCTCTTTACTAGAGCACTTGGCACACTTGTTGGTCCCCCGGCAGCTCCGCGACCCATGCCCAAACCGCTGACACTTAAAGCAGCGCAGCGGATTCGGCACATATGGGCGGACGCGGCACTGGAGGTAGTCGGCTCTAACAACTTCGGGAAGAGAGGTAGATTCGAAAGTTAAAACAATATGTTTTGTTTTCAATTCTACACCGTCCCGACGCAGGGTGATCCGCCGTGCAGCCGTCACTCCCTGCGTGGCCAGCCCCTCAACGACTTCTTTCTCCGGCGTATCAAGGAGGTCATCCTCAGAGATGACGCCTTGAACGGTGTTAAGGGTGCGGTGTGCCGTGACAGTGACCCTATAATCTGAGATAGAGTTTAGCGCTAAAAGGGCGTCACTTTGTCGTTTAGTATTAATCTTGATGAGGAGGTCGCCAGGTGACATTTTCTTGGCATGAAAGTCTTTTCCAACCACTCCCTCTATCACCTTCGCGACGAGGAATGGGGACAGTTTGGCAAGAGGTTTTTCGGTCTCCGAATGCATTACGAGGAATTTTGAAAATTTTTCAGGCGTAGATAGTGTTTTTTCAAGGAGTAGAGCTTCGGTGCGACCTTTTTTCAGAGGCCGATCAAGAAAGTTTCGTTTGGAACCCATAATAATGGGAGGATCTTCGGTGCCCCGGGTGCGCCACTCACCACGGAGCCCAACACGGGGATAGGTAATGCGCCATAGCAAGAATGGCTTGGCTGATGACATTACACTATCAGCGCTGCCCAGGCACTATAACCCAGTGTGGTGCTAGACAGGGGGTCTGTCGCCACCCAAGGTTAGCCCTTGCCGCCAAGGAAGTTGAAATGGAAAAAAGGCGAGAGAAGAGGAAAGAGAAAGAAGAGAGGGGATAGTAGAAGAAATGGCGGCTGACTGAATCATCCTGGTCGGGCCAAGCCAGCGCTACTCACCAAGCACCTAGCACCTAAGGTGCAGGCGCCCCCTGCGGGGCTCGGGGTCCGTGGAGACGCCACTCTCCAAACACCTGCTTTCACAGGTGCCCCCTGCGGGGGGTTTGTGTAATGCATTGAAGGAATGCATTCGCATTTAAGTGAACATTATTTTTACTTTTTTGAGCACATGCATTCTGAAGGTCTAAAACCCATGGCAAATTTTTTGTTCTGTTTTTTTTTTTTTTTTGTAAATATAGGGTGACCCAAGTCACCGGGCTCGATCAGAAATGAACCGTAAAAATCTTCGCCTTCGCGTCGTAAACCGTGGCAAGTTTATTCGCCCCATTATTTACAGAAAAAGAGCTACGCTTTGTAATTAAAAAAAACGACCTGTGAAATACACCTATGACGAAAAATTTATATCACTACGTACAAGCGTCAATTTTTACGGTCCATTTTAGGTCGAGCCTGGGGACTTGAGTCATCTTATACACTAGAAATTTCTTGAGCAGATATGTTCCTACAGGCCAGAAACCTTTCCCAGGTTTTTTTTTTTTAATTTATAAATATACTAGTAATTTTACTGCCTCACATTTTATGATTGGGAGTTCTTTTACTAAAGTGTTTGATTTTTTATAGTAATTATCATTAAAAAAGGGAACAAACGACATTGAAAAGAGCTGCCTCTTGGTAGCTTTTTTTCTCTCTACAAGTTTTCTTATTCTTGAATGGATATTAGGCTGTCTACAACATGTTTTAGTGCTGTGAAACGAGCCAGAACAATCAGATCCTGCATGTAAAAAGCTCAATTAAGATTTAACCAAATGTGAATTTTTCCTGCAGAAACTTCAAAGCTTAGCTCCCTTCACATGAAAAATAAGACCAACAAACTGGCCAGTGTCAATAGCAGTCATGTCTGCAGATGATAGAGTTAGCGATGGTTGTAACTCCCGGTAGGCACAACGAGCAGATGACATCGCCTTCTGCTCCCCTTGCTTAGAACAAAATGACGTCGTAGATTACAAGCATTGCTAACGATGCAAGCATGTCCACCGTAGGCCCTGGCAAATTCGTCTAATTTTTCACAGGAAGGAGGCGAAATTCCTTACAATTTCAACAGGTAACATGCACATTCAGTGAATGCTTTAACTTTTAATGTGCAGGCACCAATGTTTCGGGCTCGTTCAGCAGCACTAAGCACCATTGTCCTATATATATGCTAGTCATGTAAAATTTCGGCAAGTTCTTCAGTGCCAAGATGGCAGTTGATGATTTTGGGGGTTTAATGGCGCAAGAGCTACGAGGCCATCTGCGCCAAACGATAATAACAATCAGCATGCTATGATGAGAGTTTTACCAAAGTGCAACCTAGGATTTGGTAAAGCTATATTTTGTATAAAATGCCAATGCTAGTAAGAAAGTCTACTACCCTGCTAAAAGGGACCATGGGATTCTCCCCCAGCAGGAGGGCCGGATGAAACGGGATTTGTTGTTGAAACAACTCAGGAAAATAAACACGATGTTTGGGCTCCAGAGCGGGACAGGACCACAAGATATGTAAGATTGTAAGAGTATGACCACACTGATCACAAATAGGAGGATCTTCCCCCTAAAGTAGGTACTTATGAGTGATAAAAGAATGCCCAATTCTCAGACGGCACAGCAAGGTTTCAAAAAGACGACTCTTGCACGAAGAGCTTTCCCAGGCTCCAAGAACAGGCTTTATCACGTGGAGCTTGTTTTCACACTCCCTGTCCCATTCCAACTGCCAACAACGAAAAAGTGATGACTTTACTAAAGGCTTTATATCCTCATATGGTAAACAGAAAGACGATTGGACAAGGTTTCCCACAGACCCTGCAAGCCTGTCGGCCTTCTCGTTGCCCTCTATGCCAACGTGACTTGGTACCCAACAAAATATTATGCTTTGACCGTCATGTAGAGAAGCGTTGAGTTTACTCTGAATTTGTTGTACAAGCATGTTTTTAGTGTATTTAACAGAGCAAACTGCAACAATCACACTCTGAGAATCAACAAAAAGAACAGCCCTAGTTTAATTCTTATGTAGAATGCAGTCTATTGCCATTGATACTGCATAGAGTTCTTCAGTGAAAATGCTAGCAAACGAATTAAGTCGCTTAACTTTAGAGAAGTGTTCTGAATACACAGCGCAGCCAACGAAAGATGAAGTCTTGGCGCCATCTGTGTAAACATGAAGATAACCTTCATACTTGATTTGTACTTCACGAAACTCTTGCAGTATTACAGCATGGGAAATGCCATGTTTGTTGAATTTTGTGAGCGAGCAGTCACAGGCAACTGGCAGTGTCTTCCAGGGTGGAATGCAGTCGTCGACATTTCGAATGAGGCCGACCTGGTCCAATGAAAGATGCAGTGAAGTGCAAAGTTCTTCAATGCGGGAGCTTAATGGTGCCACAATGCTTGGCTTGTTGTTAAAGAGACGGGAAAACCTCGACCTTGTAAGGGAAGCATAAGTGGGGTGTTGAGGGTGAGCCAGAATCTTAAAAGCATACGTTAGGCTAAGATAGGTACGTCGTTTGTTCAGTGATAGCTCATTAGCTTCTGCATATAAACTGGAGACAGGGGATGTTCGGAAAGCACCAGTTGCTAGTCTCAACCCCAGGTGGTGAACTGGGTCCAACATTCTGAGGGCAGATGACCGGGCCGGTCCATACACTGCCGCACCATAGTCAAGACGAGATCTTACAAGAGCATTGTACAACCGTAGAATACATTTTCTGTCAGAACCCCATGACTTATGAGATAGAACTTTCAAAAGATTCATAGACTGAAGACATTTAGTTTTTAAAGCTTTCAGGTGTGAAATAAAATTAAGCTTTTTATCAAATATCACACCAAGAAATCTGTGCTCTTTCCTGACAGGTACAGGGTTTCCATTTAGTTCAAGTGATGGGTCCAATGACAGCCCACGACGCAAAGAAAAGGGCACACAGTCTGTTTTGGATGCAGAGAACCGAAACCCGTTCTCGTCAGCCCACTTGGAAAGTTTGTTTATTGTTATCTGCAACTGGCGCTCACAGCTGGAAAGGTTACAAGAGGAAGACGAGATCTGTATATCATCAGCGTAAAGAGAATATGAAACAGAAGGAGGTAGCAGTCGCGCAATTGAATTCATTTTCAGCACAAATAAAGTTAAGCTCAAGACTCCTCCTTGAGGGACTCCATTTTCTTGCACGTAGGAATCAGATAGGTTGGAGCCAAGACGAACTTGAAAAGTCCTGTTTGTTAGATATTCCCTTATGCATTGCAGCATACGGTCGCGGATATTACATGCATACAGATCTTGAAGAATCCCATGTCTCCACGCTGTATCATATGCCTTCTCCAAATCGAAAAAAACTGCGACACAGTGCTGCCGGTTTACAAATGCCTCACGTATAACAGTTTCCAAGCGTACCAAGTGATCGAGAGTAGAACGACCTCGGCGGAATCCACACTGGTTGTTATCAAAGGCCCTCTGTTGTTCCAATACATAAACCAGTCGCCTGTTTATCAGCCTTTCAAATGTTTTTCCGAGGCAGCTCGTTAGTGCGATTGGGCGGTAACTTGATGGCTGTGAAGGATCTTTATTAGGTTTTAGAAGGGGAATAATATATGCATGCCTCCAAGTCTGAGGAAAACAAGCCTTTTCCCATAAGGAATTAAAAAAAAGAAGGTTTTCAAGGGATTCCGTGGACAGGTTACGAAGCATTTCATAGTGAAGCCCATCGGGCCCAGGAGCAGATAGCTTTTTTACATTAAGGGCCATCTCAAGTTCATATCGCGTAAATGGCCGATTATAAGAGGCTGCCTTTCCACCAGTTACGACTAGCTTTTGTTGCTCCGCACGGGCTTTACACTGTGCGAAGTTAGCACTGTAGTTGGCTGAGCTGGATGAATTAAAAAAATGTTCTCCGAGGACGTTAGCTATGTCTTTTAATGACGAACAAGGAGCATTAAACGTTGGGATGGCAAAGCACCTATAATCCCCATTTACTTTCCTATATCTGTCCCAGGCCTCTTTGGCAGGGACAAAACTAGTTAGAGAAGACAGGTACTTCATCCAAGACTTCCGTTTTGCCCGCTTCCTAGTCCAACGAGCCTTGGCTTTTCGGCGTTTAAACTCCACAAGGTTGTGCGAAGTGGGATATCTACGAAATCTTTCCCAGACCTTGTCTTGATCTGCCAGGGTTCTGGCACACTCCTTGTTCCACCAAGGTTTACATTTTTTTGGCACATTACCAGAAGTTTGTGGAATAGAGCGCTGAGCAGCCCTTAGTATCTGCTCAGTAACATGAAGTGTAGCGTTCTCGGGTGACAAAGAAGAAAGGATCGAAGGATCTAAAGTGGAGTGAAGATTAAAAAGTGTCCAGTCAGCCTTGTCTAATTTCCACCTAGGGGGACGCTTTAAAAAATTAGGCAATGGAACAGTACTTTCTAAAACAATAGGGTAGTGATCACTTCCAAAAGGGTTATGAAAACCTTCCATGAAAAGCAAGGAAGTAATGAAGGTGAAGCGATAGAAAGATCAATAGATGTGAATGAGTTGTGTGCTGCACTAAAAAAAGTTGGTTCTTTCCCGTTAAGAAGACACAGCCCAGAAGACAATAAAAGACGTTCAATAACACCACCCCGGGAGTCTTGACGGGTACTGCCCCACATGGGATGATGAGCGTTAAAATCACCCAAAATTAAAAACGGTTGAGGAAGCTGTCCTACAGGTCCCTGTAGCTCTTGAAGATTGAAAGGAATATTTGGTGGTAAGTATAAAGAAACAAGCGTTACAAGACGGTCCACGAGGAGACGCACTGCAACAGCCTCCAGAGGTGTGCGGAGTGGAACTTGAGAGCAAGCGACTTTACTCTGCACAACCACCGCAACGCCACCAGAAGCACTGGAAGCGGGACGGTCTTTCCTAAAAACCTGATGACGTCTTAAAATGTTAAAAGAATTAAAGTGAAGATGAGTTTCTTGCAAGGCAAGAGCGATGGGTCGAAGCTCATCCATAAAATGATTGACATCATCAATATTTCTTAAAATACCGCGACAATTCCATTGCATAAAATGTAACTTTGTCATCTATTAAAAAAGTGGGTAAAAATGTAAATATAAGGAGATAAAACCTAGCAAAATAAATAAAACTATGGAGAGCCAACTCGAGCTAGGTGGAAGATGTGATCACAATGCAACAGCTATCGGGGCTATCACTTGGGCGCTACTACAGGTTGCTTCTTTTTAGATTTACGAGAAGCTGTCTCCCATTCCATACCATCCTGGTCGGACCCAGGAGTAGATTGACTGTCAGCATCAGTTGGTATTTCCATGTCCTGTGAAGTGTCTGGTGGATGGAGCATGACAGAGCTAGTCCGGCCTGGCACGCGTGGGGGAAAACCCCGGCCACGACCGGATGGAGGAGTGGCAGACGAACTGGGCGAGGGGTCACCCAGGCTTGTCTTCACACCTCTTTTCACAGGAGCTGCATGGGTACCATGCTGCTCCTTCGGTAGGGGGACCCTCTCCAGCGAGCAGGAGCGAGAAGCTCGCTCCTCCCTAGAAGGGGACCTAGGAGAGGGGACAGGCGCGGCAGCTGCCGGCCTGTCCTCGGATGGAGGGGCAGCACGCGTGCTACCACCAGGGACTGGGGGAAGCTGCTGCTGCCCCTGTCGGGGAGCTGGGGCCCTGAGGTCGGCCGCCAAGATCTCGGGAACCTGGGTGGCCCTTGACTCCGAGCGCGGTGCAGGGCCCCTGCGCACCGCCTCAGCATAACTACCCTTTGACAAAAAGGAAAAACGCTTTTTTGCTTCCACGTATGTAATATTTTCTTTGACTTTCAGGGCAAGAATATCTTTTTCTTGCTGAAAGAAAGGACAGCTGCGGTAGTAAGCGGGGTGTGGTCCACCGCAGTTAGCGCAATGGGCCACGGCCTCGTAAATGTCGGAGACGTGGCCTTGACTTCCACACTTTGCACATGTCTCCCTTCCGCGACAGCTGCGTGACCCGTGGCCAAAACGCTGACAACGGAAGCACCGCTGTGGGTTGGGGACATAAGGACGGATCCGGCAATTAAGGTACCCTGCTTTGATTGTCTCTGGTAGAGTGTGTCTCTCGAAAGTCAAAATAACATGCTTAGAGGGAATTTCTTCACCATTCTTTTTAAACATTATTCGTTTGACGGCGATGACACCAGAGCCTTCGAGGCCCTCAAGAAGTTCATCCTCACTGGTATGAAGGAAGTCATCCTCAGAGAGGACACCACGAATGGTGTTAAGTGTGCGGTGAGGGCTCACCGACACTTTCAAGTCAACAATGTTGGTCATCTTAGAGAGTGTTTCACTTTGTTTTGTTTTTTTTGTTTCTACCTCCACAAGGAGGTCTCCACAGTGGAGCTTCTTAGCCTTATAGGAGAACCCTACAAGGTGCTCAAGAACTTTAGCTACAACAAAGGGTGAGAGCTTTGCAACTGGTTTCTGTTCATCCAGCGAATGAACGACAAAAATTTTTGTAAAGGTTTCTTCCTTAGATTCTTTTTCAATGGTTTTGTGTTCAAGGCAGCGCTGGGATTGGAATTGGGGTTTTATGGCGCAAGGGCTGCTGAGGCCAAAGAGCGCCAAAGAAGGAAACTATTGCAATGAGGGTAAGTGAGAAGAAAGGACTCTAGTGGTCAGGGTTAAAAATAAAGGAATGAGACATAAAACTGGATTAAATCACAAACAACAATGGGCATGAGTGAGAAACTGAAATTCACAATTGATGTAGAAGACCAATAGAATCTAAAAACTTAAAAACCTGCTTGTAAGCCACGAATGGTTCATCACCCAACAAAAGCATTGGGTGTAAGGGAGTGTGATTTCTGTACAACTGTGCAAAGTGAGATTGGCGTTCCCGTTCGTAGAAAGGGCACTCAATTAAAAAATGGAGAACACTTAGAGGTTTATCGCATTGTTCACACAAAGGGGCATCCTCCCCACGGAGCAAGGAGCCATGAGTCAGATGCGTGTGGCCAATCTGCAAACGACACTGTATTACTTCATAAAACCGTTCTCGGTGTCGGGCACTTGTCCATTCACCCAGGTTTGGCTTAATGAGATGCAGCTTATTGTAGATCTCTTCATTCCACTCGGCTTGCCATTGGGCTTGTATGCGAGACCTTACAGAAGAGCGGTAGTCCATGTAAGGGATTCCTTTTATCTCTACCTCCCTGCTGACGCATGTGCGAGCAGCACGGTCGGCCGCCTCATTGCCTGGGATACCAACATGGCTGGGAATCCAGCAAAAGACAATGGTGCAATGCTTTCTAGCTGCCACAATAACTTTCTTCTGAACTTCAACAACAAGGGCGTTCCTTGTAGGCAGCAGAGAAGATTAAGATTAAGATTAAGATTACGATTTTAATGGCGCAGAGGCAACGGTGGCCATAATGCGCCAAACATAATGTTTTAAAGATCGAATGAAACAGATGCTAGGCTAGAGAAACTTTTTATAACTGGTGTAGATATCCAGTTTTGTTAATAAAATCAAAAACTCGTCCGAGTGGTACTAAGGCATTGTCTCCAAGTAAAAACATAGGATGAAAGGGAAGATAGTTTGTAAAGAGTTCAGGAAAACATGATACGCGCAGTTGATGATAAAACCTACATTCCCATAGAATGGGTAAAACTGTAAGTAATTCCCCACAATGGGCACAAACTGCAACATCTTCGCCACTTAGAAGGTATGTATGTGTCAAACGTGAATGGCCGATTCTCAGCCGGCAAAGCAGAACCTCAAGGTGGCGGTTCTTGTGGAATGAACTTTCCCAGATGCCTATCATGGGTTTTATCACGTGGAGCTTATTATTAATTTCAGTGTCCCATTCTAGCTGCCAAGTCTTTAAAAGAGATTTCTTTAGAAGTGGTTTAAAGTCCTGGTAGGGCAGGCCAAAAGATACTATTGAGTGTGTGGCAGATGCAGCCAGGCGATCTGCATTCTCATTTCCTGCGATTCCTACGTGACTCGGTACCCAGCAAAATTTGATAGTGCATCCAAGGCGAAGAGCTCTGTTTACTTTAATACGAACATGTTGCGTAAGAATATTCTTTGTAGAAACTCTGGAAGAAATAGCAGATAAGACACTTTGCGAATCGACAAAAATGACTGCGTTCAATACATTGTTGTTCAGAATATGTTCAATGGCTAATAAAATACCATAGAGCTCTGCGGTGAAGATGCTTGCCATTGAGTCAAGCTGTACAGCTCTTTCAATCTTACTAGAATAAACTGCACAACCAACGTGACTTAAAGATTTCGACCCGTCGGTATAGTACTTGTTTCAACCTCTAGATATCCTTTCTTTTAAAGATATAAACTCTTTCTGAAGAAACTGTAGAGCAACGGTCTTCTTACTGTATTTGGTGAAAGACCAGTCACAACATACGGGTAGCTCATTCCAAGGGGCAATTCTCTCTATAGATTTTAGCAAGTTAACACCACTTGTGGAAGGGACAGGGAGGTTGAGAGAGCTACAGATACTTTGAACTCGAAAGCCTAGGGGGCGCTCAATTGTTGGCTTGTTTTCAAACAATTTACAGAACTGAAAGGTGTGTAAAATACTATAAGCAGGATTTTTGGGATCCGAGAGGACTTTGTAATAATAACACAGGCTCAAGTACTGTCGCCGTTTTCCAAGAGACATTTGATGTGTGTCCACATACAAGCTTAATACGGGTGATGTGCGAAATGCCCCAGTGGCAAGCCGGAGCCCAAGGTGATGAACCGGATCCAACATCCTTTGTGTGGAAGGTCGTCCTGAACCATAAACGATCGCTCCATAATCCAGGCGTGACCGAACTAAAGCATTGTACAACCGTAGGAGGCATCGCCTGTCAGACCCCCAAGATACATGTGACAGCACCTTAAGGATGTTAAAAGATTGCAAGCACTTCTGCTTTATTTCCTTTAAATGAGACTTAAATGTAAGCTTTTTATCAAAGATCATGCCCAAAAATTTATGTTCGTGCTTCACCGATATTTCTGTGTTATTCAATTGTAAGATTGGATCCAAAGATAGACCTCGTCGCAGGGAGAAGGGCACACACACAGTTTTTTCTGGGGAAAATTTAAAACCATTTTCATTTGCCCACTTGCTCATCCTATTTATCGTGAGCTGCAATTGCCGTTCACAACTAGAGAGATTGCAAGACGAAAAAGATATTTGCACATCGTCCACGTAAAGAGAGTAGGAAACGGATGACGGAATAACTTGAGCCAGACTGTTTATCTTAACAGCAAATAAGGTGGCACTTAAGACTCCGCCCTGGGGGACACCATTTTCTTGTAAGACGACACTGGATAAAGTAGAGCCTAATCGAACTTGAAATGTACGTTCACTTAAATAGTTCTGTAAGCAACGGAGCATGCGGCCACGCACTTCAGAGTTGTACAGATCTCGAAGGATACCATACCTCCATGTAGTGTCGTATGCCTTCTCTAAATCAAAAAATACGGGCAAACAATGCTGCCGGTGAACAAAGGCCTCGCGTATGACGGTCTCAAGTCGGACCAGATGGTCCATAGTCGACCGTCCAGCCCGAAAGCCACACTGGTTAGTATCAAAAAAGTTTTTCTCCTCTAAAAAAAACATAAGGCGGCGATTTATAAGCCTTTCATAAGTTTTCCCTAAGCAGCTTGTAAGTGCTATGGGGCGGTAGCTTGTAGCCAGAGAGGGATCTTTTCCAGGCTTCAGCAAAGGTATAACGTGGGCACATCTCCAAGTATGCGGAAAAGCAGCAGCTTCCCAAAGGTAATTGAAAAAAATAGCAGGTGGTACAAGGATTCATGAGAGAGGTGTTTGAGCATCTCGTACTGAACTCTGTCTGGCCCAGGTGCAGACTGCTTTTTTAAGCTGAGAGCAACTTCGAGTTCACACATTGTGAATGGTTTGTTGTATGCAACAGTGTTAAAGCCTGACATAGTGATTTTCTGTTTTTCAGCGCTAGACTGGAACTTTACAAACTCCGTACTGTAATTGGAAGAGCTACAAACACGCTGAAAATGTTCTGCGAGGAAGTCTGCTTGCCCGGTTAGAGATGCCGAGATTGAAGGAAAAAGTGGAATCCTGAAAGCATGGTACTGCCCGCGAACTTTTTTGAGACGATCCCATACTTCTTTAGCCGTGACAAAACTATTTAAGGATGAAACATACTCTGTCCAAGAAGCCCACTTTGCCCGTTTTCGCGTCCACCGAGCTTGTGCTCTTTTTTTCCTAAACTCGATCAAGTTACGGAAAGTTGGATACCGCCGAAAAGTTCCCCACGCCTTGTTCTGGCTTTTCTGAGTGGAAGTACATTCCTCATTCACCAGGGCTTGCACCTCCGGGGAAGATTTCCTGAAGTCTGTGGAATTGAAGTGGAAGCAGCATTTATAATGCATTCTGTAACGTAAAGCGTCGCATCCTCGGGAGTCATATGAAGAAACAAGGAGGGATCAAGTGCTGCTTCTAAACCAAAAATAGACCAGTCGGCCTTTTCCAACTTCCATCGCGGGAGTCGAGTTGGTATCGATGAAACTGGTAAAACGCTCTCTAAAATTATGGGTAGATGGTCACTGCCAAAAGGGTTGTCTAAAACGTTCCATGAAAAGCATGGAAGCAGAGATAATGATGATAGTGATAGGTCGATTGATGTAAAAGTGTTGTGGGCAGCACTAAAAAATGTAGGTTTTTTCTTATTTAGTAAGCAGATTCCAGTTGATAATAAAAGTCGTTCAACAACTCCACCTCGGGAGTCCTGACGAGAGCTTCCCCACAAAGGATGGTGGGCGTTAAAATCACCAAGGAATAAAAAAGGTTTGGGGAGTTGGGTGATGAGCGCCTGGAGTTCATGAAGATGAAGTGGAACATTAGGTGGCAAGTAGAGTGACACTAGAGTGATGAGGCGGTCAAGAAGGATGCGAACTGCAACTGCCTCAAGTGAAGTTTGTAATGGAACTTTGGCAGATGCCAAACCACTCTGAACCACCACTGCTACACCACCCGAAGGGCTTGAGGAATGGCGGTCCTTTCTAAAAACTTGATGTTCACGCAAAACCTGCGTGTGCGAGTCAGTTAGGTAAGTCTCCTGTAGGCAAATAGCAACAGGGCGAAGCTCATCAACAAATGAATTGATGTCATCTATGTTACCTAGAAGGCCGCGACAGTTCCACTGCATAATACCTATATGCTTAGCCAGTGCAAAGTGAATATAAAAACCGGTAAAAAGTTAAATGAGATGACTATGGGATAAAATCTATCTCTTTGCGCGGTGCATTTTTCTTCTTTACAGCCTCTTTCTGCTGGCCAGTGGAGTCACTGGTGGCAGAAAGAGAGGAGTCAGATCCCGCGAGGAGACTTTCCTCGCCGGACTTGGGTCCACCCTCGTCCATAGGCTCCTCAGGGGGAGCCGGGGGGAGACCCGCTGGGGTCGGCAGCCTTAACGGCTCACTAGCTCTCTGCTGGCTCAAGACACGGGGTTGCCCCCGGCCTTTCGGAGGCAGGGAGGTAGGGGCGGCGGGGGGTGCCGTCCGCCGCTTCAGGGTGGACGTTGAAGGAACAGCGTCCACCGTGTGGTTGGGCCGCAGTGCAGCTGGCACCGCTCCCGTGGGTTTTAGATGGGACACTGGCGGGAGACACACTCCTTCTGGAGGAGTCTGTGTTCCCGCCGACGCCATCATAGGCCGTGCGGGTCCCTTGCGCACGACCTCGGCATACCCTCCTTTCGATAGGAAGGAGAAACGTCTTTTCGCCTCATGGTAGGAGATGTTTTCTGTGGTTTTCAAAGTAAGTATTTCTTTTTCTTCTTTCAATTTGGACAAGAGGGCGAGTATGCTGGGTGACGGCCATCACAGTTGACACATTTCGGTTCACTCTCGCAACTGTCAGCAACATGCTCCTTACTGGAGCACTTCGCCCAAGTGTCGCTTCCCCGGCAGCTCCGTGACCCATGGCCGAACCTTTGGCACTTAAAGCACCGCTGAGGGTTCGGCACATAGGGGCGAACACGGCACTGGATGTAGCCTGCCTTTATGGTCTCTGGAAGTGTAGTGGCGTCAAAAGTCAGTATAACACGTCTTGTTTTTCGCTCCACGCCCTCACGACGAAGGGTGATGCGTCGAGCAGCTACTACTCCTTGGTCTGAAAGGCCTTCAACAAGTTCCTCGTCATATGAGTCCATTAGGTCGTCCTCTGAAATAACTCCTTGCACTGTATTAAGTTTACGGTGTGGAGTAACATTTACTTTATAGTCAGACACAGCATTGAGAGAAAGAAGGGCCTCACTTTGCGTTTTGGTGTTGATCTCAACTAGAAGGTCACCGGACGCCATCTTTTTTGCAGAGTAATCCTTTGCAACGATTCCTTCCAGTACCTTGGCGACCAGGAAAGGGGACAGTTTAGAAAGTGGTTTTTCCTCTTCGGAATGTAAGACAAGAAATTTTGGAAATTTTTCAGGTACAATGGATGTTTCGAGAGTGACTTGAGCTTCGGTGCGACCTCTTTTCAGAGGCCGATCAAGAAAGTTTTTGTTGCGCAGACCCATATGAGATGGGAGGAAAATTCAGTGCCCGGGTGCACCGCCCACCACGGAGCCCAACAAGGGGGTAGGTAATGTGCCATAGCAAGAAGGGCTTGGCTGACACAATTACTCTACCAGTGCTGCCCGGGCACTATACCCTAGTGTGGTTGCAGGGACAGGACCTGTTTCCACTCAAGGTTGGCCCTTGCCGCTTAAGAAGGTGAAAAAGCAAGGAAGAGAGTGTAGAAGAAAAAGAGAAAGAGGTGGGTGGAAAAGTGAAAGAAGGAAGAAGAGGGTAGAAGAGGCGACTGACTGAATCATCCTGGTCGGGCCAAGCCAGGACACCCGTCTACGAGAAGCAGAGGTCGAAGCGGTGTATTGCCTCGCCCGGGGGGCCCCGAAGGGTCCAAACATACCCCGGGCTCAGCTCAACCACCAGGGTCCCCTTTTCCCCGGACACGGGTTAAGCCACGCACAGCCAGGCGTGGGTGGGTAAACCCACATGGCTCGGGGTTCGCAGTGGCGCCACTCACCAAGCACCTACCAAGGCAGGTGCCCCCTGCGTGCGGGTATGGTGGCCCGCGTGGCTGGGGTCCGTGGTGACGCTACTCACCAAGCACCTAGCACCTAAGGTGCAGGCGCCCCCTGCGGAGCTCGGGGTCCATGGAGACGCCACTCTCCAAACACCTGCTTTCACAGGTGCCCCCTGCGGGGAGCAGAGAAGAGATGGCTCGCAAGGCACTGAGAGAGTCCGTGAAGACTACTTCCAGCGGTATCCGGTGGCGGGCTGTGTTCCATAGCCAGCAGGAGGCCATACAGCTCCGCTGTCAAAATGGTAGCGGCAGTGTTTATCCGCCTTACAACTTCCACTGAAGAGCCAATGACAGAGCAGCCAACAAAGGTCTCAGATTTTGTTCCATCTGTATAGAACTTTGTATGATCTTCATACAATTGAGCCAGTTCATAAAATTCTTGCAGAAGCACAGCACTTGGAGTGTTTTTCTTGTTATACTGTGCAAGAGACAGGTTGCAGTGTATGTCAGGGTGCTTCCAAGGTGCTATGATGCCAGCAAATTCTACTACCTGGGATGCCACATCAAATCCGACAGACTCGGCCAAGGTCTTCAGTCGCATACTGAACGGAGGGATCACGCTAGGTTTTGCAAGAAACAGTCGTTCCGAGCGTGATTCTTGAACAACTTCTCGAGTAGGATGCTGGAGTACAAATCGGATGCGAAGAGAGTACATCATGCCCAATGCGAATCTACGCCTCTCGAGGCAGCACTCGTTAGCCTCTGCATATAGACTGGGCACAGGGGATGTACGAAATGCACCTGTAGCCAACCGAAGCCCAAGATGATGAATGGGATCCAACATCTTGAGAACAGACTGTCTGGCAGACCCATAAACAAAGCAGCCATAGTCTAGTCGGGAGCGTACCAAACAGCGATAGATCCGCAGGAGGCACAATCGATCTGAGCCCCAAGACCGGTGCGAGAGAACTTTAAGGATATTGAGAGATTTGTGAGCTCTCAATTTCAGGCTTTTTACATGAGCAATAAAATTCAGTTTACTATCAAATGTAAGACCCAAAAATTTGTGCTGAGGTTGGACACTAACATTACTATTGTCGATTGTTAGGGATGGTTCAAGAAGAATTCCACGTTTGCGGCTGAAGCAAACACATGCAGTCTTCTCAGGAGAGAACTTGAACCCATTACTGTCAGCCCACTTAGTAAGCTTGTTGATGCCTAGCTGAACCCTGCGTTCACAGACTGAGAAGTTACAGGAGGAAACTGAAATTTGTAAATCATCGACGTAAAGAGAGTACTGAACCGACGGAGGGATTACTGAAGCAATAAAGTTCATTTTAATTATAAACAAGGTGACACTTATACACTCCCCCCTGTGGCACTTCATTTTCCTGCAGAAATTCATGGGAGACTGTTTCCCAGCTGAACTCGAAAGGTGCACCTGTCTAGATAGCTCTGAATTGCACAAAGCATGCGACCACGTAGTCCGAGGTCAGACAGGTCCCTCAAAATGCCAAAGCGCTTAGCCGTGTCGTACGCTTTCTCGAGATCGAAGAACACGGAGAGGCAGTGCTGCCCGTGCGCACAGGCCTCACGCACAACAGTTTCGAGACGGACCAAGTGGTCGACTGTAGGCCTTGATGAACGATAGCCGCACTGAAATTTGTCGAGTACCTTACCATGCTCCAAATAGTACATTAGTCTACGATTAATCATTCGTTCTAGTGTCTTACAGAGACAGCTGGTAAGAGCAATGGGCCTATAACTGGAAACACAAGAAGCATCCTTACCAGCCTTCAAAAGTGGAAGGACATGTGCTACCTTCCAAGGTGAAGGAAAATAGCCCTCCTGCCATATGCGGTTATAAAGATATAAAATAACATTGAGTGTAGAAGGATGAAGATGCTGCAGCATTGAATAATGTAAACCATCTGGTCCAGGAGTTGAAGGCTTTGTGTTATGAAGAACTGCGAGAAGCTCGAGCAAGCTGAATGTAGCATTATATCCTTCCTGTTCCCCTCCTGAGGTTTTCAAGGGATTGCTCTCAGCCTTCAGCTTATGTCGAAGGAAAGTAGATGAATAATGATGTGAACTGGATATATATTCAAAATGTTCTATAAAAATATCAGCTTGTTCCTCGAGTGTGTCGGGGCATGTTCCATTCCTAAACAGCAGGGGGATTTTAAATGCATGATAAGAACCATTGATCTTGTGTATTCGATCCCAGACCTCCTTAGGTGAGGTACTGCTATTTATAGTGGAAGAACACCCTTGCCAACTTTCCCGCTTGGCTTTTCTTCGGACGTAGCGTGCACGGGTCTTCATTTTCCGAAAGGATATGAGGTTATCTCTAGTGGGGTATCGTCTCAGAATACCCCAAGCCCGATTTTGTTTCGTGCGTGCCTCTTCACATTCCGAATTCCACCAGGGCTTTGGCCTCCTAGGAAGAAATCGAGATGTCTGAGGGATGGACAACTTGCCTGCTGTGATAATGCGCTCGGTTAAAAGATGATTGAGTTCGTCAATTGTGAGACTTTCGAGACGAGAATGTGCTAGAAGCGATAACTGCTTAAAAAGGCCCATATTAGCCTTGTCAAGCTTCCAACGAGGCGGGCGTGTATGAATTAAAGGAGGGGCTACGCTACAGGTTAAAAGAGTAGGAAAATGATCGCTTCCACGTGGATTGGAATCCACACTCCAGGAAAAATCTGGAAGTAAAATAGCAGAACCAATTGAAAGGTCGATGGAAGTTGATGACAAAGATGATGGACTAAAATAGGTTGGCTGGCCCGTGTTAAAAAGACAGAGACTTCGTGTGGTTAAAACTGACTCAACAATTTTTCCTCTGACATCTTGACGTGTGCTCCCCCATAAAGGGTTGTGACAATTAAAATCGCCCATCAAAAGGAAAGGCTCTGGAAGCTGATCTAACAGCGAATTAAAATCTGAACATTTCAAGGTGAAAGAAGGTGGTAAATATAAAGAGCATACTGTCAGAGCTTTATGGTGCATGAACCGAACTGCCACTGCTTCAAGTGGTGTGGACAGTGGAACCTCAGTGCAGGGAACGTCTCTCGGGAGGACCACCGCAACTCCACCAGAAGAATTGCCAGAGCCCGGGCGATCCCTCCGGAAAACCTGGTAACGTCTCAGAAAATTAGAGCGACTGGGACTCAAATGAGTCTCTTGCAAGCACAGCACTCGTGGCTTGTACTCCTCCAGAAGATGCTCTACATCGTCCAGGTTCTTAGAAGGCCACGGCAGTTCCACTGGACGAGTATTGAAGCCATTTTAGGGACAAAAAACCGGAGCAGATGGAAAGGTGAGTCAGTTGTTTCACTTTGGAGGAATTACAGGTTTTTTTATTTTTGTGTCTTAGTAGTCTGCCACTCCATCTCGTCCTGGTCAGAACCCAGAGTCGACGAGGGGGCAGACAAGGCAGCGCTAGTGTTTTTCTGAGCCTTGCAGGCAGACTTGCCTGCCGGCCTGGGAGGGTCCGTGCCGCGAGGCCCCGATCCGCGGCCACGACCAGAACTGGGTGGAAGGGTGGTTGATGAACTGGGGAGGGGTTCTACCCCATCCATCTGTTCCACCTCGTTTCCCGACAAGGGAGCTGCATGCGACCCACACAGCTCCTTGGTTCCTGGCTGTCTCTCCAGAGACTGAGGCTGAGGAACTTGCTTTTTCTCCTCCATAGGAGTGCGGCCTGTGTTGACAGGTACAGCCAGTGCTGGCCTGTCCTGAGCAGAGGAGTCAGCTGGAGCGCCCTCTCCGCGAGAAGAGTGAGCCCGCTGACCCTTGCCACCGTCTTGGAAGGGAGGGCGGGCACGGCTATCGCCGGCCCGTCCTTGCCCAGGGGAGCAGCATGCTGCCTCTGTTGTGGGGATAGGGCCTTTAGGCCGGCAACCAAGATCTCAGGAGAGACCTGAGTGGCCTTTGTCTCCGAGCGTGGTGCAGGGCCCCTGCGCACCACCTCGGCATAACCTCCCTTAGAAAGGAAGGAAAAGCGCTTTTTTGCATCTGCGTACGACAGGTTTTCTTTAACCTTAATTGCGAGGATGTCATTCTCTTGCTTCCAGAGGGGGCAGCTTCGGTAGCAGGCAGGATGTGGTCCTCTGCAATTTGCGCAGTGCGCCTCTGCCTCGCAACCATCAGACACATGACCCTCATTTCCACACTTGGCACATGTCTCCTTCCCACGACAGCTGCGTGATCCGTGGCCAAAGCGCTGGCAACGGAAACACCGCTGGGGGTTGGGGATGTATGGGCGGATGCGACAGTTGAGGTAACCGGCTTTGACCGTCTCTGGGAGTGCCCGTCTTTCAAAGGTGAGAATAACATGTTTTGAAGGGATATTTTCACCATTCTTGCGGAACACTATACGTCTGACATCGACGACACCTGAACTTTTCAGTCCCTCAAGAAGTTCATCTTCACTGGTGTAAAGAAAGGCTTCTTCAGCCTTTCCCCTCCCCCCCGTGGAGTAGTGGCGAAACTTTGGCGGTGGCTGCAGCGATCGTTCAAGAGGAGGACCACTGGGTAGAGACACTCGAAAACGCAGCATCTTCCTCGCGTCGTAAGTAAATTAAATTAAAGAATTTTATATTTTTATTAATACAATTTTTTTTCTTTTCTAATACAGGACCTTCTGAAGAGCATCAAAGTATTTGCCATTTTTCTTTTTCTAATATAGAGTGCTTAGTCTAACATTACTTTTAATTTGCAGAATGCGTAGCTTCAAATCCCCCGCAATTGTTCAACGAACAAGAAACTGAAAGGGGATATGAATGTATTCAACCAAGTGTTGATAATGCAATAGACTATGGCATCCAAGAAAAGATTTCGGTTCCCCAAGTTGGAGAATACGAATACAAAGACAATGAAAAGAAAATTGTAACCCCCAAGGAGGGAGAGCCTATAAGCCAATGCTATCATGATGCCAATGAAAATGTAGATTCTTTTACTCATGACGAAACCCATGTTATTCAAAATGGCAAAGACGATGAAAAGACTGATGAAAAGTTTGTTGCTGCTGGAGAAGACCACGTGAGCTATGAACATCAGGACACATCGCAAGAGAACAATCATCTAATAAACTGTCCGAGTACTCCACTTCAAGATGAAAATTGGAACAACCCACTCACGTTACAAGATGTTATAATGCGTAGGTTCGCAAACTGTATATTTATAAATATTTATATGTTTAAGGGGTTTAATTGTATTTTTACAGAGTGTGATTTACCAGTTCTCGGCAATGGAGATGAGGAGCAATTCAACTTCGATGACGTGGATTTATGTAAGTTTATATATTATTTATTGCTAGAATGCATTTATAACTTTTATTTGTTTTTTACAGGCACTCTGAGACCAGTCATTCATCCAGAAAACACATCCAGAAGTAAATGGAAGCAAAGATCATTCGACGCAGATTTGGATTATGAAGATTAAAAAGAACCCAGTCTACTCTATTTTGAATCATAAGTTTTTGGGACTGTAAAGAATTGAAAAAAAAAATGTCATGGACCGTCTCATAAAATATGCTGATGACTCTTCCACTTCCTCGAGTGATGGCTTTTCACAATCATCATTGTCCAAAGAATTTATTCATGAAGGGGATTCTATTTCAGAAGATTCATCGATACTTCATAAAGATGACTATATTAAGGATATAGATGCAGAGTCGTGTTACACCACTGAAGAAGAAAGTGAAGATTCTTCGTCACCACTACTTCGGAGGAAGAAGAAGAAAAGAAAACCACTTGTCTACACCGACGACGACGGCGACGAAGAAGAAGATGCAGCTATTAAAAAATTTAAGGAAGATGAAAAAAAAAATAAAAGAATATTTTAAATCAATTTCTTTGTACTTGTTTTTGCTGTTGTTAAATACTAGCGAGCATTCCTCAAAATGCGAACCAATAAATTTGCATCATTATTATCCCTAAGTAAATATTCAAATATTCAAAACCTTATTGGGATCTTTCAAAACTTCTCGTACAATAATTGCGCATGGGTCTATCGTAATAAATTTCTTCAAAGCCACATCGTCCTGATAAGTAATTGGTGATTGAGCGAAGCGAAACAATTGTTTAAACATAGTTATTATCAATGCGAAGTGACCTAGTAGCGGCCGGAGGAGGTGTCCGACGTGTACGTTTGCGAGAATGCTTATACGCACAACCTAAGAGTACGGTTAAAGATGCAGCAGCTATTGAACCGCCGATAATATATTTTTTATTCAACGTTTTAGGTTTTTGCGCTTTAGGTATAAATATGTATCGTGGAGCTTGTACAATTATTTTGTGTCTACATCCATATCTTTGATAATTATTCATATTTTGATCGTTTAATATTGTTCTATTATTAACGTCATTTATAATACGTCTAAACTTAGTTGTCGTTTTACCAGGCTTAATTGACCAGGCAAAGAGTGAATCGTTTAATCCTTCGGCTTCTTCCAAACCATCCAACTTCGTATAGGTGCCATGCAGTATGGTCAGTAATTCTGGATCTGATGCTGCAATTTCGTTGAATCTAAGTAGATTAAGATATACGAGTATACTACTTTTTATGGAAGCGTCCAGTAAATAAGGTGTAGATTTGAGTTCATTGACCACTTTTTCCAGACTTACGAGGCTCGAGGAAACTGTGTCTATATTTCTATACATTATGTTCCAATCTGTATAGACGATTGCATTTCTCACGTAGGACAACCATATATCACCATACCAATGTTGACGTATTCTCCAATCGTAATGTGCGTAAGGAATTACGTCATTTTTGCATTTAAAATGGATAACAATTTTTCAAAATTAACATAATAGTCCTTAAGCAAATCAATTACTCTAGGACTGAGAATTTTATAATCAAATTTCTCTCGAACTAAAGATGCCGCGGGATGGAATAAAGCCCAAAATAAGGACTCTGTCCTATTATCTATGGCCATTTTTTCGAAATTATCTGCAACTAAGTTATCTTGTATAGCTTGTAATTCAATTTCAGTAATGTTATTCATAGATAAAAATAAATACTGCTTCGCTTTGTTCCTGTCATCTGCTGTATATTTAATTATGGGGCTTTATAATCTTTCGTCCAATTCATCGATGAATGTTTGTGCCATATTGATCTTACTCTCGAGAGATTTAAAATCTTGTAAGCATTAGTAGGAGTGTCTTTTAACCAATAAAGGAAATCTGCTTCCCATTTTGTTGATCCGATCTTAGATCGAAATAGCTCTTTTAAACTCGATGAGAATAGAGGATGGTTTGAAGACCACGATGGATGTTGAGATACTTTGGAAACCCACTCGGTAAATTCTAGCCTATTGCTGAACAGGGTATCGATATAAAAAATGCTACGCTTTTCTATATACCGCATATTTTCTCCGTAAACACTCTTTTCTAAAACGCGTAACGCTTCACTGTATATTTGCTTAACTTTGAGTAGAAAGGATTCGTCTTTTTTATTGTGACGATTAAAAACCAATTTTTCCACTTCGTCTAAATTATAAACATCCAGGTTCAACCAACTATCGAGAAGACTTTTCACTTCGGCTTCTCTATTGTCTAAAACGGACGCTTCCATTTCTTTGTGCATGCGTGCCAGGTCTCGAATTCGTATCGTGGGTAAAATTGCTCCGAGTATGTTACATACCGGATCGCTATAAAATCTATACATGATAGACTTGAGTGCCGGAATTGCAACTTCTCTTTTAAGCTCCAGAGAAATATCCTTCTCTTCCAATTGAGTGAATTCGTTTAACAAGAATTTGGTATGTTTCGGTAGGAAATCAATAGCGTAGTCATGAATATTAACTAAAGTAGAAATACTAGGCAATCCGTACAAAGTTTGAAAGACAATATCTACCATATTGTCGTCTATCTGATAGTTTGTATGTAAGCCAACCTTATCGTACAGATCTACATTCTGTAATTTAAAAGCTTCGTCCCCTCTACGTTCGAGTTCGCGGTCAAATTCGGTCGGAATATTCGGAAACGGTGTATATAATAAATCCATTTTTATTTATTAGTATCCAAGTATGCGAATATTTTCTACTGGAAGTGCTTGTTCAACGTCCTTCTTCATAACTGTCCTGCGTTGGCGATACCTTGAAAATGTAATGGCGCGACGCACTGCATCGTCCAGAAACCTGCGAATTTCCTTTTGTACTTCTGCGTGAAGATCGCTGGAGACGCGTACTACGCTGCTCCGAAGACTCAAGCGTTTCAATTCGTTCTTGCATAAGTCAGTATTATCCTTCTTTTTATTGTGTCTGCTCACCCTTGATTTCGCCATGACTCCACTTTTTTGTTATTTTGTATTTAGTTTAGAGAAATAAAGTTGTGTAACACTTATGGTTTTTTTTTCATTCATTCTATTGTTTGGGCTCTTCCCATAAATTTGCTAGAACATCTTTAACAATCTGTCCGAAAGATTTATCGTCAACCTCACTGCCTAGCAAATTTTCAGAGTCTGGGCGTTTGCCTGGCGTGTAGCACGTAATCTCTGAAATACGAGGTATTAACCGCTTCTTTTTTCCTGTCGTCGTAGGCCAGTTGTAGCCAATCATTGACATCGGTATCGCTGGAAGTGTCTCTGGAAGGCGTGTATTTTCGATCGAACCAAGCTGTTCCTAATAAGACTTTTCCGTTGTTAAAGAATTCGTCGATTTCTCGAAGATCCTGTTGTGTCAGAGAAGAATCTGCAGACTCGTAACGTGAAAAGATTTCGGACGGAGAAGAGGAAGGCTCGATTGGAACATACTTCTGGTCGGCGTCATTTAATAGACGAAGGACGTGAGCAGCGGAATAGACGACTCGACTACACTGCTGCTTCAACCAATCGTGGCCTTCTTTGCTTAAGAGGGACGTCTGCAAGAAAATGTGGTGTGACATATTTTGTTATAACAACCATATTATTCCATTATCGTATCGTCTACTGTGTGTAATCAAGCGTGTAACTGCTCGCCAAAATGCAAGGCCTCGTGATCTCGATTTCATTTATTTGTTAGAACAGATACACATATCTGTTATAAGTAACGTCAGAAATCATCTGTGCATCAAGACTATAGTAGAAATATTTCACTTCATCACCAACGGTAAGCATCGTACGCACATGCGCGTCTTTTTACACGTCGTACGATTACAGCCTTGGTATTTCGACATTATATACAAGTATATAGATTATAGAATTTATCGACATAACGAATGTGTTCTTTTTTCCGTGATACCGAGGTACTCCCCTATTTGGATTTCGCCATACCCAAACATAGAAACTCGAATATATTGTGAAACTATGAATGTTTTGAATGTAAGTACAACGAGTTCCTTGATTTTTTCACGGCATGCGTTCACAAACTTAGCATCATGTTGCATTTAGACCCTTTGTCTGTATTAAAAGACGTAATTCAACCTAGTACCATTCCAAATCCGACAATGCACGACATGTTTATGAATATATTGTATTATAAAGACGTCTATCATAATATATGCGATTATTTAGAATGGTTTGAAAGATTGAAATAAATAAAGAACTGCTAGATGGTTAAAAAAATGAAAATGAAGTAATATCACTGAAAAGAAAAAAAATATTATGTCAAAACATAAATCTAAATCCAAGAAGCATAAGCATGAAAGTCGTCACCACCACCACCACCATCGTCGTAGTCGAGACAAAAATGTCATTTGTTTAATAGTAGACGAATGGAACGCGGCTGACGAAAAACCCGAAACTAGCAATGTCGTGCCGAGATTCGATCGCTTTATAAGAGAGAATACGGACACGTCTTTTACATTAGTAAGCGAGGGTGATGAGGATGTTTCGACCGAAGACAAAGACACCCTATCCAATTCAAATGAAAATACTTACCACGATACTAAAAGCATTGGAGAAGAAAGAAAATGTATTGATAGATTCGCCGACGGGATCGGGCAAGTCATTAGCCTTGATCAATGCAGCGAGGTGCTGGATTTCGAAGAATCCGACCACTAGCGTTGTGTATTTCTGTTCTCGGACTCACGAGCAACTCGATCAAATTACGAACACCGTTCGACAGGTGGATTCTACGATTAACACGGCAAGGCTCATGGGCAAGGAAAAGTTATGTCTTTACAAGAATCCTCATGGAATGGGTAACATGGCATGCGTGTGTAATACCGTGAAAAAGAAATCTTGTATGTATTTTGCGAATATTGGTAAAGTAGAGCACCCGAAATCTGCGTCCTCAATCATCGATATGGAAGATTTAGTAAATCAGTGTTCTACTTGAAAGATTTGTCCTTATTATACTAACGTAAATTATACGAAGAAGGCTCGTATACTTTTGTGTCCATATAATTATATTCCGGATCCATTTATTCGAAACTCAATGGACATATCGTTGACAGATTCACTCGTAATTATAGACGAAGCTCACAACATTGAAAATGTTTGTCGCGAGAGTTTTTCTTTCGAAGCTTCGTGTAGTACGATGGAAAATTTCAAACATAGCGTGCAACCTGGCTCTGCCATATACATTATGTTTGTTAATTTGCTCAAAATGATAAAGCAAATTAAATTGCGCTCACAAAGAGACAGAGATTACGTTACGACAGGAACTGAATATTTGGAACTACTTCGTAAGTACATAACCGTAGATGTCATATCTCCGGAAAAGGACGAAAAAATTACTCGCTTCATGGACAAATTTACGGCAAAATTTATCTCATAACAGAGTACGATTCCGAAGGATTTAGAGTCGTAGTCTCTGGTGACAGATTTAGAGTCATTTGCCTCGATTCTCGTTATGCAATGGAATCTGTTGCAAAGATCACTCGCACCAAGGCATGTAGTTGGGCTAGTTGGTGGTACATAATGTTAGGAGGGAACAGCGCAAAAAAGGACGTAAGGCGAGGTCGAAGAAACACACAGACAGCGCCCTGTCTGTGTGTTTCTTCGACCTCGTCTTACGTCCTTTTTTGCGCTGTTCCCTCCTAACATTATGTAACACTCGCACTATAGTTTTGGCTTCGGGTACTCTATCTCCCTCGACTTCGTACGAGGCGGAGCTTGGTTTAAAATTTAAACATAAAATAAATGAAAATCACGTCGTTCCACCAGAAAATGTGCCCATAAAAAGAATTTCACATTCACTAAACGGTAAAAGGTCTTTGAGGCTTACCTATAATGCATACAACGACATTCGCATAGTTTCCGACATTGGAGAATTGTTAATTAGTGTGTGCCAAACTATGAAACTTAGCGAAGTTGGCGCTTGCGGTGGTGGAGTTCTGTTTTTTTCCGTCTTATCAAGCAATGTCGAAATGTATCGAAATTTGGAAGACGGCAATGGACGACGTTTGGAAGTCTCTCATGCGAGAGACGAACGGTTGCATCTACGTCGAAGACCCGCTGCGCAACACCATCAATGGCTACATCGAATCCATCGCCTGCGGTGAAGTGTCTCTAATGTGTGCTGTGCATCGCGGACGCATAAGTGAAGGAATCTATTTTAGCGACAACTTAGCCCGTGCCGTGATCTCTATAGGCATTCCGTTTCCATCGACGCAACAGGAGGACGTGCATTTAAAGATGAAGTTCAACGACGCTCGACAACCACAACTTCTCGACGGACGGCATTGGTACCAGACACAAGCCAAGCGTGCAGTCAACCAAGCAGTGGGTCGCTGTTTTCGTCATTCTAAAGACTGGGGCCTCATACTCCTTGTGGATCATCGTTTCTTCCAGAATGAAATTTGGATCGGGATGTCCGACTGGATCAAGTGCATTGAGAAGCAGCAATCAATTCACCAGCGCAACAGCACAGCCATCGCGGAGGAATTATCTAATTTTTTCAAAAATAAATAAAAACATGACCACAACGATCGAAAGTATTGTCGCTTATTTAGAGATGCGTAAAAAGAACATTACACCCGAATTCTTACGTTGTTTTTTCGCACACAATTACGATAACGAGGCTATGCCAATAATATACATTATCGTAATTTTATGGCAACGTTCGGCGGACATTTTGAGTTTATACGCAAAATTGTATTTGGAAAAATATCCATTATACAATAAATCCATGAGTGTGGCCAAAGAGCTTTTGAAACAGGCAAAAAATTGTGGAAAGAAACACAAAGAATATGATAGTAAGTTCTTTGAGTTCGGTAAAGTCTTGATGCGTTTTGGTGCGGGCTTGAATGACGTCTACACAAAAAACATAAAACACCTTCAAGACACGTTAGCGATAGTAAATTATGTACTCAGATTTCATCAGCGTCAAGCGTGTATTAATATGTGGCGAAACAGTAATAATTATAAATCGCTCTGGGTGTTTTCAGAAATGATGGTATCAATACCGTTGGAAAATCGATCTTTAATTTATGTCATGCACTACTGCCAACATTTAGAGTCTGAGATGGATGCTGCATTTTTCGAGAGATTGTTTACCACCTGGTCTAAAATAGACGCCAGTGTGGTACAATTCAACGTAAGCTCGATCAACTTGAACCAATATACATTAGACTACATGTCTACCATCGGAGTATCCGCAGAAGACGACACCACGACAAATTATTTCGCATTAGGCGTACCTGACGAATTGACGGTATTAGAAGAACACATGAAAACTTTACAATACCAATTTATCACGCCCGTGTATTGGAATAAGTACGTTAAAAATAAGCCAAAATCTTTAAAGTATATTTCTTGGTTGGTTATGGAAATAATATTGAGATTCAGTAAACATAAATCTTTACAATTATTCGAAAGTGACATGAAAAATATTTATGCAGAAATAATCAAAGCCGGTCGTCTGTCTGTCTGGTCTGTCTGTTTGCGGGGCAAGGAGGTTGCTCGAAGAAGCGAAGAGAGAGGCTTCAGTTGCCATAGCGACGGAGGGACGCACGCAGGTGTCGTTCACAGCGCAAGGAGTTGGCGAGCCCAACCAGTCGTTCGCGCGCGTTGCATGCCGGTCGCGGGCCGGCTGCTTCTATGCACAAACATGGCGTCGGTGGTGATCGTCGAGGTAGACGGCGTGGTGGAAGCTCATCGTTCCGCGTAAAAGCGCTATCCTCGACTGTGAATTTTCATTGTGTGTCGCTATGATAACCCAGCACGTTCTGGAAGGAAAGATCCCCCTACTCGTGGCGGCACTCTCAAGACAGCAGAAACGCCCGTGTCGTCGTGTTTGTTTACTTCAACTACGGTGGTGCTTTCTCAGCATTTGTGTTTTCGAACATCGCCCAGATTTCTTATTTGGAGCATTTCATATGTGCATTTCATGCCTTTTTTTGAGCATTTCATGCGCGTACCATATAAAGGATGTGAATTTTCACGCGTTTTCATCACCGGAGAAAAGTGATTAGGGTTAGCAATCCTGAACGCTTGCAACGTCCATCCGCAACCCGCGACGCCGTTAAAAGGCTGCGCTAGACAAAAGTCGCTCATTTCTTTCAAAATGTGTGACACACTTGAGAGAGAAGTGTACTAGTCTGGTGAAATAAAGACTTTCCTAAAACTAAGCTTTGTTTTTAATCTAATATAAAATAATTTTGATTTACAACGGTAAGTTGTCTCATGGCATGTATTTTGGCCCGAAAAATTGATGTTTTAGATATAACGCGGTACCGCTTATAGTGCAGATTTTCGTGACTCCCGCGACATACGTTATATGCAGTCTACACTGTATTGCGAGCAAAGGTTTCCATGTTGAGCATTTCCGACTTGCAAACAGTGGGACTAATAAAAAAAATCTTTATTCACAAAAAAGTGTGAAGTCTCTTTTTTTTTTGTTATTTAAGCAGCGATTTCGCCCCCCCTAAAACCAATGTCTGGGACCGCCACTGGACGAAGGGCACTGCAGGTGTACACCGGCTGAACAGGAATCATAAGCATTACCGTCAGATACTTGGACAGATGGCACTCTCCGGGCTGCTGTGGTGGGACTTCGTAGTCCACTCACACAGGACCTCCAGGACCTCCTCAAGGTATTCGGCACCAACCTCGCCACGGACTTCTGAACTTTTCTGCGGATTGGTGTCGTATTTGTCCGTTTTCGTATTGCGCCTAAATTTCGGGCACTTTTCACTTTTTTCTTCTCAAGTATTTCAGCATATCACTTTTAATGTTTGTTTCTTTTAGTTTCAATAAAGTTTGTCATTTTAGAGATAAGGGCAAAGGTGTTTGAATCGGCATCCCGATTTCGAACGGAGGTCACGGTATCAAGAACGAGAGGGGTTTTAGGCCTTGTCATTTGGTGAACTGCTTCCATGAGACAGTAGGTTGCGTGCAAGCACTGTGATCGAGCAATTTGACGAGATGAGATACGTTTGCATAGTTTTTGGGTTTTTTTTTCTCGTGTATCTGACGAACACTCGGCACGTTTCTGCTTTCGTTAAAGGGTCATGATGCAAAATCTTGAAAATTTTTAAGTTATTAGCAAAATGAAATCATTGCAAGTGGCTTAGTTCTCAACCTTTAAGGGTTTCAAGTCACTTGAAAATGACCTTTTTTTTTGTTTTGTTTTTAGTTGAATTGGATAATGATCAGGAAGTTTGATGTCTGATAGCAGTGAACTGAATGCCTAAGTATACAGTGTAGACCGCATATAACGCATGGTGCGGGAGTCACGAAAATCCGCACTATAAGCAGTACCGCGCTATAACCAAAACATCAATTTTTCAGGCCAAAATATATGCCATCAGACAACTTACCTTTGTAAAACAATTTATTTTAGATTAGATTAAAAATAAAGCTTAGTTTTAGGAAAGTCTTTATTTCACCAGACTAGTACACTTCTCTCTCAAGTGTGTCACACATTTTGAAAGAAATGAGCGACTTTTGTCTAGCGCAGCCTTTTAACGCCGTCGCGGGTTGCGGATGGACGTTGCGAGCGTTCAGGATTGCTAACCCTAATCACTTTTCTCCGGTGATGAAAACGCGTGAAAATTCACATCCTTTATATGGTACGCGCATGAAATGCTCAAAAAAAGGCATGAAATGCGCGTATGAAATGCTCCAAATAAGAAATCTGGGCGATGTTCGAAAACACAAATGCTGAGAAAGCACCACCGTAGTCGAAGTAAACAAACACGACGACACGGCCGTTTCTGCTGTCTTGAGAGTGCCGCCACGAGTAGGTGGATCTTCCCTTCCAGTATGTGCTGGGTTATCATAGCGACACACAATGAAAATTCACAGTCAAGGATAGCGCTTTTACGCGGAACGACAAGCTTCCACCACGCCGTCTACGTCGACGATCACCACCGGCGCCATGTTTGTGAATAGAAGCAGCCGGCCCGCGACCGGCATGCAACGCGCGCGAACGGCTGGTTGGGCTCGCCAACTCCTTGCGCCGTGAACGACACGTGCGTGTGTCCCTCCGTCGCTATGGCAACTGAAGCCTCTCTTGAAGTATTTGAAGTTCATGGCCTCCGTCTTGGGGCTTTTTAACAAAATAAATGCTCTCTTTCAGAGCAAAGAGAACCTCATTGCTGTCATGCAACAAGAAAGCCCAAGGCTCATTTGGTGCTTTCGCCAAAATTTCATGCGACCTGAAGGAGTTCAAGATGTCGAGAAGCGGAACCCCATGGATCCGCATTCGCTTCTTCTGCTGGGGGAAGTCTACCTTGGAGAAAGCTGCCTAGAGCTTCTTCAAAGCATGGAAGGGGGAAGCTCGGATGAAAGCACCTAAGGCTGCGCTGTCTGGCATTCTATCGGACGGCTGTTGTGGAGGTGAAGAAAAGGGTTCCGGCATCCGGACCATTCTACCACGAGGTGCAATTCATCCAGCCCAGAACAGCATTGGACTACGAAGCTCGTAAACAGCTGTCAGTCCTGCAAAGCTGGTACGCATACCTCTTGCCATGCGTTGACGCTCTGCAGAGGAAATGGCGAATGCTGCCTTCTTTTCTCACTGAACCCAAGAATGCACTCTTGCAAGAAAAGTCCGCCACATCATTGTGGGATGAAATGTCCAAAAACTTTGAAGGCGAGCCCAAGTTTGAAAACATAGTTTGCTGGGCGAAGCTAACACTGCCTCACTTCAATGCTAGACTAAGAAGTATATTTTCACTACAGACAGGCGTGAAGACTAGGAAAAAAGACACCTTGCTCCGGACAGCATCAACGCAGTGCTAGTCATGAAATCTAGCATGACTGCAAGATCAGAAACAGCACTGATTTCAAGGTAGAAAGAAAGCACATGAAGTTGTATAGAAGCAAAACTTATAAGGCACAACGCAAGCAGACCGACGCGTCATCGGAACTCGATTTTCCCACCTTACGAAACAAACTTTTCAATTTCATTGTAGACGGTGGCAACGCTATTTTGTGTATCGTTGTCTTCATAGCTTTTCCAAAGTGTGCTATATTGTGTTACGAGTGGCAAGTAATCGTAATCCTTCGTGTGTGCGTGCATAAACTGTATATATTGCCACGCGCATCGCCGAGCGAGCACATGCGTGGCCAAATGGTTACCACGCTTGGCTTTCACGCAGAAGCCCCAGGTTAGATTAACCTGGAAGCGGACGCTCTTTTCATTTATTCTTTCAATTTAGCGTTGTTGTAAGTTTGAGAACCTTGTCGTCTGCTTCAGGTATGAATGTTCTACGCACCGAATGTTCCAGAAACCCACGTGGATACATAAGGGACTCTGCTTGGCGAGCCGGAGTCAGTCGCCCCAGCGCTCGATCCTGCTGTTTCGCCGATATCGATGCCTGCAACGCTAACCTTCTATTTTTTGGGGTACAAATGTTTAGTTTCTCCAGTTATTCGCCGCCTCATCATTTGTCACTTGTGACAATATAGTGTATCTGTCAATTAATTTCTTTCCAGGTCCATCTTGGAAATGGTGTGCTCGTGAGGGCAGACAAGATGGCGTACATTATGGGAGCGCGGGGCGACTCCATGTTTGTCAAGGAGGCGGCCAAGCTTGTGTTTGGCCGCGAGAGCCTACAAATGCGGAGTGTAACAGGAAAACCCTGCCTGCGCTTTAAAAAAGCAATAGCCAAGAGGGCCCCGACTCATGCAAAGGTGAAAATAGTCCGCAGTAAGTGCCTATTTCTTAGGGGCGTTGCAGACCTCGGATTTCAGTTGGGGCGGTTGCAAATTTGTGAGACGAAATGTTGTGGGGCCTTTGAAAGTTTGAATTCAGAACAAAAGTTTGAAACAAAAAAACCAAAGTGAAGCAAGCACCATTTTTTTCTCTTTGTTCCAAAAATCACAACATGCAAATTTGTAAAGGTGGAATTCTTGATAGGAGATTTTATAGGTAATTTAATATGCACGCCAAGCTACATGAGTGGTGGAACTCTATAGGAGGTATTTGTATGTGGTTACCGGCACAAGCAATAGGTGAATAGCTCTGACATCCAGCATGACCTACGGCTTTGAGGGTATGAAATTAGTTTTTAAGAGCTTGCTGTCAGTGCATGTTTTAGGAAGGACATTTGCTCGGTGAAAGATTTATCTCGAGCATACAATAAGGGGCTAACAGCAATTTATGAGGGCCCTTTCATGTCATAGGCCAAGCAAAACTTTATGTGTATGTGTAACCGATAAAAGTAAGCCGAATCCCTTCTCTAAAATTCTGTTTTAACCAAAAATGGTATATTGGAGGCGACCCTAAAAATGTGACCATTTTCGGTTAAAACAGAAGTTTAGAGAATGGATGCGGGGGGGGGGGGGGTAGAGAGGGCGTTGCAAGGTTCGAGAGTGACCTTTTCGTGATTGCCCTCTTCCAAGGTTCAACATGCAACACAAAAGGTCTTGGGTTGTTCTTCGCGGGACATCTGTGTCGTTTCTGTGAACGGGCTTAGTGTGTCAAGTTCCTGGTCCTAAAAGAAAGTTAGGGTGTTGCTAGTGTAAGGTTTTTAGCTTCATGGAAGATCTGCAGCCAGAGTTTAGTGAAGTGAGTACACAAAATATATGGTGCTTCAAAACGTCGCACCATGTCTTTTTTGGTAGTCACACTTGGTTGATTGGCCGATTTTGGGTCAGGCAGCGCTTCATCTCCTCAGCCTGCCAGTGTCCAGTGTTAACGGTGAGAGGACATTCTCGAAGCCCACGCTCCTTACCAGGAACGAATGAGCGTGGATCAACGAGGAGAACCTTGGAAAGTGCATATGTGTTCACTATGATAAGATTGCATAATTCTGATGTACAGGAGGCGAAGTTCCATGTTTTTTGGGCACTGACTTGCTCATATAATACTTCTTTTTTTTTTTTTTTTTTTTTTAATATATCTGTGCCGTTATTTCTTGAGGTATCACAGATATCAAAGAATCATCTGATCCAGTGTCCGATGACATTTCTTTCATATTCCCCGAAAAAAACGGCAAATTTTGGTGGGCATAAATATACACAGAAAGAGACCGAAAATTGAATCTTAATATCAACACCAAAAAAACTACGCCAAACTTTGAAGAAAAAAAAAACGAAAACGTTGAACTTTATCTGTAGGTCGCACGGCCAGGTGCCAATGCACGAGACGGTTTGTGCTGCTTCATGCTCTGCTTGCATGCACCCACATCACCTAGGTTATGGCGCATCCAAAGGACTTCAGTTCCCGGATTAAATTACGGTAGTAGTAGCATGGCGAAACTGGCTGGTTAGATCTGTCTACTCATATCCCTAGGTGCGAGTGGATTAATCCCACGTATGACAGGTCCCCATATCTACACGGGGAAACCAGCTTACATACGGGGAACCAGTTCACGTACGGGAGACCAGTTTAGATACGGGGAGACCAGTTGATTGGCTCAACCAATCAAAAGCTGCGAACTTCTTTAGACTTGAGCATTTAGTATGTGTGTTCATCTCTATTCACGAACTCCACGCACAGCCAGACGTGGGCGGGCAAACCCGCATGGCTCGGGGTCCGTGGAGACGCCACTCTCCAAACACCTGTTTTAACAGGTGCCCCCTGCGGGGGCACCAGACGGGAAGACAGCGGGGGAGGGCAGGCGACAGCCAATCACAAGTGACGGCGTACCGGCGGACTAATTTTTCGAATGCGCGCGTATTTGAAAATTTGGTTTGCCGGAAAGCTGTCATTCGTGACTGGCTGTTACGTGCCCTCACCCGCTGTCTTCACGTATGGTGGCGCCCCTGGTCCACCGCTGAGTTGCAAGATCTATCACGCCGCCATAAACATGCCCGTCTGCCATTATTTCACAAGCCATGCATCGCTTCACAAGTATTTTTTTCCAACACCCCTCCCCCCCCCCCCATTATCTTTCCACGTCACGGTCATTCATTCAAAGTAACGCACATCACATGCCACTCATCTAGTTATGCATGATCATTCATACCATGAACCATAATCAACTGGAACAACCTACCGGCTCACACTGCAACTGAATTAGATATGTTTATCTTCCAAGAGCTCATGTGCAGTTACACTAATAGAAGGGTATGCACTTGTCTAAAAGAACGGACACGTAAAAAAAAAAGAATATACTAATACTTAACACACTTTTTCATTCCATGTTCTCATATTGTCGCTGTATGCTTTGTGTTTTTGCGTGTATAATAACATTTGTGCTTGCGTAAGTTCCCCCCCTCCCCATGTAATACCCTCCTACCTTTAGGGGTATTTTGAATAAATAAATAAATCCGTCGATCCTACTGAATATGATTACGACGTGCTTCACACTTGTGGACCCAACGGTGCTGCAAGTTGAAGTAGTCGGTCTGGCTGAACATAAATCATGCTTTGTGTCTTCGGCATACTGTGGACGAGCTTAGACAAACACGAAGCAGAATCAGCAACACGTATCCGAGCGTACAAAGGGTCCATCTGTTCTCTCCGAGACCACCCGTTGTCAAAAATGCGCCCAATAACTGAACAACGGTAACGGCGAGTCTATTGCAGCTGCAAAAATCTTTGATCCAACCATTCCAGCCCCCCTTCGGTACTTGAGCCATCCTCGATGGAGTCGTCTCCAAGTCAGAGTGGACCCCCGCCTACATACCTCAACCCTTTTGAGTGCCGCGCCCGAGTATACTTGGGCGCGCTTCCCTCCGCACTCCCTGCCGCACCCGAGTGGACTCGTTTTGGGTTTTCAATTTACTTCCTGCCTCTCCCGGCTAAACTCGGGTTGACAATATTCTTCTGAACAGGAAGCGCCATCTATGGACAGCCAATTGAATCAATGTTTTGAGTGGTGGTTTCGCCTCTTGACGGCAGGTGGAGATTTTCGTAAAGGCGGCTTCCGTATGCGTTTCCGCGTCAACATTCTTTTCCAATGGCGAACACACGTGCTTCGACTTCGCACTCCTTGACGGATGCTGGAATACAGGAACTTCTAACGAATTCAGAATCCGATGACAGTGAAACCGAGCGTACTTTGGAGACTGACGAAAGCGACGAGTTGACGTCACCTAAGAGGCTACTCAAAAAGAAAAGACTCGATGACAGTGGCTACAAGTGGACTACAGGCGACTTCGCTCCCATTCTTCACAGTTTCGACTCGTTGTCTTCCGGAGTCCGTTCCTCGGGCATGTCGAAAACCTGAAGTGAGCTGGAGTACTTTGAGCTCCTGTTTCCCCCAGACGTTGTGGATGTAATTATTGAGCATACGATTTGTTTGTGCAGCGGAAAAAAAAGAAAACCGGCACAGGGGGACCGCCGGGCCGAAAAAAAACCGGGCACTTAAAGGGTCAACAGCCCGGGGGTCTGCGGACCATGGCTTGAGAGCCACTGACCCAGATTGGGCTCCCCCCTTGGGGCTAATCTTCTGCCCCCCAGCTGGTTAAAAGAAAATCCTTCCCTCTGCTTTCTAATGGTCCCGGGGCAGTGAACAGAGGGGAACCTTTAGTTGCAGCCAGCCAATGGGAGGTAGAGTCCTGCATATCCGCAGATTACACGTGGATATCTGCAGTAAACTGGCAGATTCGGATAAAAATTAACAAGATTCGGCGGATTGCGGATCGGATGCAAATAGCAGGGGCTGCAGATGCGGATATCTCCGGGTACGGACGCATTTTTGTTGAGGCGGCCCATCAACGTATGCGACCGTACAGTGTATATAGAGAATAAGTGAGCATACTATGAAGTGCATCATCGAATGTATTACGGGGGCAAACTACACTCCGAGATAAAAGGTGCCAATCGGGGAGAAAATTGTTCTTTACGTCAACAAAGATTTGATTCTCACCAAAAATCACTTTAGAACGTTTTATCACACCAAAAATACTGTCCCTAGAAAAAGTAAAGAACGCAGAACTATAAGTCGTCCCGGGAAGCAAGTTCTTGTTTGGCAGGGAAAGAGAGGAAAATGTTCTTCGTGCAAAGAAACAACAAATTGTACAAGGGACAAGAAAGTAGATGAAGCCTGCAAGTGGCTTCTTCGCTTACAAGTAGATCAAGGAGACTGAATTCGATCCTCTGGAGTGGTGGAACTGGCGCCAGCACGAGTTTCCGCACCTCATCCTTGTAGCGCAGTTCGTGCGTGCAACCCCCGTAGCATCAAGAGCACCAGCCGAGAGAGACTTCTTATTAGCAGGTATTATTTTAAGAGGGGCAAGAGAGTCTGAATCCGTCCATATTGACAATATTGTTTCTTCTACACAGCAACCTCGACGCGTGAAACACAGCATGTGCGTGTTTTCTGTTTCCCGACAGTTGGCAGTGAGTTGCTTCTAAGAATATGGTTCCAAGCATACAGTTGAGGGTTTGTGTTTAAAACTGTAATTGATAGGAGGTGTTGCATTACTGAATAATGTGATGTGGTGTACTCGCACCTTACCACAAACAGACAAGCATTTTGCTGTGGCGAGTGAGCGCCTCTCCTCTCCCACTTTTTATTGTTTGGCCTAAATAAAATGTCACAACGTTATTAGTCTGTCCTTTGTCAATTTTCATGTTTTTAAAACATGTGCCCGCTTGAAGTAGGTTTCACAAAGCAAATAGATATAAATTTCCTTCCTTTTAAGCGCATATGCTGGACAGAGTGTCAATGCCACGGACTCACAAGATGATCTCAGAACTGCGAGCATCTTTCCAGCGGGAACGCGACAGAACAGCACACGACGAAACAGCACGCGACAAAACAGCACGGTCAAAACAGCACGCGTCAAAACAGCACAGCGTCAAAACAGCACAGCGACAAAACAGCACGCGTCAAAATAGCACGCGACAAAACAGCACAGCGTCAAAACGGCGCAGCGACAAAAGAGCACGTGCCAAAACAGCACGGCGTCAAAACAGCACCGTGACAAAACAGCACGCATGTAGCAACTTCGAGCGTGCTCTTCACCTCTCTCTGCGCAAATAATTTCTAACCTCCTTGACCCTTTCATATTTTGGTGCTAGGTTGTAAAGGATGGGGGCAGACTTGAACAGATTAGGTAGTTAAAGGTGATATATTCGCGTCGATGTTGGCCGCGTTGTCTGGTCTTTCTTGTAGGACCATCGAAAGCGGAAAATTTATTGGGAAAAATAAATCTATAAGTTCAAGTTATGAACCGTCTGGTTTGCGGCGGTCCGGTAAGGTTCCATAGTACTCGTCGTTTCGTAATTACCACCTAAGCGTAAAACGCCACCTCCCCCACCCCCCCTCCCCCCCCCCCTCGAAAAAAAAAATAAAAAAAAAGAAAGCGGGAGATGCGCCGATTACAAATGCATTGATAGAATCGGTAAGATAAGGTGACTTTAATGTTGAGCGTATTCAAGGTGTACCATGGGTACCGATTCTGCGCGGTTCATTCGCCGTGAATAAAGTGTGCATAAAACACGCGGCTGCAGCTTGCAGGCGAGAAGTCGTTTTGGATTAAATTCACAGATTATTTCCGACGAAGGCCTCGATCGAGGGAAAACCGGTGAAGCAGAAACAAGCCATTCGATTAACTCGTTTTTTTTTTTTTTTTGTAGACGACATTGTTAGCAAACTTGCGCGTCAAAATTAGCAGAACTCCCCGAGGAATATCCAGAATTCGCACAAGCAAAGGCTTCGGTACTGCCCAGGGAGCCTTCATGTGCCCATCGAATATACTCCCCCCCCCTCCCCTCCAAACTTGCTCCCAAGAAAACAGATTTGAAAAATTGGCCCTCGACGAGTTGGCTTTCTACGAATTGGCTTAGACCCTCCATTCCTTTACATTGCCTACATTGAGACATACATTTTTTTTAACTACATGCGCTATATATAAGGTTCAGCGTTTTCGGCTTAAAGCGAATAAAAAGCGGTAAAAGTACGCCGAATTAATGTTTTCAAATTCGGTTTTAACTGAAGAAAGTCAGTATTTTCGAGGGAGTTTGGAGAGGCCGGGGGGGGGGGGGGGGGTATGCTACGACTCATTACTGACTGTATGCCACTTCCTTTCGCAGTTTTCAGCTTGTCTCCGAGATCGGTTCAACGTTCAACAAAAGCTCCGGGGGTCCAAGGGTCTTCAGGACGATATCTGGGTTTTTCACCTGATATGAATTTCTGTACCGAATTCTTTGTTCAAAGAAGAGAGTTTCATCCTGAACTGAACAATGAAAATCAAGGACGTCCGTAAATGACGCACATTTTTAACACTCCTAGCTCCCGTCTACTAGAGGAGGGCATTCATACGATTGTTTTATTGTCGTTCCTGTGGTCGGCGCGAATTTACCACCCCTCGCAGTCGTGAAAATGGGGAAAAAACGCACTAAGTACAATGCTTGCGAATTTCAGGATTTTTTTTATATTTGCCTCTCCGACCGAAGTGGTAGTGAAGCTCAAGTACGTCCAGTGAACGCACAAATACGAGCACACGACAATAATGTCAGATCACGATAGGGTCCCAGTGCGCCTGGCAGAACAGGTCATGTCGGCTGCCACAGACAGCAACAAAAGAGGAAACCAGTACCTGGTTTACTCACTATTCATTTTAAACAAACGCTTTTAAATACTGCATTTTCGTCAGTATACTGGTTTTCGTCAATACACAGAAAAGAACCGAGAAGTTTATGAGCCTACAAATATTCACCGAAATAAACCGAAAATTTCTGTTTGGAATAAGAACGGTTTTTATTCCAAACAGAAAAAAGGTACGCCGAATATAAAAATAATAAAAACCGAAAATGCCAACCCCTAGCTATATTGTCAATCTCCTGTTTTGACACAGTGCTGTTTTGTCGTGTTGCGGCTTTGACGCCGTTCTCTTCTGTCGCTGTGCCCTTTTGACATTGTGCTGTTTTGTCGCTGTGCTGTTTTGACGCTGTGCTGTTTTGACGCCGCGCTGTTTTGGCACGTGCTCTTCTGTCGCTGTGCCGTTTTGACGCTATGCTGTTTTGTCGCGTGCTATTTTGACGCGTGCTGTTTTGTCGCCGTGCTGTTTTGACGCTGTGCTGTTTTGACGCGTGCTGTTTTGACCGTGCTGTTTTGTCGCGTGCTGTTTTGTCGTGTGCTGTTCTGTCATGGTGCCCTTTCCAGCGATATGAAATGTGAAGGATAATCGCTTATAGAAATACGATAAAACAAAATACGATAAAATGAATTTCACCATGTTCTTACACAAAGGTCTTTGTAGAAAGGTAGAGAGGCGGCTTATACGATAATATCAATACGCCTTTTCTAATTTTTATTCATGCATGATTTTATGATGTAAAATGAATGCGTGGATTGAGAGTCAGATGAGGTTCCGAATATCGCAGATGAGGTTCGGATATAAAGTCTGCGGATGCAGATACAATTATTTAAGAACATTGCGGATGCGGATGATCAAACTGTTATCCGCGCAGGGCTGTAATGGGAGGAAACCAGGACCAACTTAAATAAGGGGGAGACCTGTCTACTGAACGGAGGATCAGCGCCGGCTCAGTAGTACGCGCATTCCTCACGAACGCTCGTGGTGGCGCTCGGAGCCCCCCTACTTTCCCTCCCGGATCCAGTCCGGGACGCCTTGGGAAACACCGAAGCGACGTGGCTACGCCGCTGGAATCTGTGTGTTACGATACGAAAATTTAAGTGTCGACTCGAACTGCGGGTAATTGGTGCACTGTTGCGTGCCGCTGTGTACCTCGCACAACAAAAAGGGCGAATGATTTCTATTTCACAAATTTCCATCACCAAGTATCCGCAGAATGGGTTAAAAGAATCTCAAGAGCGGGTAAGTGTCGACTTTTTTTTTTTCATCTCAGTCATTTGGAAAAATAAAAATAATAGCGTTATATTATATTAGAAGAAAAAAGGCATTCAGGACATGTTTCAATGCTTTTTTTTCGTTCTTTTCTTTTAAATGTGAAAAGAACTCCCAATGGCGCCCAAGTGATAGCGGGGGCACTGTCCTATGCTCTCAAAATTTTACAGCAGATAAAGATGAGGAGAATGTGAATTAAAAAAAAAAAAAAAACAGTGCGGTGCCAACGATGTTCCGTGTTCGAGATTTATCCGATCGACAAACAGTGCAATTCAAAGCAGACTTGAAAACACCGGCGACGCATGTACCACCATCGCAAAAACAAAAAAAGTATGTTTTTTTTTTTTTGCGTGCAATTCATTTTTTAGGATAATTGTAACAGTTATACATGGCGACACAAGATTTTTATCTGCTACGGACGGCGAGCCCGGTGAACGAAAGGAATACTGCCTCAGAGGGGCCGAGGTGGAGTCGATGGACCCCTCGATATTTTCGCTTCAAAACAGAATCTTCGAGTGCGTGGACAACTGGAAGAGAACGGCACCGTCGTTCAGCGTATTTCTAACGTCCGAGACGCGCGAAGCCTCAGCAATCAGAACGTTGTCTACTGTATTGTGCACACGCAATCTGTTGGACCAAGGAGTCAAGCACGTTTTAACGTCCAAGTTCTCTTCACACAGAGAAGAGTCGCCCTTCTCTGCGGTGGGGCTGAACGGATGCCTAAGGCGCCCTCTCCTCTCTGCACAAAATTGTTATCATCATCATCATCATCATCATTTATTATCCTTGTAGGTTCTCACGGGCATTCCACAAAGGAGCGGCACAGTTCGATATCGGTGCGCTGCTGCAAAAGCCAGAACTGCAGCCTGCTGCTCCGCCACGATACATGAAGAATATTTTGCAACCCTTCTTAAAGGAACTTCAGACGTTCCCAGATAAGGAACCACTTTATTGTTTATAACAAATTAAAACTAGTAAAAAACGCAAAACAAAATTTTTGGTAGGTCTTCCAGCTCCAGGATTGCAAACCAGCGCGGAGGCACACATCGGAGGTTTCCTCGTGAGGGCGGCTGAAGACAACATTGCCAGCGACAGGTGCTTGCACCAGCTCAAGTCCCCTCTACACAACAGCACAACCGTTACGATAGCATACAACCTGGACCGTGGGGTACCGCGCAACCCCAGCCCCCGCTTCGTCAACTTTCTGATTACGTTTGAGAGCGCAGCCAATTCTGCCCAGGCGGGGTTATTTGCACCGAGGAAGCCACTGCTGACGTTTACTAAAAGGGTTCTGCCGGCAATTGCAAGCAACCTGCTATTTGCCTGTGGAGTCAACGACTGACAAGATCACAGAACCGGCCCTGGCTGCAGTCGTCGTCAGGAAGTTCACGAGGCCTTTTCTGACGATCATTGCATCAAACATGATGGAGGAGCTCCAGGCAAAGTAGGTCATAAAAGGAAAAACCGACTTCCCGAATTGTGTTGAAGGTGTAGGACTTCTATGAAAAAGCACGCATAAAATTTGTTTTGTAATTAGTGAAAAAAGCTATATATATATTTTTTAATTATTACTGTGTGAATCTAATAAAATGAAATATTTGCGCACATAAGCTGCACCAGTGCTAAATAATTTCACGCTTTAATAGACGCCTGTAAGACAAAATCACCGGTTTCAGTATCGCACCGTGAATCGCGCAGCCTTCCCAGTTCAAATCGATGGGGGGGCTTTGCGCGCCGCCTCGTAGCCGCAACGCCAACTAGAGCTCCAGTAGCTCTCCCATAGGAGGGGCGCGCGATAGACAGGTCTCCCCCCTATTCAAGTTGGTCCTGGAGGAAACTGCCGGCCTTTTTTTTTTTGCCCCACATTTTTTCTTTTACTTTTTTTTGCCCCAGCAGCCGGAAAAATAGGTTCGTCCCCATGCCGAAACGTCGGGTTCCCAACCTCCGTCTCAAGCTGCTGCCTTTGCTGCGTCGTATTCGTTACCACGTCAAATAGTATGCGCTAAATGGAAGGCTGTCATAACAATTAGACTTGAGCGTGTTGCTGATCTAAGTTGACTTAAAACGAAAGAAACAGACAAGAGGACGAAAGGTAAAAAACGCAGGCGAGCTGGTGAATGATATCCATATCCATAATGGACACTTCGTTGTACTGTCCGTTTTTTGTTTTTTTTCATGCGTCTCAGGGTTACTATGGATAACACAAAAGGACGAAACAAACGACGGTCGTTTGTTTCGTCCTCTTGTGTGTTTTTTTTTCGTTGGCTGTGTCTACAGTGCCGCCCGACGGCACTCCACTCGCGCCTACAAGTGCCGTCCGAAAGAGAGTCGTACAGCGCGTGTATCACTGGGGAGCTCGTTAACACAGGCACCCCCCTGCGTTTACGCCGCTTCGCAGCGACAATATGCAGCTGCAAATTACAAAGGTATTAACCCATTGGCCCCGTCGTACACGCCGCTTCGCGTCGAACAGCCAGTAAACCAAGCCCCGCTGTACCCCATGCACCTCCGGAAACCAAGTCACATACCATTTCATTCAGCGAAATTTCGGCGACGACATTAGTTTTTTCCTGTATTAATCGTAACAAAATAAACGTAAACATCGCCGAATGCGTCGGCCAATAAAATATTCGAGAAAACAAAAACGAAAAAGTAAGCCGCACTGGGGATCGAACCCGGGATTGCTTGCTTATGAAACGGACATCTTACCACTCGGCTACACTCCTTTTTCTTTATTACCCGATTATTTAAACCGAAAACACACACACACACATATTTCCATTACACACACATGGTTACATGTCAATTATAAACAAATGAAAAGGAAGTATGAAACAATCACCCCTTCGATGGTTGACGTCACATCAAAAGTATCTCAACGTTTCTTACGGTTCGATTCTGGATACCCAATCTGGTACATCAGCTTCTGTTTTTAAATATTCTACGTACGCCACAACATTTTGGCGAAAATACATCCTGGCCGGTCTAGCATCGGCATCGTTATGGAGCCTCGCGGTGCGGGACAGCCATAGACTGTGGAGGCCCAGAAGCATTAGCAAATCAAATGGCACCCCTCCTTCATTATCTATTGCCAAAAATCTAATACCATGTTGGTCTAAAGGAAAATCTTTGTGTAGGGTTCTTTGGAGCACATTCCAGAAGAATAACCCCTCCCAACAATGTAAAAAACATGTTCAATAATCTCGGTGATTTCAAAAGTGTAACAGTTTGTTCCCCAAGGGACAAAACTGTCTATTCTTTCTAAATATGTTCAAACTGATAATGTTCCGGTATGAAGTTTAAAAAAGAAAGTCTTAACCCCCGGCTTACCTGGCATCCTCTTCACTCGTTTCAAAACATCCTGCCCTGGGCCTTTACAGTATATGGATCTGCACCTCGGTACAGAAAATACGCTGCTTCTTAAATCTTTATATAGCTTTTTAAGTCTAACGGTACTTAAATAATCAATTGAAAAAGGTGTCCGCAAGAACCGAAAAGAGCTTACGATTTCTCTGAAATAACCACGAACATGACTGGGTATAAACTCTGTGGACGACACTATCAGCTGAGGCAGCGCTCGCGCCAACCTCAGCTGACACACAGTTCTCAGAACAGGGTCGGAAGTGTCCCGAAAAAACAAAAATCTATTTACTACCGGACGGAGAAACAGGGGGGACAATTCGAGTCCTCCGTCCCGGACTTGCCTAAACAAATTGTCCCTTGCGCACCTTTCCCAGGATGACCCCCAAATAAGAAGAGCAAACACTCTATGAAGTGTTTGAATGTTAAGTTGTGTGCAATACAGCACCTGCATCACAGTATAAACAATATATATTGTTTATACTAAAAATAAATTGCACGCCGTCGCTCTGGCAAATATCGAGAGATGCTGTCCTTTCCATTGTTCCAGTTGAGATTTCATTTCTTGCGCTTGCACATTCCAATGGAGTACCGCTTGGGAGTACCGCTAGAATGTTCTTATATCATTCTAGCGGTACTCCCAAGTACTTGACGGGGGTTGTTTACCATCTAACATTTGCAAAAAAAACTCGGTCTCGAAGTCCATTCCCCGTGCCAAAACCCAAATACTTTTGTCCCAGTTTACATTACTCCCCGTGGTTGCAGAATACTCCTTAATTCCCCTCACTACTCGTTGGACACTTTCTTTGTTGGTGCAAAAAACAGCAATGTCGTCAGCGTAGGCCAAAAGCCTAACTTCTGAATAACCCAGTTGAAAATTCGTGATCCCCCCACAATACTGTATCCTTAAACATAACGATACAAATACTCTACAAAAGAGGACTGAGGGGGCAGCCCTGGCGCACCGAACGTTGTACTTTAATGGGAGCCCCCAGACACTTGTTTACAATCAGCCTTGTAGTTAGGGTGACCATATTCCTCAAGGTAGAAAACGGGACATCCCAACCGGGGGGGGGGGGGGGGGGGGGGGGGTTCATTTCTTAGAGGTTGAGATTAGAAGAAACAATTTAATGAAATAACTGTCTTTATTTCAAAACGTCATCATATCGCACTAAACTTTACTCTCTGGGTAAATATCTCCCGCCTGCGTTTACGCCGCTTCTCGACGATAGTATGCGGCTGCACATTAAAAAAAACTATCAACTCACTTGGCCCCACCGTACAACCAGCAAGCCAAGCTAACCCAAGCCGTTGGAAAGGGAGTCGCATTCTATTTAGTTCAGCAATGTTTCGTCGACAAGATTAGTTTTTTTTTTCTTCTTCAGTGTTCATTGTAAAAAATAAATTTAAATATTGCCAAATGCACAACAAACATGTTCAAAAAAAATATAAAGTTAGCACAGTCTCTGGATTGAACCTGGGTCCGCTGCAAATGAAGCAGGCACCTTTCCACTAATCTACGCTACCTTTTCCCTTTTTTACTGCAAATTGAAGCTTTTGGTAACCATTCGTTTTATACCAGACCCACCAAGTTTAGCGTTGTGCGTAGAGCCATTGTAAAATATACTTGTAACGAGTAGGCATAGTTTCGGTTTGGTGCCAATTTCGAAACTATGCATTCCTGCGAAAACGGGACATGATTCCTTATTGGGACAAAAAGACGGGACGGCAGAAGCGGACCTCAAAAACGGGACTGTCCCGGCCAAAATGGGACGTCTGGCCACCCTACTTGTAGTACAATTTCGGTACGCCAGAGCCACGCCCCCGCGAATTACTTGCCCCCACATTCTCATGGTTCAAAATCGCAAAGAGAATTTCGTGCGCTACACAGTCGAATGTCTTCTCGAGGTCGAGCTGGAGGACCGCTACTCGAGCATCCAAGGACTAGGCTAGACTCCGCTTCGAAAAACTCGTTTTGAGAACTCGTTTAATATAAGACTTTCGGACGGCACTTGAATGCGTGAGTGGAGTGCCGTCGGGCGGAACTTGAACGCACTGCAAAAGTGCCGTCGGACGGTACTCTAGACAGCTATGTTCTCCGTTTAAGCCAACTGTCGTAACAGTTAAGAAAATGTGGCGCGTCAGTCTCACCTGGCCGCACGGTCGTACCAGCGACGGAACTGCGCCACTGCGCCAGCTCTTCTTTACGAACCGTCAGTACACAATGCTTAGGACAACTGACGACCACCACAGAAGCAACAGAAGGCGGGCGACAGTCAAGTAGGGTGGCTAGAGACGGATTGGATTGATTTGATAAATGTGCATCAGCGTTGCGTTTCCGCAATTCTTGTTCATCTAACTTATTCTGCTTTCCTAAATCAAACAAAAGTTTTAGCATCCGCCTAAAACTTTGAACATTTTTTTTTTTTTATTATTAAAACAAGTGTTCGGTAAATATTTACAACGTCAACTCACAACTTCTTCTACAAGTTTCGCCTGAGAGAGCCGCTCTCAAAGAGAGAGAGCAACTCAAACCATGGAGAGCGTTTGCAGTTTAATGACGAACGCCTCAAGTGCGCATGCATTGCATTTTTGCTTGGCGAGGAGAGAAACAAGTGGAGAGGCAAAGGCGTTTGCAGACAATTAACACCTTTGTCAAGTATTTGCTTTTGTCGGCTAGCAGCTCGCACAACTAGTATCTCAAACGCGTCCCATAACCCACGTGACACCATAAAGCGCTTAGAACTACTCTAAAATCTAGGCACACTAATTCGCTTCAAAAGTCACTAACGGACCAATCCAATCCAAAATCCAGGTTTCTGGCGGGATTTTCGCCGATTGTGGCAGACGTAGTTGACGTAGCCACTGTAACGTAGTTGACGTAGTCACGTTGTGACGCCGTGTCGCGCAGTGATGGCTTCACGCCGATACCAACCGGGGGACCGGCTGCTAGGCAGGGAACCGCGGGACGCCCGGAAGCGATGGGAGTCGGACGGGTATGAATACGACATCTTTCCCAACTCCCTCCGCCAGAGGCCCACCCTCCGAAGCGATGGCGGTACCAGGAGCAAGACAGTCCGTCGTTGTTGTCTGAGGCAAGCTGGGAAGCAGAAGACGCTTCGCGACGGCCTTCACAGCCCAAACAGGCATCTTTCTGGTAAGCCCCCCTCGTGGCGGACCTTTACGCAGCTTGCATATTCTACAGAAGTGGGTGCGGACATAAAACATAGGCAGTGTCTGTTCTGCCGGGACCCGGGAGACTTACGAGTTTTCGTAGGCGAGTTTAGCCCTCTCTCAACGCTCTCCGTAACCCGCTGCGACACGTACAAAATGATTTTTCTTGCTCTCGGAACATCGTCTATAATTGGTTCAAGGTACTTCTGTTCTTTTAATACTTCTCATAGTTGGTTGGCGTTAAGCCGTCATCGTTTGAACCTGTGGGCCTTACTATAAGGTACGCATGGCGTGCACTGACGTCACATCGCATACTTTTGACCACCATGTAAGAGGAGGAGAGGGAAGCTGATTTTGTAAGAACTTTGAGAAACGGGTTAATTTTGGGAGGAAAATAGCGACGTCGGTGCATATCCGGGAGGCATAAAAGAGGATCCTGCTAAGAGGGGAGCTCCTTCTTCCCCTCTTCTCTGGTGGTCATCGAACCGCTTTTTGAATGACGTCACGTGCAAGCCATGTATACTGGTTTTGCAAGGACGTGGGTGGCTACTGTCGGAGTGCAAGTATTTATGACGGTCAGGCGGCTTTTGATAGAGTCAAGCAACCAGTTTTGTGCCCTCAACTATTACCCTGACGTCTAGAAAATTAACTTCGGTTTTGGAATAGTTGAGAAAAACTATTTAGAAGGGTCCACAAAATTAAAAACGTCGATGAAGCTAAGCAGCGTCTCCTCTTTCTGTGGCCAGATTATAAATATATCATCCATTTATCTCTTATAAAACATTGGTTGGAGGGGGCAGCTTGAAAGAAAATTAGGTTCTACACTCTAAAAAAAAAGGGAGTAGTACTTCCTCCCTTAAAGGAGGAACTCGCGTGTATCATATATTGCTCTACAAATGGAGGGAATTTTCCTCCTACAAAACGGGAGGAAATTTCCTCCCCTAGGAAGGGAGGAAAGTTGCCACCTATTTTTGCTCGTGGAGAAAACGTTCCTCCCCTAAGAAGGGAGGAAAATCGCCACCTTTTTTCGCCCAATGGAGGAAACTTTCTCCCCTCGTGTAATTCGTATAACTTCCACCAGATGGCGCTCAAAACAGAAAAAAAATGTTGGTGGAGTGCCAATAGACCGATGTCACCAAGCGAACTGCGCAGGCGCGCGCATTCCGGAAGTGGTGCCGCCGCCATGCTACTTGTAGTCATCCCTTCCCGGCTTTCCGGCTACATACGGCTGCGCGTACGTACGTACCTCATCATAGATTATTATTTGGCACGCCCCGGTATCACCTTGATTCTCTTGCATGTTTTTACTTCATAAGATTGCGTTGTTTGTGATGCCTTACTTTCCTCAGCAAGTGCCGAAAAGCAGTATCAGTCGTCTTATCGCTTTAGAATCGCTTTGTCGTCTGCTTCGTCGTCGTCTGGTTCTTTTTCTTCGTGTTCGCGTGAGCCCACTGCCTTTCACGGGGTAATCCCACTGCGGCCGCGGAAACAAAAACAAAACAAAAAAACAACGGCGCCACTACTCGAGCATTCCGACTCCTCGGACGTCTCAATTACCTTGCAAACAAGTGAACATCTAGTGCAATAGCAAAGAACAAGAAAATTCGAGGGACCATCGGATCGGTGTAGCACCACGGAACAGCATCAAATGTGATGAAAAACCGAGCTTAGCGGTGCTCAGTCTTGTGCATAACGTTTAATCAGCCATCAAGTAAGAGGCGCTAAATAGAATTTCTCGGTCAGCGATAGTTTTCTAAAAGTGTTTCATTCTGGTTGACAGCCTGTGCGACAGAGTACAGATGAACAGCGGCAGAAGCCTGCACATAAAGAACTGATCTACAAAAAGGCCATGCCTGACGCGCCGTAATAATTGGCATCTATCAAAAAGAAGCAACCATGCCAGATACCTGAAAGCTTGGGGTGGAGATGATTTTTCGGGCACAGTTTCTATTCAGTTTTACTTTGTTTACGCAAGATCCGAACGCTAACAGTCGCCCGACGGGGGAAGCTTTTTTCTGCGGTCTCGACTGGTGCTAGTGGAGAATGGATCAGTAACACCAGCCTAATAGACCACCACAAAATGGATGAGGTTCGTTTGTTACATTTTTGGCGGTAAGTACGTGTTGCACTTCTAAATGGCATATGTAATCTTTTCGCGTTGGTATGAAAAAAAAATTGAGGGCTGCTTCCGAAAAAAAGTTGTTTTATATCAAGTGGTGCATATCGGGAATCGCTGCTCTTTTTTAGTGATTGTCCTGATCGTTTGAAAAACAGTTGTGCTTGAAACATGTCTTCGCAATAACAGTTATAACCACCAAAGTACACCGAGTAAGAAGTGTATTAAAAACGGCCTCCGCAAAGCAGTGCGGAGGTCCTATTTGAGACAGACCAACGAATAGGCCGCTACGGTGCAAATGCTCAGAGAGATTCCAGCTTACGGAACACTTCGGCACGCGCTATGTCTCGTGCCCTGTAATCTTACATATTTTAGCTGACGTGGAATAATTGGATATAACTTATGAAGCAAATCGCGAAACGAATCGTAAAACGCTATTTCCCCTGCCGCTCTGTCCGGCTCTGTCGACCTTTCTTTGCCATGCTTCTTTCTTGCGGGAAGACATAATATGCGAGGCCTTTTTGCCTGGTGCTGTTATTATAGCTCCGTGGCATACATGTGAAGCCACCGATTGAAAACCATGAGTCAACACCTGGCTAAAAGTCTCGTGCTAACCCGAAAATTTCCAAACGCCGGGCGTACAATGCGCGCCGACGCGGCCGGAAAACTGGGGAGAACTACAGGTACCAGAATGCACCGCGGCAGCGGTGGCGTCGCGCAACTCCTCGTGAGATCGGTCTATTTGTTTTCCAATCTCCCCCGCCCTTGAACGCTACATGGCAAATACAACACCGAACATACAGAATACACGAAACACAAGGAGAACACCCCACAAACGCAACAACGCACCGACACTGAACCCCCACCCCTCTCCACGTACGCTAACTTCGCACTCTCTCTATATATGGCAGTCTTATTTTTGAATCCGAATTGGCCGGTGACTGCCATCATTTGTCGCATAAACACGGAGAGACGGAGCGAGTGTTACTCGTACTTCATAGATTATTTCACTTGTCTCTTGGAATAGCCCCTATCTCTTAATTCAACACCCTGATCAAAGCAAATGTAGATCATTAGGTTAATTAACTAAAATTTAATGAATATATTTTTAATAAGTTCGAAGAATCATGTTGGCAATGCAGTGTTGAAATGCAGTACACTGGTGCTAAAATTTGCCACCAAGCTATAGCTTGATTGGAGTGTGCAGTGCCAGTGTAATCAATTTTAAGTTTCGGCGGGGGAATTATTAATTTTAATTGTTGCACAAGAATTTCAAGGAATTTTTCAAACAAAAAATATTCCTGGTGTTAACAAGACTCATTGCAAGAGCAGGGGACATACCTTGGGTCACGCTTCGTGACCCGTAAAAGTGAAATTTAATATTGTTTTAATTTTCTAACCTGGAGCGTTCTACCTATAAATAGTAAGTGCCGGGAGCGATAAGGACCCACGAACCATGACTTTGGTATCACAACCGCTTGAAAACATCATGCTGCCCAAGTCAAAATTTAAAAAGCCCGTGTTGAAAGTTTTAGATCGTTCAGTCACTTCCGCAACTCTATAAGCAATCCATTATGGGTATGGCCTCCGCTATATGTACCGTAGCGGAGCCGTGTTTTCATGTTTTAGAGGACGTTTGCAACCCGTTGCAGAATATAGCGTTACGAGAGCTAACGCAATGCAACTATTTTGTACACTAAAGCTAAAATAAAAGGTTGTACAGCAATTGTTAGTAATATTCTATTCATGTCGCTATCTAAATAGAACGTTAATAGTAAGCTTATGTTCATCCTTGCTTCTTTTAAAAGTAAGTCCAGTACATTTGCGACGAGCAGACTTGAGATCCACGTTGTTGACGCCGGGTGAACTTGGTCGTGTGCTACAGCCGGCCAGCGCTCGTTTCGCGACACGAGAGAAACCGCGCGATAAGGGACTAAGTGGGCCGCAAAAAAGAAAACAAAAGTGCGACGGAATTATTTGTTCACTTTACCTTCTTTTTTTTTTTTTGTTGCGAGTGCGTTATTTGATATGTAGCACACAGTAGCAGGAGATGCCGCACAAACTAAAAAAGCGGCGGTGAACCGTCCGCTTGGTTGGATCATCCGTTCCTTCAAGACCGCAGATCCGGCCTCCCTCCCCCCCTTCGCCCCGCAACCAGAATGGAATGTCTGTACTACCCTTTCTTCCAAGTGGACTCTTCCCGAATGAATTGTTGACCTTGTCTCCCGGATTTGTTGCTTCGTTCCTTCGCCGAATCGTCATTTCGGCGTCCTTTCTTGTGCGGGGATCAGGTTTAAAAAAAAATATATATATATATATCGCGTGTTCCCGCAAGCCGGTCGTGGTCCCGATGTTGACGGACTACGACGTGTGTCGGACGGCAGTCGCTCGCCGCATCGCAGTTCTCGTTCCTATCGACTGGATATGCTGTTCTGTTTTACACAGAACTGAAATAAACGCTGCACGGATTACCTTTCGCTGTATATGGTACGTACGCTTTATTTCAAGTGTATATGTTTTTCGCGGAGGTGACGGGGCTAGGAACGTATAGACGTGTCGACTCGAATAGAGCAGCGATCTTAGCAACAACGGGATTAAAGAATAAAATGTTCCACGCTTATGACGATTATTTCTTGTGCGCCCTACTTGTTACTGAAGTTAAAGCCAATAGGCAGGCGAGCTGGTTAAGGATAGATAGTTTCGAGTCTGTTCGTCCTTTTTTTGTTCCCTCGCTCCAGGTTCACTATGTCCACTTGTAATGTAGCAAGTAACGCGACGAAAGCGGTCGTACTTGCCATGCCAGTGATAAGTCGCCACCTGTACTTATCGCAGCTGTAAGGTTTCATTCACAATGAATAAGCGCGATCTCGAAGCGGGCACATACGGCGTGATTCTTGCGAGACGCGCGCCGCGCTACGCGCCTCGCTTTTAGAGCGCAGCTCTTAGGGGCCCGTTTCCGGCTTGAGCGGCGTCGCCGTCGGCGTCGGCGTCGGCGTCGGCGTCGCCGTCGGCGTCGCCGTCGCCGTCGCCGTCGGCGTCGGCGTAACCGCGCGGTGCATCATGGGAAATGTCCCATAATGCACCGCGCGAGCCCCCCACCAAGGTCACGTGACCTCGTGGGGGGTCACGTGACCCCCCGAAGTCACGTGACTCCCCTGAGGTCACGTGGCCCCCTCCTCGAGGTCACGTGACCCCCGCCGATGTCGCGTGACCCCCCGATGACGTCATCGTCACTGATGACGTCACCGGCATCCACATCGTCATCGTCATCATCACTGATGACGTCACCGGCATCCACATCGTCATCGTCATCATCACTGATGACGTCACCAGCATCCACATCGACATCGTCATCACTCATGACGTCACCGGCATCCGCATCGTCATCGTCATCATCACTGATGACGTCACCGGCATCCACATCGTCATCGTCATCATCACTGATGACGTCACCGGCATCCACATCGTCATCGTCATCATCACTGATGACGTCACCGGCATCCGCATCGTCACCGGCATCATCACTGATGACGTCACCGGCATCCACATCGTCATCGTCATCATCACTGATGACGTCACCGGCATCCACATCGTCATCGTCATCATCACTGATGACGTCACCGGCATCCACATCGTCATCGTCATCATCACTGATGACGTCACCGACATCCGCATTGTCATCGTCATCATCACTGATGACGTCATCAGTGACGTCACTGATGTCGTCACCGGCATCCGCATCGTCATCGTCATCATCACTGATGACGTCATCAGCGACGTCACTGATGACGTCACCGACATTCGCATCGTCATCGTCATCATCACTGATGAAGTCATCAGTGACGTCACTAATGACGTCATCGGTACCCGCATCGTCATCGTCACTGATGACGTCATCAGTGACGTCAGTGATGACATCATCGGCATTGGGGGTCACGTGACCCCCAAGGTAACGTGACCCCCCCTGGTTAGTTTAACCCCCCCCCCAGTGCCCTTCCCTCCTCCTCCTCAAGAGCTGCGCTCTAATTCGGCGTTACAGGGAGTTGTAAGCGGCTTTCATTTTTTTTGGTTTGTTAAACTAGTGTACCTCCGCTAGCCCCCGCAGCTCCGCTTTTTCTCTCCTAGCACCGCGCATGGGCAGTAGTGGGATTGATCTAGGTGACGGTAACCAATCCCTCAAGTTGCCGTCACCGTCATTGAACATGTTCGCGGCGGCAGCGGCGGTTCGAACCGCCGCTGCCGCCGCGATCATGGGGGAGGAAATTTTCGTCCCTTTTTCAAGCGCCACCAGGTTGCGCTGCATCTAAATCGGTGAAATGGAGGAACGGGTGCGATTTCCTCCCTTCCGTAGGGGACAGGGAGGAAAATCACTTTTTCCTCCATTTCTCCTCCCTTTTTTTTTAGAGTGTAGATCGCCCATGAAGATATTCGCGAATGGCCCCAAACTACGCGAACATCTTAACCCCCAACATTTGGGCAACTTTTTGCTCGCTCTTCGTGTTGTCCGACAAACCTGTCACATCGCGGCAACAGCAGGACAACATGGGCGACAGAGAAAATATTGCCTCCGTATGACAGCTTTCAGCAACAAAAACAGCCGCAACTTGTGTTGGACAATGCGTGTTGCCCGGATCGCTGGCTCAGCGAATTTCGGGCCGGGAACACGACAACACAGATTGCTTCAATGGCAGAGCTAGATCCCTTTCAATAACATCTTACTCGAATAAAGGCTTCGAAAGCATTATTATTAATCTAGCGGCGAAAATGACGTCACATGACTTTGTGTCATGTGACCCATTAACAAATTTAGCGGGAGGAAAAGCATGGGCACACCCTCCCTTCCTCTTCCTCAAGAGCTGCACTCTAAGATTTCTAAACGTTTTAAACGATTTGTGAACATGAACAAACAACTAATTTTTTGTGTTCATGTTCCATCCACCGAGAAGCACAGCAAAAGAGCCGAAGTATGCGTCCAGTCTAGCCACCCTTCTATCTCCTTCCGCACAATAAAGTCCTACTCAGTCACCGTGGCAACGCAGTGTCTTCATTATGGAAGAATGCGCGAATGCAGCGTCTGAAGCCAGCAATGGGAGACGCCATCTTCCACATGTTGTCTTCTAACGTGAAAGCCGAAACGCTGGCCAAAGTCGGACGCGCAGGTGCGGAGATCGATGCTGACTGCGTAAAGCGGTTGCCTAGCGAACTCTTGGCGGTTTCGACGAGGCTTGATGCAGGATCGGACCCTGCACACCACACGGTATGTTTTTCCGCCTAGCTTGAAGCCCAAGCTAACATTGCTGCATTGGTAGCAGGCGGCATTCGGAAAATGGCGCAGCTGTAGCCACCTTCAGACTCTGCGTTCAAGCACCTGTGTATTGACGTCCGGTGACTACAGCAGACGGACTTCATTGTGTAGACGGTGGTGGGGCGATATATGATGCATACCTGGGCCCTCTAGCCATGCTTTTCAATGGACTGAACATGAATTAAAAGAGTAAAACCAAGACTTCCGGCAGATGGCCGATTTTCTCCAGCGCCTAACATTGTACTCACTAAATCCGTGCAGTACAGCCAAGGCTAAAAGGAAGAGTATGCCAACCTGTTCAAGAGGACGTAAAGGAGGAACGGTAGAGAAGGGCTGGGATTCCCCTTTCCTCCTTTCCCTCCTTTTCAACAGGTAGGGATACTCTCTTCTTTGTAGCCTTGGCTGTACTGCACGGTTTTAGTCAGATGGAGTATAGATGAAAAGCTTTTTGTGTTGGCCATCCGACGGCTGGCTCCATTCCCTGGAACTTAAAATATCAAACTGCCGAGAAAAAAAATATTTTTAATAACTGCAAAGTTTGTTACGAGTTACAAAGAATGCCACGGGAATGTGTTCTGTGTAAACCAACTTTACCCTAAGATTCCCCGAACCGGAGCGATAACCATTTGTGTTCGACGCATGTCGTGCAAGTCCCAACCATTGTCTTCGGTCCCCATTTCCGCAGAAGCACGCCGAGCAGCCGCAAGCCCACAACTCCAAGGGGCTCTGCCGCAAGGTCGTCCGCGGCGCGTTCTGTCCACGCACAGCACGAGCCCTCGGAATCTTCAAAGAGGCCAGACGTTCCCGAGGCGTCGACTTCGGGCGTCGGTCGCCGTCCCTCGACCCCGAGGAGTTTCGGCGCGAGGTCGTCAGCGGAACGACCTCGGCAGGTGGGACGAGAACCGTCTCCGCAGTCTTCCGGGGACGACGAGGGGCCTGCGGTGTCTGCATCCAGCGTCCAGCGCCGTTCTGCAGGTGGGTCGTCGCGGGTTAGGACGGGTCGGCTTGCAGCCCGAAAGGGGGACACTAAGGTTTGTCTCGAAACACAAGAGTACAGCCGTGCGTGGCCTCTTTCTTTGTTGAAAACGCGAACGGGCATTGCGGCGCGCCCCTTTTCCAAGATGTCTCGAAAGAGGGGTGTTTCGGGACATTTGGTTGCTCTTTTAATGGTGAAAAAAGAATTGTTGTGCACGATGACAATTTTGGGTTTTGAACATGCCCATGGTGCGCATGTGTTGGTTTCGCAGTATTAAACGACAGTCTCGAAATCCACTTTAGTGGCTCTTTAAGGCTGGTCTGCACACTTGCTTTTGCTTAAGAATGAGTTCTTGTGATCTCTTACGACGAGCAGGGCTGTACATAGAGATAGTTTGGTCAATGGGAGGAGCTGACGGAAACCAGGCGGAGCGGCGAAAGCGGTGCCCCGTAATGATTCTGCGAAATAAAAAGAACCGGAGTTAACCTTGAAGGAGGCACGCATCGTGGCACAGGTATTTGTTAGTTTCCGGATGATGCTAAGAGTGCATGAATAAACAATGGTAAGAGATTGATGGAAATAGGGAGTTTCAGGGTGCTGAGTGCCGTTAAATGAGCCAGAAAAGGTGACTTTGACGAGAAAAGTTTCCTGAAACACGAGGCGTAACTGCGAATGTGGGGTGCGCATTCGGGGTTGGGTTCCAAATTGCCACGAAGCCGTGAATACAATCTTCCCCGTCCACTCGGCCACGGCTGTGTCTGCAACCAAAAGAAAGATGAAGTGCATTCTGAGCAACGCGTGCATTGCCTTTTCGGTTGCGAAGAGTCGCAAACTTCAACTCTAGCATGCTGGACTGAAATACTCATATACATCCTTACCCAGAAATTGTGATTGAAGGATATAGGCTAAGCTCATTGCCTCCGCTAGAGGAATATTCGTGACTGGTGGTTGGTCACAAATGCTGTCAATTAACGCGTCCAAGGCCATTGAACCGATTTCGGCCAATGACGTGCTTTCATTTTCGCCCTATTCTTACCAATGAATGCCCGAACTCTCAACATCATGGCTCTGACAACGACATTCGTTCCACGCTCGCTTTGAAAAGTTTTGACTCTCTTATATGCGGCCATTTATAATAGATAATCAGTGTTTGGTAAAGTACATCTAAAAAGTACTTTACGTAAAAAAGTAAGTTGGATGTTATGTACTTCAAGTAAAGCAGGGAGTACACCAAGCACAACATGCTTGAAGTAAAGTACAGGGAGTTCCCTAGAAACAAGAACCACGTTTTTCGGCTTGGGTAGATAAACTAAGCATCGCAGAAAGCTCAAACTTCGTGACAATGTGACTGTGGCTTTTGGGATAGAATGCAAAAGTTTGACAACGTGACGTCGCTTGGATCAAAAGATTATTGAAAAAAACAAACATTTCTCTAGGAGCCAAAGTCCAGCTAAGCTTAATATTGTCAAAAAAAGAAATGACACTGGGCACCTGTAGTATCTATTAGCGAGTTTGTTTCACACGCACTGGCACCGTTCAAGTTCTCTCCCAGAATGCATCGCACTCACAGAGTGTTGCATGGAAAACTGGACTCAAACGAACTCGCCAAATGCACCGAGTGCAGAAGACTGATGCTGCCGCCATCTATGTTGTAGAAAAGGTACTGACTTCAAACCGAAACTAGCGCCTTTCTGTTTGGAGTGATGCGTGGGAATGCGAGAATGCAGTCGCTACCAACGTTTATCTACAAACGTTGGTCGCTGCAACCTGTAGTTTATAGTTGCGATGACTTCAAGCAGCTCGGCTGCCGTAGAGATAGTTACAGACGGCGTAAATTTCTGCAACCAGCTGTCTGCAAAACAGCTGGTTGCGATCTTTCAATTCTTATAACCGTTTACACTGAAGAAAACTGATGATGCTGTCCGAACAGAAGCTTGATCCGTTTGAGCATGGTATTATGCGTGAACCACTCAAAGGGTACGGCTTAAAACTAGCCTTTTTGAATATCCAGCACTGGGACTTTCGATTTGGATTGTCATTATAGGTGGATTAGATATCAGCCTTGGTGAGGCGTCGAGAACGAGAGCTTTCTTAAACAAAATACGACGGGGCAAGTTGGCTGACGTAGGTAAAAAAAACCTTTGCTCTAGTGAAAGAAAGTTCCAGGGCCATCTCGTAGATGTCGCCAAGGTATCTATTAGTCGTAAGTTATCACAAGTACTCTCCATAAGCAAATGCAAGCGCGTGAACCAGGCTTTAGTTCGTTCAGATTGTTGCAGAGTCTTAAGACCATTTTTACGGCGACGGCCACCGTTCGCAAAGTTTCGTGGCGGACCCCACGTGTGCTCCCCGCACGTGTGGCTCGCTTAATTTAGCGGGAAATCTTTTTCGCTTATTAGTTTGGCGGGGATTCGGTGTGTTGCGAGCGATTGCCATAGAGTTATTCCCTTTTCATTGTTCCCATTCCATTCCATAGTTCCCGAGGCGTCGGCTTCGGGTGCCGGGCGCCATCCCGCGACCTCGAAGAGTTTCAGCGAGAAGTCGTCGGAGGAACGACCCCGGCAGGCGGAACAAGAACCATCTCCGGAGTCTTCCATGGACGACGAGGGGCCCCCGGTGTCTGCGTCCAGCGTCCAGCGCCATTCAGCAGGTTGGTGGTCGCGGGTTACGACGGGTCGGCTTGCAGCCCGAAAGGGGCGCGCCAAGGTTTGTCTCGGAACGCAAAAGTGCAGCCGCGCAGTGCCTTTTTTTTTTTTTTCATTGAAAACGCGACCAGGCATTGCTGCCGAATTGAGTCACACGATGCCCAGCTCCTACGGAGAGGCCGACGCAGTCGGCACACCTCCCGGTTCTAGTACGCCCTAACGACGTGCGGAGCTTTTCTGTTGTCATTCGTCGCCACTTGGAGACTGCTTTCGGTGCATGGGCGGGACGGGACGCCAAACACACCGGCGCGGTACGCATTCCAAATGCGTCGTCACGGTGCCGCGTGAAGTCGCCGTAGCTTCGTTCGATTTTCCCGCACCAATGCAAAAAAGTGCAGGGCGGTGTACTTCCGGCATGTGTGTCGAGATACGACCAAAAGTGCACTCCCTCATACGTTTCTGCACCAGTGAAGAAGGTGCGGGTAGATCGAACGAAGCAACTGTCACACGCGTGCCGTCCACTAAATTCTGCGTAAGCCAAATCTATCCTGTGAGATCAAACTATATCGAGGTTTTTTTCTTTTTTTTTCTTTTCTATAGGGTTAAAGATGTAAATATGTACCAGCCAGGAAGGATTCCTTCGTAGCCTTCGGCGACTGCATCTGACTCTCCGCAGCCACTGAGCCACTGGCAAGGTCGGAGTGAGTGTGCATCGACAGTGCGTTCTCACTTGCCTCGGTCAGACATTCCAGGGGCCCTGATCTGGACACTCGGCGAAAAAGTCGGCGAGAAATCTGGCGGCTGTGATTGGGCAGTCCCAAGGTCAAGTGCGACGTTGACCAATAACGGCCGCAGGATTTCTCGCCGACTCTTTCTCCAAGTGTCCAGGTTAAAGGGGCAGTCAAGTGGTTTTTGAGTTCGTGTTTTGATAATGACAGCTGAATTTAGACGCCTTAAGTATCCCTAAAAACCAAAAAGTATAGTCATACGGTGATTATTTCTTTAATAAAAATGTAATTGAAGGCCGCCAAACCTCGGATCCATCCGAAAACGAAACCACTCTCATTGGTCGTCGCACGCTTATCAAAAGGATCTCGGGCTAATGGCGTTGGACGACGTTCCGTCGCGCAGTGATACCGAGGTAGCCGCATCGGCCGAACCTCTTTGTCATTCGAGCTTCGATTATGGCGGAGTTCTCTACGCTCGAGGACCTGACGCCGTTAGAGGTTGAAGTTCTTCGGCGGACAGCCGACCTGGGGATGATTTCCTATGACGCCACTCCGACGTGCGATGTGGACGATAGCAGCGCTTCGGAGTCATGTTCGGGTTCCGAGGACGACGAAACGCAGACCTTTTCGGGCGTCCTTCGATTTGCGGTTGGGGCAAGTCGTAACCAAACCAACGTTTGACATCGCAGCGTTACCTCTGGTACGTGATGTCAAACGATGTCGCCACGTTGACTTTCGCCTCGGGAGAACGGGGGGAAGGCTGGTTCAGACATGTGCAGCGAGCGCGTACCTACGACTGCGTCCGTTGCAACCGGAACGACCTCACTGCGCCGCGCGTACACACACCTGTAACCACTACAACAAGCGCAGGGGGTCGTCAGCACGGCGACCGCTTCTGTACGCCGCCGTCAGCTGTGTCAGCGGCCTTTCTAAAAAAGGGGACGCACTGCTACTCAATGCCGTAACAAAATATAGACAAACAGTTTTCTAGTCTAAAGCTTTATTATTTTTTCTTGATAGGCTTGCAGGGTACAGCGAATGAAAAAAATAAAATAAAAAGATGCAACGCCGTCTTGGACGATGCCGACTCTAATACACGACATCGCAATAGTACATATATCGCCACACGCCTTTTCTACGATTATAAAAGACAATGTAATCTTAGCAGCGATATAGCAACGTAGAAATATGATTTCGTGATCAGATAGACGTTGCGAGCGTTCAGGATTGCTAACACTAATCACTTTTCTCCGGTGATGGAAACGCGTGAAAATTCGTATCCTTTATACGGTACGCGCCAGTAATACCTTGAACTTGAGCACACGCATGAAATGCGCTAAATCAGAAATCCGGGCGATGTTCGAGGACACAAATGCTTAGAAAGCACCACTGTAGTCGAAGTAAACAAACACGACGGCACGGGCGTTTCTGCTATCTTGAGAGTGCCGCCACGACATCGCCGCACGAGTAGGTGGATGTTCCCTTCTAGTACGTGCTGGGTTATCATAGCGAAACGCGACGAAAATTCAGTCAAGGATAGCGCTTTTACGCGCAACCATGAGCTTTCACCAGGCCGTCCATTCCGACGATCACCACCGACGCCACGTTTTCGGATAGAAGGAGCCGGCCGGCCCGCGACCGGCACGACCGGCCCACCGGCCTACAACGCGCGGAGATACGTGCGCTTCCGCGCATCCCTGGGGAACGGGAAATTCACCCCCCGCGGAGGAAGGCAAATAGAAAACGTAGTCCCTTGTTTGTGAAACGATAATTGCGCCATCGCGTATTCTAAACTAGAAATATTTTACGTCTTGTGAAATTATCATGCACAACATATTTAAATGAACTGAAAATTGTCTTTTTAGCGAAACTTTAAAAAGACCGCCAAAATTTTCAAACATACGATAATTTCATTGGTCCTCGCAAGTACAGAAAAGAGTCCGCACGTATTTTATTCCTGCGTGATTAATAGGCGTTTCTGCCTTCTAAAACTGAAGATACTCATTCACTTGACACTTCCTTAACACCATCGCACCAAAAAGTAGCTTCTCCAAAAACCGCTTGAGTGTCCCTTTAAGGCCCCTGTTGGCTTGCCGGGGCCTTAGCTTATGTCGTTTGTCAATTCATGCCAAAACAGTTCCCTAACGTGGATTTGCGAGACTGCCTTACCTCAAACAAAACATTAAAAGAAAAAACTCTTTATCTTTATCTTTTATTATTTTGTTTTTGTTTTTGTTTTTAGGTTTTTGGGTTTTTCTTACTTACCTTAACCTCTCTTTAGGAGCCAAACCCACGCCAGAAAGACGTCCGCCGACCCCGGCACGCCAAGCTCCCGCACAGCCATCGGCGGCGGCACGCCGAGCTCCAGAGCCACCGGCACCGGAGCCTTCGGCATCAAAGGGACCCGGCAGGAGGCGAAAGTCTACCTCTCCCAGGAGGGTAAGTGGCCCTTTCCTCGCAGCCTTCGCGTGGGTGCCGCCATCTTGAAAAATATGGCCACTAAAGCCGCTCAACTAGATGTGCCAAGAGAAGGAAAAAAAGGTCCCACGCATCCCGGCCGCTTCAGTACGGCGGGGCGGCGCAGACCCGGACTTACCGGAGTAAGGTGCCGAAAAGCCCGTGTAGCCGGCAGCTCCTTACTGTACGCGGAGAAGCGGCAGAACGTCGCCCGTGAGGTCGGAGCTGCCTTCTTTTCAAACCTGCCATGCAAAAAAAAAAAAGTCAGCGTTGTTTATGCCACGAAAACAAAGTCGACCAGAGCTCTAACAACCTCCAGTCGCTGCACAAAAAAGGGCACGGCTAACCCTCCGCCTGCTTTCTCTCCCCTCTTTTCTGCCGCCGTCTTTATCGTCCCTTTTCTCGGGACCAACAAAGTCGGCGCTCACGATTTTTTGTGCTCTGCTCCCGTCTTTACCCACCCGGTTGCACAGGTGCCGCCATCTTGAAACCGTCAGACGCGGGCGCCGAAGCCGCCGAAGGAGCGTAGCTCACAAGTAGTGACGTTTCCCCGGCCGTCTTGCGGGCATCATTAATGGGACCCGGCAACAGCGGGTGCAATGGTTCCAATGGAGAGACGCAACTTCCTGTGATTTTGGTACGGTGTGTGGGGCACCGTGCAATCAAACGCGTCGTTGCGTAGGTGTAAGTGAACGCCATTTGCAAATATTTAGTGCGTGGATTGTAAACAGGTTAAAAGATATATATTTCAGGCGTCTGGGATGACTTGCACCAAATCGTAAAAAAAAGAAACGGGGCGCTTTCCAATTCACAACTCGGCCCTTAAAGGAATAACTGAAGTTTGCTAATTGGTCTTAATCAACCGAATAATTGGGCAGATCGAGAAAAAATGTTGCAACTATGTTAAGACGCTTGCTTACGACGTACAGTTGGTTTTACTTCCCTGGAGGACTCCGTTTGCTTTGTTTTAAAGTTTGATGCAAGTAATCTGGGACACCCCATAGACATTGTCTCGATGTTCCCGAAAAAGCATTAAACGTAAGGGTTTTTAAGAATCCCCTTTTCCTAAAGAAGGTAATTTTGTTATCTCGGAACTGTTTTCAGCTACGGCCCGCCACGGACAATAAATACTGCTCAAACAAACGAGAAATCGCATAATTTTAAGATATTGCAGCAGACGGGCAACTTTTAGTTGTCGATTGCGTGCACAAACTTCGCATTTTACTCCCACCAGGGCGTCCAAAACGGTTCCCCGATCGGCGCATTTACTGCGTCCAGAGAAAAATGGTCCCTCGATTTCCGCCCGATGGCATCGCAGAGGGGCGGTGTCCCAGCGGCGGTGTGTTCATTGCCACTTCAAGACCACTTTCGGTGCGCGGGCAGAGCTTACTCCGCTTTTGGCGGAGCTCTCTTGCAGAGACGTAGCGCACGACAACATTTGTGCCGTCGAGGCGTAAGACACGTGCAGAGTTCCTCCCGGCAGTGGCAGTGCGAAACAGTATGCAGTGCATTCTGTTTTAAGTCTGCCTTTGGCACAACAATGCAAGAAGAGCTTTTTTTGTGCTTATTTGGTATTGATTTGCCTAACTGCAGAAATTGCTAGAGTTCTTTTTTTGAAGGTGCGAAATGCTTTTCAACGGAGCTCCACCAATCGCAAGATTTCGCCCATCCGTCTGCCCATTGGTGCATTTCCCGCCAGGTTTAGCGGTAAAATTAATAAATGTATAGCTTCTTTCCGAGACGACCGTTAAGTGTCTTCTAAGCGAATTTAGACGACCGCTCCTGAAATACCGCATTTCATGCAGCGTAAGACTTTAGAAGAAAAAAAGTCGCCATCAGCTTTCTTTTTAAAAATGGCGGCTGACACTTTAGCCCGGTGGAGGCCAATCGGCAGGACCTAATCAGCGCGGTTGCCGCTCCTCTTCTGCCCAGGGCAATCGGAGGTCGAAGCATCGCACCCCACCCTGGCTGAAGAACATCCGTCACCTCCAGAGGACTACGCGGCTCCTCATTCCGCGGCTGTCGTTCGCGCGGGTGGTGAGGGAAATACTGCAGGGTTTGGCCCCCAGTCGCTCCGACCGCTACTACATGCAGGGGCTCGCCTTGCAGGCGCTACAGGTGGGCCCGCCTCGTCTTTCGGTCGTCGTCGTGGCGCACATACCGGTCGCCGTCGGCAACGACCCGTGTCGTCTTTCCGTCAACGTTTGCCCACATACCGTAAAGTCCTGAGAGATAGCTCACCTAAAATAGTTAGAAAATTGGGTGAAATTGAAGGGTGGGCTAACTTTTGGTGTGCAGTCGAGGCAAGTTGAAAAAATGCTATTTTTAGATTGTGCGTCCTTGTCAAAGTTGTTATCGCGGCAAGGGGCAATGAAACAAAGATGACTGTACTTTCCAATCAGCAGTGTTCGCTTATATCTCGCCATAGCTAACTAGACGCATTTACGCCACGGTCATCATTGATCCGAAACTATGATTACTAGGAGTGGGCTATTTTTCGGTGCTTCAAATAAAATAGCACATCGAGCCAAAAATGGGGGTGGGTTACCTTTCTCGGGTGGGGCATCTCTCCGGATTATATGGTAGTCCTTTTTTTCGTCAATACATGCCTATTCAATCGTAGGTCAGGTAGGCCTGTGACTGAATCGACCTACAGGGCCTGTTTAGTCGGTACCACTGCTAGCCTTGGGTCTTCGGCATACGCCGGTAGGATGCTCATCCAGATCGAAACGGGCAGGAGAGGGGAGGATCACAAGAACCAGGAACCTTGGGTCTTGCGGCGCGAGCTTGCGCTCTACGCTCTCCGAGCCGCAGTGCACTAACAGACCCAACCGCCGGTCCTCCATTACATGAAAGAGCAGTGTCTCCCCTTTAAAGAGGCGGTGCAACGATTTTCTAACTTTGGCCAAGTAATTGTGGGAATTAGTCAAGGCCACCCATAATACGAGGAGTGGGAACCCTTTCTTTCTTGCGTGCACTAGTTTTTAATCTACAAAGAGATTGAACACGTAGAAGTGTATCGAGTGAGGTTCGGTGTCGCCTTTGGGACCAGCAGCCTTCCCTGCACGTTGGTCAACTTTTCAAGGTCACGCTTGCCGTCGTCGAGGGATCTAGGTGGGACGACTTGCCGCGGGGAAAGACGTTGAAGGTAGCGAAAGAGAGGAAACGGTTTCCTTTATTTCCGATAGATGGATAGATGGCACCGCGAAAAATGTCGCACCATAGTTCCGATGACAACCACACAAGACTGCAAATTAAAAAAAAATATGGTGTTGTTTTTTTGCAATTGCAGTAGAATATCGATGATATGAATCTCGAGGGATCCCAGGAAATTTTTGTATCATCCAAAATTCATACTGACAAAAAAAAAGTCGCCTAACTACGTGAAAGCAAAGGGGCGGCTGTACGTGCAATTCATTGGTCAAACCCCCGTCTAAAGAAGTCGGTAATGTTCTTCTGAGTCTTTTTTTTTTTCGATGTCACCCAAACGGCACTTTTGGAACACGGAAGAACGAGCGTACCTGTCGTCGCTGACCTTGATCTCGGGCTCACTATGCGGCGCAGCTCATCGAGGGCATGCAGTGTTTCAGCAGTCATTGGTGGCTGCTTGTCATTAGTTACGTCGCCGTCATTATCTCCACTACTTGACCGTCCTTGCAGTGCCGTCACTTCGTCAACGATTGCCTCGGCAGTCCTTAATCCGCAAGTAGCGAGGCTGTCATCTGCGGTAATGAAATCAAAGGCCGATTTCTCGGCACAAAGCAGGTCTCAGTCCTCAATTCTCAAGTTTTCCTCTGGTTCCGGAGGAGCAGCCACTATTCACACTTGCGAAAGCCGTTAGATAAGCGTTGATTCCACGATCAACGTCAATTCCAAACGTCATTTCGCACGTTCACTCGAGTCAGTCAGAGTTGCTGAAACCCATTTATTGCGTGACAATAAATATAAAGCAGCAACCCTGGAGTAAGCAAATGCGAGTTACTCCAGCGAGTCAAATTCTCATCACGCGACAACACAGAGCAGCGCTGGACGTGGGTGTGTTTTCGAATTTTGGAACGGATTTACGGTTGTCGGGATTGCATGGTGCGTACATAGAAAGTACAGCGAGAGAAGTGACTCAAAAAGCCTGCTACAGTCGTTAGGAGCCAAGTGATGCCCCTCCACAAGATGTGTAAACGTTGATGATCGTTCACATGATCCACCGCGGCCGAGAAAGCATTCGGAGACTATCCCGAAACGTAATAGGTTAGCCTTAACGAACTTCGGCCAGGAATTTCGAAAAATTCGTATCGTACCAAAATTTGGACGAACCGTCGTTGTATCATGGAGATTCTACCGTATGCAGCAAATCTGCAGCATTTTGAACGAAGGTGCCACATTTTCTCCTCTTGTGTCACTAGAAACGATATAAAAAATGTGGGCCGTAAATTTTTCGACATTAAAATTGTGAGACTGTCTCAGTTCCAACTTGTCGCCTCGATTCGTCGGCGTTTGACGGGCGTCACCTCTTTTCCAGGACGCGTCGGAGGACTTCGTGACGAACTTCCTGTCGGCGAGTTACCTGTGCTCCCTTCACGCCAAGAGAAAGACCCTGATGAGGCCAGACATGATTTTCCTCCAGACCCTCCTCAAGGCCTTTGGCGCCAGCATCGCCACATCCTTCTGAAGCCGCCCGCTTCCTCCAGACGCCGACGGTGCTCTGTACATAGCTTTATTTCACCGACATTGTAGATAGTTTGCTTTTCATCGTTGCATTTCCAACACTCCGTTCGCCCCCAAGCTGACAGTGCGGTGGAAGCTTGTCGCCGCACTGTCGGCTCGGGGACGAATGTGCGGTTGCGGGCCCAAGAGGCAGGAAAGCACCACCTTGCAGGTTCGATCGCATTTCAGTTTTTTGCGTCCGCGGCCATGTGCGGACAAATTCATTCACTCGTCGACAATCTGTCTCTTCCTCCTGTCTTTTTAGTGTTTTAACTGTCAACTCGTGCTTTTTGCTTTTCAACGACAAAGTTGCGTTTGCAATGTTACCGGACACGCGACCCGCGTTCGCCAACGCGTCAGGTTCCTTTGCGGAGGACGAGCATTCGGAAGCATCGCCTCGCAGGTTCGATCGCGTTCCGGTTTCTTGCGTCCGCGGTTGTGTGTGGACAAAGTCGTTCACTCGTCGACATGCTCACTCTCTTCCTCGCGCCTTTTTAGTGTTTTAACTGTGAACTCGTGCTTTTTGTTTTTCGACGACAAAGTTGCGTTTCCGTCGTTACCGGACACGCGACCCGCGTTCGGAAGCATGCGACCTGCTCCACATAAAGTTTTCTGCGGATGGGTGTCGTATTCTCAATCGTAAACGACCCTCATGCTCTGTCGAGAACATTTTTTGCAATGGTACTGAACTTACCGGATGTTCTTTAGCAAATGCCTTTAACGAGCATTTTATCAATATTGCAAGTAATGATGAGACTACATTTTACTGCTTTTAGCGACAAAAGAAACAATGACTCCATATTCTTAGAGCCGGTGGTCAAACCAGAAGTAAATTCCATAATTTTACAACTAAACAATATTGGAAGCTGTGACGCGGATGGTATTCAGATAAGTCCCGTCAAGTACGTTGCTTACTTGATAGCGCCGGCGTTATCTCATGTTTTTAATCTCTCTTTATCCATGAGCGTATTTCCGAAGAAAATGCAGATTTCTAAGGTGTTAGTACAGTTAAAACTCGATTTAACGAAGTCGAGGGGAGCCGCGAATTATTTCGTTAAATCGAGAACTTCGCTAAATCGGGTGAGGCATTTTTCGAACATTTAATTCGGCACAATCGATTATGTAGCGTAGCGGCATCCAGAAAACTACGGTGGCATCATATTTGCGCAGCGTAAATGCGCTGAAAATGTAAAATTGCGGCCTACCGAAACGACCGAGATCGCTAGCATGTAAAGAAAGAGAACGAGAATTGTTACCTCAACGAAGAGGGCCACAGGGGACTACACGTTTATTTTCCAGCAAGGAAGTCGGTTATCTTTGCTTGCGTGCGCTTTGTGAGCAGCGGCCGGACTGACTTCTCGTAGGCCTGAAGTGCATCCAGCGCATCTTCGGTTCCCTCGTGTGCTCCAGCAAACTGCCGCAGCAGGTCAATTGCATCCATCACTTGGCCTGGTGTCGGCACGGGAGCTTCGGTAACCTCACTGTCGTCGTCAACATCGTCAGCCGCCACTCCCTCCACGCTTCCAACAAGCCTCAAGATGTCCCCGTCATCCAGAACTTCAGTCGTGACGGCGTTTGCGTCAGCGTTTACGTAGTTGGAGAAACTCATCCCTGTCGGCACTTCATCCGCTAAGCGAAGGCGCTCCCAGGCATCTTCGTGCTGGTGCACGGCGCCCGCGCAGTCCGGTGCAGCTTCGGCAGTTTCGCGGCCTGGCGTACCGAAGCCAGAATTCCTGAAGCAGTTGACAATTACCGACTGCCTCGTTGCCCTCCAAGCCGCCGCCACCATCTCAACCGCCATGAAGACATCGATCTTCGTATCGCGCTTCAGGTCCAGGTTCAGAAGAACCCTTTCAACGACTCGACGCTTGTATGCGCACTTAACGCTATTAATAATCCCTTGGTCTAGAGGCTGGACCACGGACGTAGCATTTGGGGGGAAGTACCGGAGCTCCATGTTGGTGAGCTCAACCGCTGGCACGTAGTGGGCGGTGCAGTTATCCAGCAACAGGCAGACGTTCCTTTTCTGGCGGCGCATGTCGCTGTCAAATTCTTCGAGCCATGTGGTGAAAATGGCACGCGACATCCAAGCTTGTGAGTTTGCAACGTACTTCACAGGAAGCCTTTTCGTGCCCTTAAAGCATCGCGGCCTTGCGCTCTTGCCGATAACAAGGGGGTCTCGTTTGTCGCTGCCGTCCATGTTAACGCACAGCAAGAGAGTGAGCCTCTGTTTGCTGTGCTTACCGCCATGGCACGTCTGGCCCTTCAGCGCGAGAGTCTTTTTAGGTAGCATCTGGTAAAAGAGGCCGCTCTCGTCGGCATTGTAGACGTCGCTGGGAGTGTATTTTCCAAGAATGTCGAGCACATTTTCTGACAGCCAGTCGCCGACTACAGCCATGTTCACACAGCTCGCTTGACCGCTGAGCACCTTCCCGACGATGCTGTACCGTTCTTTGAAGCGCGACAGCCAGCTAGGACTTGCTTTAAACTCGTCATCACCCAGCAGGCATGCGAAAGAGCGAGCTTTTTGTTGCAGCAGGTCACCACTGACGGAAATGTTCTTTGCCCGCACATCCGTAAACCATGCGAAAAGGGCCTCTTCCACCTTGCCATGGGGGGTAGTCTTCAGTGCTTTTTTGTGCGCGAGGTTCCCAGACGAAGTGGCGCGGAGGATGTCGTCGTTCCCCTTCAATATTGTAGAAAGGGTACTGGCTGGAATGCCATGTGCTGCAGCCACGTCACATTTCGTCTGTTCCCTTGTTACAGCACGAATTATGGCCGCTTTCTCGTCCAAAGTAAGCCTTTTTCTTTTCTTCTGGGGCTCCATGTCCAACCTGTCGAACACGCCAGTCACTAGGCCTAGCGGCGCGCTTGCTCGCACCCACCACGTCCGCGTCTACAAGACAGCAAGGCTAGGCTGACTACAGGCCTAACAACTTGAGCCTGCAAAAGTAACTTGCGCTCAATGAGGAACTGACGTAAAAGAGGGACGAAAGCACGGGAAATATCCGCAGAAGAACGATAGCGACCTGATACCTGATTGCACAAAACAAGTTGAAGCATACGAGATCACCGAATTGCAACAGCGCCATCTATGGCATGCGACACGATGCTTTTCTTTTTTACTGCTGGTGCCATCTGGCGAATTCAACTCAGACTTTTAACTTTCGTATTGCGCGCGCAGTTTGGAAAGAGCGGGACTCGCGTGCTCCGCGACTTTGCCGTTGGCTCGTAATCGATAAAGTTTTGGGAGTTCTCTAGAACACGGACTTAAAATAAGACCTTTTTACCCTCATTTCTTGAAAAAAAGTTTGATAAATTGGGACGGATCACGAAATTGACTTCGTTATTTCGAGTTAGTAAAAGCATTGAACCCTATGGGCGTCTGTTGGGGAATCGAGATATCTTCGGTAAATCGGGAACTTCGTTAAATCGGGTTTTGACTGTATTGCATAAAAAAGGAAGCATAAACGAAATGGGGAATTATCGGCCTGTTTCTATACTCCCAGTTTTCTCTAAAGCTCTCGAAAAAATACTTTATACTCGAATTATGACGTTTCCAAACAAATATAACTTAATAAATACCTCACAGTTTGGATTTATGAAAAATAGGTCTCTTGAGGCTGCCTTATGATCTATTAAAAAATTTATTCTCCAAAATTTCAAAGAAAGAAAACTGGTTCTCAATATGTTTGTCGACTTCTCAAAGGCGTTTGACTGCCTTAATCATAAAACACTTCTAGCAAAATTAGACACTTACGGTTTCCAAGGGCATGCCTTGCAGCTAATAAAGTCATATCTGGAGCATTGATTGCAATACGTCTCAATCAATGGAAACTCCTCTGTTACCAAACCTATTTACTCTGGTGTACCGCAAGGTAGTATACACTCCGTGCGACGCGACTGGCGCGCCGCCGCGCGGCCGGTACCGAAGGTAGGCAGTGAGCACCCCAGAGAAAACGAAACCGAAACCACGCCGGCGTACGTTGGTACGCGTTAAGTCGGAGTGGTGCTGTTGCGCTGGGTTCACAGCTTAATGACGCAGCCTGTGCTGCGTCATTAAGTGCTTCAATAGTTATGCGTCGTATCTCGTGGAGACAAAGTTTCACAGTTTTTCACCTCGCCGATGTTTTGTGGGACAGCGACAACGATGGAGCCGTGCCATACGACGCGAGAAATTTGGTGTCCCGATCATGTCTGCCACTGTGTCGACACGGCTGACACATTCTACACTGCCGCTTTGCGCTCTGCGTTTGTTTTCGTACCAGTAACGCCTACATGTGTCAGCGTCAATGGGACGAACTGAAATGCCATCCCACACTCGCGGGTATGCAGTGCCCATTTCGTTGGAGGAATGCCCTCCAAAGAAGTTTCGTCCCCATCGTACGAGTCGATGATAATTCCGGACAAATATGGCACGCAATCTGTGCTTCATGAAGAAAGATTCAAACGGTAAAAAAAGTGACAAATATCAATCTAAAGAAAACAACCATGAAACTCGGAATCACTGGAGAATCGGCGTTTGCGTATGGAAGTTTATGTGGTGTGCTTTCTTTCTTGATCAGCCTCCTTTTGGACGTGGAAACACTGACACCCCGAGTTCTGTAGACAACAATTTTTTTTCTCGGCTTTAGAGCCACCTATCGCAAAGTGGTTCGAACTGGAAGTACCGTCCACTGGTCCCTTTCTACCTGTAGAGTGTGCACCTCCCACGATGAGTGAGTGGTATTTTCTGGCAGCCTTTGACGGTCAAAGCCAGTTCTCATTGAGTTACGCCGCCCAAACTAAATTTCCACCTGGTTTCGCTATGCCAACTATTTTTGTTATAATAAATGTTATGCCAAGTGACGGTCATGTCAAAGTACCTGTGGGCCGAAAATCAGCACCTCGCACAACAGGTTATTACACAACAGCTGACCGCTAAAGTCCTTGGCGGCCAAACCGTGTGTTGGCCGACAACTTCGTTTTCTCGGCTTTGGAACCACCTTTCGTAAAGTTGTTTCAATTGGAAGTACAGTCCACTAGTCCCTTCCTACCTCTAATGTCTCCACCTCCCCCGACCAGTGGTATTATCTTGACAGCCTTTTCATGGTCAAAACCGGTTCCCATTGAGTTACGCCGCCCAAAACAAATGTTCACCTGGTTTCCCTATGCTACCTTTTTTTTTTTTGTATAATAAGTGCTGTGTCATGTTACTGTCAAGTCCAAGCACCTGTGTGCCCAAATCTGCACTTTGCACAGCCCGCTATAACACAACATTTTGGGTCCAATATTGGATATACCGTACAGCTTTATTTCTTTATTCGTTAGAAACAACTTCCACACACTTCGTGCAGAAACTTAGTGTACATCTCACTCGCCTCCAAATATCATCGTTCCAGCAGTCCTAGGTTTACAGTGACGAGCGAAATAAATTTCCCACTCAAAGCAATTATGGTGGCGGCCGTCTTGCTTTTCAGAAAATTGCTCCAACTCCTTTTTTGGCCGCAACTAGAGAAATTACCCCTATTAACGACTCAAACTCAATATATAAGAAGTGGAGAACAGCTAAATGCCCTTCTTAGGTCTGCCCCAGCACTCATGCAACGTCACCCTCAACTTATCGGCTCAAAAAGCAAAAGTTCCGTCCGTGCGCGCTTCCGCCGCCACAGCTTGGCATGCAAAAAGGCGCCGCAGGCTGCTGAACGCGCCTCACGGTCGAACGCCAGCTCCTCCGCTAGCGGCGCTGCGCGCGTTTTTCAAAGCGCCCCCTATAGTTCCCGCACGGAGTGTATACTGGGTCCCTTTCTCTTTAACATATACATAAATGACATGATCAATGTAGATTCAGAAGCGAAATTTGTAAATTATGCTGACGACACAAGTATGTTTTTCTCTGCAGAAAATACCGACTTATTAATTGATAAGGCGAACCGAATGCTTTCCGGGTTGAATTTGTGGAGTACATATAATGCACTTCAAATAAACACAGAAAAATCAAAAGCAGTGCTCTTTCGCCCTAAAAATAAAATAATTAACATTACGAGAGATCTTAGTTTAGACTCAACCAAGATTGAGATTGTAAATTCCTTTAAAATTCTAGGCGTCATTTTTTGGGATAATATGTCATGGGATGAACGTGTTAAAGGGACCATGAAATGACCTTTTTACTTTTTCCAGATAACTTTTACATTAAACCGTCAATGTTCACTGAATGCCGAACAGGCATCCGTTTTCGTCTCGGTTTATTAACTTTTACACAAAAAATTATTGAAATATCGACTTTTTCATTCTCTCCAACTGACCGCAAAAGAAGCCGTGACGTAGACCGTTTCCGGAACCGGAAGTTCTCTCGGCAGTAGGAGAATGGGAGTGTTAGCGGCAACGAGTTGGGGTGCGCCGGTAGGTTTTACTGCGCTGATGTCACCGACGTATTTCCTGAATCGGCGCCTCTCATCGCCGCATCGCAGCTAAGCGAAATTCAATGAGATATGTTGCGCTACAGCGACAGCATGGGACTAGTCCCATACGCCGGTATGCCTGTTGGGAAGTGCAGCGAGTCTTGTCACCACCCCGTCATTGTTGGCAGAAGGGCCGGCCCGTGTCAGTCGTTTGCAAAGCGACGTAGATGGCGTTTTTCGCGGCCTCGGAGATGCAGGAGCGAGCCGACGTTAAAAAAGATACGTTTGAACTACGAGTGTCAGCAAGAGCCACGTAAATACCTGCTTACACTCGGAGCGGACGCGCGCGCTTGATGGAAGTCTTGTATTCGCGCTGTTGGTAAGCGCTTCGGGACCGTTCTTTTACGATTGCAACTCGATACTGACGCGACACTCGGCAAAGAAAGGTTGGACCGGGGTCGACAGTGACGTGCAGTCTGTCAGAATAAAAATGGCATACCAATAACAAAGTGTACATACCGTGTTACGAAGGCAATCCATACGGCGTTTATTTCAGCTCTATATCACACAAAACAAGAAGATAGAATCGACGAGAGTCCCTTTTCGACGAGTGTTCGTCAACACTGCCTCGGAAAACAATGGGAAGAGATTGACCTCCTCACCTCTTAATCTAGAATTGAGGTCAGTGATCAAACTATAATACGGGAAGGGTCCACAAGGGTCGCGCGGGCATATTCCATTTAGCACGCCAGCCGGTCGTAGGCAGACGGTCTTGCGACGAAGCAACGCAGCGCCGAGTCGGAATGCCTGCTAGGCCTATACGCTTCGTCGGAGTCGGTGAATCCAGCGTTCTTGTTCGTCGTGGTCTGTTTTAAGTACTGTTTTCTTGCTGCTTGAAGTCGGCACGCGCGGGAAGAACACGTAGAAAAATAAACGTTCAGTCAGTCAGAGTTTTGAGAGGAAGGAAAACAAAGAAAATAAATGTTCGTCGGTCGCCGTCACCCAAGTAACTGGCGGCCCTGCCCTACTGCGCACGCGCAGTAGTTGCTTCGTTTACCACACGATAGATGGCGCTTGGCTCTCAGCATTATCAAATGTGGCAATTTTCGCCACACATCTCTAATTATGCTACAAAATGTGGATCTGAATATTATTTAACAAAGCTTTTAGGAAACATTCGCCGGCTATTTATTGTTTACGATCGCGGTGCTGGTGAGGTAGGCTCTTACCCAATAGGCGATGTGGATTCGGCTGACGTGCACCGATTCTGCGTATGCATCGTAGTGAACAGGCGAAGGAAGGAAGGCGCAAAAGAGTCCAGTTTTCTTTTAAAAGTTCTATAGCAAATAATTTTTTTGGGCTCCCTATTTTTGTGTTTTTGTGTTTCTTTTCACACCTTTTACGACGTGCGGTGGATGAAACTCCATTTTAAAATCATTTCATGGTCCCTTTAACTACCTTATTACAAAGCTGTCTAGAACTGTCAGCATGTTCAACCGCCATCGTTATACCTTACCGATACACGTCAAGTTACTAGTATATAATTCCTTGTTCTACTCGCACTTAAATTATTGTAATTTAGTTTGGGGTACCACCACTTCAACGAATCTTGAAAAAATACATTTGTTACAAAAAAAAGCAATAAAAGCCATAGAAGATGTCCCATTTCAATCGCATACACCCGACCTATTCAAAACGTTCCGCATTATCAATGTGCACTCTTTTTATTCTTACAGGCTCAGTACAAGCCTTATTAAGGTAGAGCTAATTAGGAACACAAACTTTCTAGTAACCCTTGACCGCCTCTCCAAAAATATTATTATTTATCCTACTCAAGGCGCTGAATGTAGGGGGGTGGTCACGCCAAAAACAAATTATGGCACTCAAATGCCGAGGCACAATATTCCTAATTTACTAAATCTTTATGAATCGAAAAACTTGGACTGGAATAAAATGTCAAAGGGGAAATCCGTTCATTATATATTATAGGTATTCATGATAACTAGTTAAAATCTTTGTTTCCGTATTTGATTATATTGCTTTATCTGCCATGGTGAATTTTTGCGTATTGCATCCTCTGTGTGTGTGTGTGTTTTTTTTCTCTCTTTTTGTTTTTTGTTTTTCCTGTTGTGTTCCGTCGCCGTGCACTGTAGGCGATCAAGAGCTCGTCAAGCTGTGTATGCAGCTTTTTCCCTTGGTCGCCGCCATCGAATGAGATGGAAATAAAATATATTATTATTATTATTATAATTATTTGTCCGTTTTCGTATTGCGCCTAAAGTTCAAGCACTTTTCCCTCTTTTTTTTTCTTTTTTTTTCTCATGTCTTTCAGCATATCACTTTTAATGTTTGTTTGTTTTTATTTTCAATAAAGTTTGTCATTTTAGAGATTAGGGCAAAGGTGTTTGAATCGGCATCCCGACTTCGAACGGAGGTCACGGTATCAAGAATGGGAGGGGTTTTAGGCCTTGTCATTTGGTGAACTGCTTCCATGAGACCGTAGGTTGGGTGCAAGCACTGTGATCGAGCAATTGGACCAGATGAGACATGTTTGCATAGTTTTTGGGGTTTTTTTTCTAGTGTATCTGACGAACACTCGGCACATTTCTGCTTTAGTTAAAGGGTCATGATGCAAAATCTTGAAAATTTTTAAGTTATTCGCAATATGAAGTCATTCCAAGTGGCTTAGTGCTCAACCTTTAAGGGTTTCAAGTAACTTAAAAATGACTGTTTTTTTTTGTTTTTCTTTTTTTTTTTGCTTTTAGTTGAATTGGATAATGATCAGGAAGTTTGACGTCTGATAGCAGTGAACTGAATGCCTAAGTATACTAGGATTCTGTGTTTTCTAATAAACCCAGAAAAACGCCCACCGATAATATTTTTGTCAATTTGGATTTATTCACTAAACTATATTTCAATCTCCCAATGCAAAAAATATAAAAAAGATGATAATATACGGCTATAAGTTGGGTAAGTGTTGAAGGTCAATAGTCCTAAAAAAAGTGGCCACATCTCTACGTGGTGAATGATGTTGATTGGGGCGAAGCTCTGGTGGTGCTGATGATACTGATTTTATTCTTCATAGGTACTGCTGATTGTGCTGATTTTTTTTTTATTGCTTATAGGTAGTGCCGAGCTCCGGGTAGCGTTTCGACTTCATTATTGCTGCTTTATGGTCGGTGACATGCAGAGCCAGCGGCTCTAGCCGATCAGCTTGGATCTCCTAGAAGCTTTGGGAACGCATCTCCACCGCTTAAGTCAACGGTGCATGTCAGAAAGAGAATGTGTGGTATGGATCGTGGTTATATATGCAGTTGAGCATTTGACCGCAGCGCCCTCTCCTGTATAGACGAGCGGCTACATGCAACGGAGTGTAGCGTAGTGGTTAAGACGTCTGCCTCTTAAGCAAGCGGTCCTGAGTTGGAACCCCCGTGCGGGCCTACATTTTTTTTCTTAAAGTGGGCCGATCCCGGTGGCAGTGCAAGCGATGTGAGCACGGATGCCTGACAAGGCTGGACCCTAAGGAGCTTCGCCCCTAAAATGCCATCCCAGTTTCCTTGCAAATCTCGGGTCATTCACAATTAATGTCTTGCCGTTTAACTCATCAGCATTCAAAGTCATTGTACTTCTGAGTCGGGATAAGAAACACGTCAGGTTTCTAGTCTGGGCCGTACTATTTGTACTTGGAGTTGGAGTTGGATTTGTACTATTATTTGTAACTGAAAGCTATGGGCCTCTCTTTCATTGTTTACGAGGGCAATGACAGCGAGGCAGCTAGGGGAATTCCCCCCGAATGGATGGATGGGTGTAAATGGCTGTACCCTTTGTAACAAGTTGTAGCTTGCGCCACCTAGCCTAATAGCCACGTCCCACTAGAGCAGGGGTGGCCAGACCGTGGCCCGTGAGCCGCATGCGGCTCTTTGCTGGTCCAAGTGCGGCTCGCGGATCCCTCGTAAGGAGACCCCCCCCCCCCCCCTCGCCACTTTCCGCGTTTCCCCAGAAAAAAAAAAGAAAGGATTTCAGAATAAAGCACACTGCAGCTTGCAGTTTGACAGCCATGTACTCCCATACGTACAGTCAGACTCTGAACAAAAGTCAAGTTTTCGCCCCCCCCCCCCCCCCCACGGCTCTTAGAAGTTCTGTGGCTTTGTTTGCGAATCTCAGGCCAGGCCAGCCTGGCCACCCCTGCACTAGAGCGACAAAACAGCAACAAACGACAGCGACACTTGACAACGAGAGACAGCCTGTTTGTCCGAGTCCGCCGTCCCACTTGGCGGACACGACGCAGAACATGGGGACAAGGAACCTTGTTTCCTAGTGGCACTGGAGTTGTCAACGAAACACTTTTTGTGCTTTGCTCTTTGAGCGTAAAACTTGCAGACAAACACTGTAAAAGTGGAGACGATTGCTTTATTTCTTGATTAAAGCATCATCTAGTCTTCATTTGCCATTGGCAACTTTCCGCACACAGTCATGACAATCAACATTAAACATTTTCCGAACTTAAATTCTCAAATCGTTCCTTTTTCTTTGGGTCGTTCGAGGAATTCTAGGTGAGCACCACGCAATTTTATGCCGATTTTGAGGATGTTTATAACTTTGTATCGAAGACGTCTTTTGGGGAACAATGCGGCATCCCGATTATCGCAAAACGTGATGACAAGTTTCCCGCCTGCCAAAATGGTTTGCCGAAACGTCATGTCCTACTTCGTGGCGAGCAGTCTTACATTGGTCAGTCCTCAAACCTCAGTGTATCCATCCTGATGCAGTGGCGTAGACCTCGGTGTTTCGAAGCATCACCTTGCACACCAGGTTTTCGCGAGCAAAACCAGTCGCAGCAAATTCTCTTTCGCAACAAGGCCGCCAGCAAGCAAGCCAGGACCCCCACGAGCAATCAAGGAACGGGAACTGCGGAAACAATCAGTGACCGCCAAAATCTTCTCTGAAGGTCAAGTGGTGGAGCGAGCTACGGGAGGAAGGGTAGAAGGGAGGGAAGAGAGGCAGCCGAGGTTACAAGTGGGTAAAGAGGATAAGTTTGTCTTTAAGAGATGTTCCTCGGTGGGACTGCTTGCGGCGCTTCAAGTTCAAGGACAAACGGGAACCTGTCCGTCGATTGTTTGTCATGAGTATTGGCCGTTACAGTGGGACAGCATCCGCGACACGTAACTTTGTGGTGTTTCCAGACAAAAATCTGTGTTTGCCGCTCTAGGGGGACGAGGCTATAAGTCTAAAAAGACAAACATAATTCCTCCCTCCCGTCTAGGCCAATTTTCTCCCCCTAACTGTCACCAGGATTACTTTTGGGGGATCGGGCAAAAAAAATGAAAAAACAGCACCCCCCTGCCTCTCTTGGTTACGTCCCAATCCGGCTGATGCCTCAATTCGGCTATTGCCTCAATTCGGCTAGAAGTTTCAATTCGGCTGGACGTTCCAGTTCGGCTACATCCTCAATTCGGCTAGAAGTTTCAATTCGGCTGGACGCTTCAGTTTGGCTAAATCTTCAGTTCGGCTACAAGTTTCAATTCGGCTGCATGCTTCAGTTCGGCTAGATCCTTGCTTCAATTCAGCTGGACGTTCCAAGTTGATCAAGCTAGACATCCAAGCATAAGGTGCCCCCAATTTTTTTAGAGATACGTTAACTATATCTGCATCTTGCCTTAACATTGCAACGTGCAAGCTCAGATCAATAAGTTCAAGCAGCTACGAAGGTTTTGGGCAAAGAAACATTTGTGTTTGTGTTGTTTGTTCTGTGGAGCTGCTGTGCAAACACCAGGTCTCTGCTTCAAAGAAATTTATTCACTTGCCCAAAGAATGGATTACAGCAGTCCAAAGATTGCTTCTTCCAGTGCTGGCAACTGTTCACGTGAAAGGCACAGGACGCCTTGGCAGCTCCTACGTCGAACTGAGTTGGAGAAAAAAAGAAGATACCTGCATCAGTTATGAGACAAAACAATATGGTAGGGGTTCAATCCAGTGATTTACATCTTCAGGAGGCTAAAGAGAATGTAACAGTATACCTGTAATTTTTTTCAAGGCCACAAATTTGCCTCAAAATTGGCTAAACACACCAGTAGCTTTGACTGACCTCGTAACCAAAACCTTACGTCCGCAAAAAATTGTTTGGCGACATTGAATTTTCAAATTCGGTCCTCATCATATTTTCAAAGTGAAAGTTTCTACTGGCAGTATTAAAAATATGGAGGCTCGGGCAAGCTGGTGTTGCATACTCCTCTACAGTGCGAAAAATTCGCAACCAAGCACAAGCACACACAAAAGGAAAAGACATTCATGAAGCTCTGACTTGCAACTCAGACTTGTATTATTTCTTCTCTGCCTGCGCCTGTCTTTTTAAACAATAAGATTTTTTTTGTTATTTTTGGTTTTATCTGGATGCAAGATTATCTAATTCTTTTTAGAGCGCAGCTCTTAGGGGCCCGTTTCCAGCCTGAGCGGCGTCGCCGTTGGCGTCGGCGTCGCCGTCGCCGTCGGCGTCGGCGTCGGCGTCGGCGTCGGCGTAACCGCGCCCCTTTCTCTCCCCCTCCTCCCTCTCCTTCTCCCCCTCCTCCTCCCCTCCTCCTCCTCCCCCTTCTCCTCCTCCCCTCCTCCTCCCCCCTCTTCCTCCTCCCCCTCCTCCTCCTCCCCCTCCATCTCCTCCTCCTCCCCTCATTGTCCGGCTGGAGCGGCAAGGAGGAAAGCAGTACGAAGGTGGAGGAGGGGGGGAGGAGAGACGAGGAGGCGGAGGCGAGGGGAGGGGAGGAGCTTGAAGGACGAGGAGGTGGTAAAGGAGAGGGAGGGGGAGCAGGAGGGGAGGAGGACTAGCAGGCATGATCACGAGGGAGGAGGAGGAATATACCCTCCACTCCTCCTCCTCAAGAGCTGCGCTCCAATTCGGCGTTACAGGAAGTTGTAAACGGCTTCCACTTTTTTTGTAATAAATCTGGACAAGGTTTAGTGACAGTTTTCTTCTAACCTCGAAATCTTTTCAGCTTCAATAACTTCCCTAATTAGTTGGTTATTATTTTTACTCATTACGGTGCAATGTTTTTAGTTCTGCTTGACATCTGCAATCTTGGCAATGTATGCCTTAGTGTCCAGAAGTGATTCTGTTTATGTTGTAGTCGTGTTCCCCTTGTCTATGTGACATCAGTATCTGTGACGTCGGGGTGGGGAGGGGTTGGGTTTTGGCAGTAGAACTTGTTTCCAACTGATTAGAAGAATTTCGATGGCAACAAATAAAGCCTGCGGAACCCCAACAATAGCTCAGCAGCACGAAAGAAATATGTTCCATTCTGTTCTCTGATGTGGTTGTGCTAGCCATGCTCCAAACAAACAAGAGTTTCGAACAAACCATTTGGGCTTCGTAACGTGAAGAGGGGTACAGTTTCTATCATGAAGGAAGCCATTAGCCCGCAGATTTTGTGGGACGAGCGAAGGCGGCGGAACTGTCTAGATTTCACACTTTACCCCGCACAGCCATGCAGCATGGCACGTTCCCGTGGCACCTACGGCTGTGAGTAGCAAGTATGTCAGGGAGCCTCTAAAAAGGTGGGTAAAACAAAGTTTTTCATTGACCGAATCGAGGAGACTGATAGCTTAATGTACCGACACCTGGATAAGTAACCCTGTTGTTGTTTACAGGTTTTATGGCGCAAGAGCTCCGACGGCCATACTGCGCCAAACTAGGTAGGATAAGTAACCCTGGTTTGCAAGTTTTGTCGTGGGAGAGTTGGTATTAACTGGGGTGTACTGCGAGTTGTAGAGGATCTAGAGTCACACCGCCATATTCAGCTCAAGAAACCTCGTCTAGGCACAGGCAACTCCTTCCGCAATCATTGAGACTATAAATTAATTAATACACGTGTGTCTGGTTATTTTTTCTGTTTCTTTTGACTTTCTGAGAATCGAGAAACTCAGCAAGCAAATTTAATATCTAAATTATTCTGAAAAACTGAGAATTTAATCAAAACAAGCTCTGAGAAACATCAAATTTTCCACAAAGGTAAACCCCAGAAAACACCCTCCAATGCCGCAAAGGATTACATTCTTTTGCCCTGTCTTTCTTCTCCGACATTGTTTCCCTGCTTTTATCAGTCTCGGGTTTTCTAGATTATGATCGACAAAGGATTAATTCTGGAAACACGGAATGCCGCTTATAGTGATGCTGCTATATGTCACGCTAGGGGTAGCCAGGCAGGCTTTGGTGCAGCTTGGTTATGACCTTCCTCGCAAAGGGAAGTTTTGGCATTGCATACGAGGCGATACTTGCCCAAGTCTAAAGGTTACCTTGGCAAGGTTATGGAAGCACCCATGCTCACAAGTACGGTAACTGCCCAGGTCACCTTGGAAGGTCTCAGCACACGGCAGGCACCACCGTCTGTCGTAGGTATGATGTGCTGCAATTTCTGATGACACAAACTGCAGCAAAACAAAACATATTTTTCTGTGAAACAGTATCCATAGCTGCAATCTCCGTACCGGCACACTGCATGAGTAGCTAATCTCATTGTGCACTTCTTTCTACATTAGAAGCACAGTTTAGCCTGAAGGCGTCGGCATATTTCGGTTCCACGTATAAAGTCACTCATACAAATTTACGTCAAACAAACATATTTCGCCACGTCTGTGGCTGTGGCAGAAAATACTAAGAAAGGGGAGATAAATCTACGATTGCATGCTTGAAATGGTCAGAAATGGGAGGAAAAAGCCCCGAGACACTTTCCTCCCATCTCTCCTCCGTGAACAGCAAGGTCGAGGGAGCACACTAGCGGTGCAATCGGTGGTTTGTACGCGGTGCTCGAACGTGATTATTTTACGATGTTTGGATACCATCATTTCAGCCATGTTGCGATTACATCGATACATTAAAATTGTCGAACGCTGATTGAAAAAAAATTGTACCGGCTCATTCACGACTTTCTTAGCTTTGGTTGCTCCCATTACGGAATAAAGGGGTTGTTTACCAAATAAACAACGCACTCCCGAGTTTCACCCAGTTTGTCACTGAAGGCTTTGTTCGTGTTCGAAGCTAGATCTTTGCTCAAAAAGCACTTTGAAATTACAAACAAATCTACAAGGATTCTCAGCAACCCTCGTCTCATTGAACCGCAGCGCAGTGTTCGCCCAAAGGAGCCGCAAGTAACGACTCTTGAGAACAAAATAATTATCTATAAAAGCTAGACACAATGCATGGTTCCGGCATTTGAGCACAAGGTATTTGACGTCTTTCGGAGAACGCTACAAAAGCTTAGTATTCCAACAAGAGCCTAAACGTAAAAAAATTTCAGTTTTCTTCGTATCTGCCTGAACTGGGCGGAGCCACTCGAACGACCCGACGTATGCAAGATCCAAAGCATGTGTCGCAAACTGCTGTGTGCAGCACGCCGGAGCAGCCATCTTTCCAAGGTTTTTTGTTCAGAGCAATAAACGAAACTCAAACTAATTTCGGTCTATCTTATATGAGTCAAAAGCAGTCCAATTGTGCGTAAGGCAGCAGTAGCACATTTAAAACGCGTTTCATTTCTCTTTTTGGGGAAGTGCTCCGGGAGAGAGGGGGGGGGGGGGGGGGAGAAAGAGGAGGGATAAGGGAGGGAGCGGCGAGCCGCACTTTAACACGCGGAGAGCCGCAGCTTGGCCACCCCTGTACTAGGGCATCGCCATGCAGGTTCTCAAGGAGCTTGGGAACGGCCTTTCCCTCTAAATTAATTCCTGGCATTGTATACTAGGCGATACCTGCTGTAGTCTATGGGTTACCTTTGCAGGGAGATGGAGGCATCGATGATCACACGTACCTCAATTGCCCATGTCGCACATCATCAAGGAAGGTCTTCATGAAGCAGGCAACTTGTCCTGTCGATGGAGACCCAAACATATCCTGCATATGTGGGTAAAGTGCCTAAAATTTAATTTAATTACAACTACAACTACTTCTCTCCAAAAGCATCATGACATCAAAGCTTGCCGCTTTCCATAGATGGACTCGCTAGCACAGCCTGGCCTTTTTCGATCGGCCAGGGTGTCGAGAGTGTTTTGTAGCGACCCGCCACACGCCCTCAAAGTTGAACTTGTGTCTTACTCAAATTTCGGAAGAGACGCCTACTACCAAGTATGATAGAATTGTAGCAGGGGATCATGATGTTAGCTACGTAGCCCCCGCAACCCGACCTCCATTATCGCCAGCCCCTTTGCCGTCTACTTCATCGCCCATCATGACTACCCGTCATTCCTTGTGGTTGACGCTTGTTCGTAGGGAAGGACTGGCTGGCACTGCTGGGCTCTGCGCCGCTCCTCATCCCAATTCCCAAATGGAGACTGCGGCTGACCGATGACATCTGTCGTCTGCTTCCTTTCTTCGGTACTTTGCTTCGGTTAAGGAACTGTTCTTTGCAGAAAGTATAACGTGCTGAAATCACTTACCTACTAATTTCAACGGCAATTCATCTTGGAAGTGCCCGCGCAAAGCTGGTGTCGCGATGTGTGGTGATATCAAACGCAGAGAGTGCCTGAAGAATTTTGAGGTTGCTCAAACGATTTGTGGATTTGTTCTGACGCACTTTATGACAAACAAATCAGCGGCAAGCGTAAAAGGGTTGATAACTGGGCTAGTTGGTAGTTAGACATATTAACGGCATTAGCGCACACGCATGAGGAAGAGAGAAGGGACAGAAAAGAGCGCTACTCACAACTGTATTTACAGAGATGTAGAAAAGAAAGAACATCGTCCAGCTCCCCATAAAGATGAAAAAGGAAGAAGAGGAAGCAGAAATATAAAACAGGAATATAAAACACAAAGTCGGGTGTTCCCTCGCGCGCACATTCTTAATACACTGGTTCTTTGATTAAACCCTGAAACCTTTTTTGGCTGTGCCTTCGTTGTCGTGGTGCAGGGTGTGTTTGCATCAGTCTTCGCTCGCGCCTGGTCACCCGTGTCAGGGGGGAAGACGAACACATCATCCATGGTCGGCTGCCGCTGGGTCGTCGTGCCTGATGTCTCGCGGCACCCGTGACTCATGCGAGTTCTGCATTGTCCGTCTTAAAAAGTCTGTTTCCTTGCTTGTCAAGGCTACCGATGCAACACTAATGCATTTAGTAGCTGCGGATATGATGTAGAAGGCTTCTACCACTTCGCGGGTCATTTTATCCTTGTGCCTCTCTAGGGTTATTGTTGCCCCGAACAGCGGATTACAATTGCACTCCTTGCAATGAGTTGCAAGATGGCCTCCCACTGTGGCTCTCAAAGAATAATCATGCTCGCGAAGTCGGTCGTTAAGGCACTTGCCTGTTCGCCCTACGTAGACCTTGCCGCAGGAGAGTGGAATCTTGTATACCACGCCTGAAGTGCACGGAACAAAAGGTTTAGCATGTTTTTTTGTGCACCTCTGTCTTGTGGCACCTTCGGCTTGCGAGTTGACTATGGAGCAAATTTTGCTCATTTTTTGCGGGGCTGAAAATACCACTCGGACCCCATACCGACCTGCCACGTTCTTTAAATTGTGTGACGTCTTGTGAAGGTACGGGATTACCACCGGTCTTGTCTTTCCTACATCTTGTTTCTTGGCTTGGAGGCCTTTTGCCCTTTTCAACAAGGTGTCCGCTACATTAGCCAGTAGTGGTAACGGATAGCTGGCTTTTCTGAGTCTTTCAACCTGCATCGAGAAGCTGGCTTCCATTGTGTGGCAACATGATTTCTTGAGCGCGGATCCCAAACATGTCAGAGCAATGCCCCTCTTGACGATCTTAGAGTGAGCCGAACTGAAATCCAAAATTCGTTTCTTAGAGCGTGGGGAGTACGTCCAGCACACATGCGTATCACCTAAGTGAAGCGAAAGGTCTAAAAACTGGAGAACGTTTTCTTGAGGGACCTCATACGTGAACCTGAGGCCCCCTCCATACTCAGTGAAGGTCGCCAAAATATTGGTCACCTGTGTGAGCACAGGTGACCAAATGCATTAGTGTTGCATCGGTAGCCTTGACAAGCAAGGAAACAGACTTTTTAAGACGGACAATGCAGAACTCGCATGAGTCACGGGTGCCGCGAGACATCAGGCACGACGACCCAGCGGCAGCCGACCATGGATGATGTGTTCGTCTTCCCCCCTGACACGGGTGACCAGGCGCGAGCGAAGAGTGATGCAAACACACCCTGCACCACGACAACGAAGGCACAGCCAAAAAAGGTTTTAGGGTTTAATCAAAGAACCAGTGTAATCAAAGAACCAGTGTAATCAAAGAACCAGTGTAATCTTAATCAAAGCCTGTGCGCGCGAGGGAACACCCGACTTTGTGTTTTATATTCCTGTTTTATATTTCTGCTTCCTCTTCTTCCTTTTTCATCTTTATGGGGAGCTGGACGATGTTCTTTCTTTTCTTCATCTCTGTAAATACAGTTGTGAGTAGCGCTCTTTTCTGTCCCTTCTCTCTTCCTCATACGTGTGCGCTAATGCCGTTAACAGCGGCAAGCGGCTCATAGTCAGATCTTCTAAATTGCTGATTGCGACACTTCCCTGATGACTTGCTAAGTGCTTGGATATGGTCAAAAAACTTCGAGTGAAACCTATTCCTTCAGACTATGGATACGGAAGGCTCCGCTTCTCAGGGCGCGATGACCCAGGTCCCCTCTACAGCCCATCGAGACTTTGGACGGCGCTCGAATGCGTGTTCAGGGTGCAGTCCAGTGTTACTTTAGTGCCATCGGACGGCACTCAGATAAAACCTGGATTAAAACAGTTCGCTTTTATTGTTATTGCGGTCACTGTGTAGGTCACTCACTGAGGTGAAGAGGAGGTGAGATGGGGTCCAGTCACCGCTGCGATCAACGACCGAAATCCAACGGTTCCGCAACTTGCTGACCCTTGTAAAACCAGGAGAACTGCCCACAAATTCACTTTACTGCGAATTGTATTATGCTGTGGGACTGAACGGTGAAATGTAATGCCTGCGGAAGAATAATCTCAACGGTCCTTGTAGTCGCGCACACTGCAAAGCCCCATCCTGGCCCTCCGACGCGCGATGCCACATATTTTCGATTCCTAGAGCTCGCCTGTTCATCGCAGTTCGCCCAGTCTGCCGCTCACGGCAGCGCTCGCTATATCCCTTCCGTTCTGATAAAACCCACTAGACAGAACGAGTAAACGGGTGTGGTTTCGGAAAACGTAGTGTCTAGAAAACTGTCCGACGGCACTCTTGCAGAGTGTTCAAATGCCATCCGACGGTACTCCACTCGCGCGTTCAAGTGACGTCCGAAAGTCTCGTATAAAACGAGTTCTCAAAACGACTTTTACGAAGGGGAGTGTGGCGTATTGGTAAGATGTGTCACATATGCACGTGATCCCGGGTTCGATCCCCACTGCGGGCTTACTTTATTGTTTTTGTTTTCTCGAACATTTTATTTTGCCGACGCATTTGGCGATATGTACATTTATTTTTATACCATTAACACAGGAAAAAAACGAATGTTGTCGCCGACATTTCGCTGAACGAAATAGCATGGTACTTCGTTTCCGGAGGTGCATCGGGGAAAGCGGGGCTTGGTTTGGACGCCGCGAAGCGGCGTTTACGACAGGGCCAAATGGGTCAATAGCTTTGTAATTAGCAGCCGCATACTGTCGCCGCAAAGCGGCGTGAACGCAGGCGGGGGTGTGTGTTAAAGAGCTCCCCAGTGATACACGCGCCGTCCGACTCCCGGACGGCACTTGTAGGCGCGATTGGAGTGCCGTCGGGCGGCACTGTAGACACAGCCTTCGGAAAGTGCTTTGTGGCCCCTTCCCGAACTTGCGCTACCATGCTTTCGTGGATACTCACCCTTGATGAACGAACTGTGAAGTGGGACTGGTCAGTGATTCGGTATTACTTTCGCTGCAATCGGAGGCGTTGATTTGAACCGCTCGTTCTCGAAATAGGAGCCTTGTCTTGAACAAAACCATCCAATAACTCAAAGGCCGCAACCACGTCGCACACAACTCTCTACCTACCCCACATGCGTTGCGCCATCTTGGGTCCCAGTGTTGCCAGGTGAGGAAAACAAAAATCAGTGGATACTGGATAGAACTCAATCGAACTCCCTAAAATCAGTTAATAAAATTATACTCTTTTTTTACTCCGAGACTAATCTTTTAGCAAATATCATAAGCTATAAAACAGCAGTTTAGATAAAACTGTATTCCCAAATTGAGCTATAATTAGTATTATTTTTATTGCGTCACTCTGCTGCAATGTCCGACAGAAATGTTTTAACGTCCAAAAGTCGGTTTGATTGTATCAACTAGTCCGATGACTTGACTCAACGCTGCAATACAAAAACCCAAACTCCTCTGCGTGAAAACGGAACTACGTGGATGCGAGTTGCAAAACCTCTTCGTGGACTGGAAACACTCTACGGTCGGCCGTCTTGAGTTTCGGTTTCTCCGCATTTCCTTCTAGGGCATGGACGCTCCGCCACTGAGTGCGATTCGGAAATTTTATTGTTTTCTGACTTCCGACCGATCACCCAACGTGGCCGAAGAGCTAGGCTGTCATGCGCTTCATCTCTGAGGACACTCTTTTTTCGATGCGAACACCGATGAAATCGTACTGTTTAGCGGTAGACTGCCTACCGTGTTACATGCGACTCAATTTTTTTTTTTTGTTATTGACAAAAGTGTTTTATTTTTTTTTTTTTAGAAAGCTCTGTGTTTCAATAGAAACTGTGCCCTGGCAAATATTTTTCAGACGTTGCAAGAGCTAAATTGGTTTCAGATAGGAAAAATTGGGTTGTGTGTGTGTTTATACAGCCGAGAACTTGGTCTGCCTCACAGGGACGACGAGTCTCCCAGCTGTAGATGAGCAATTTAGCCAGTGCAGTACAATCGCTAGCCTGGGGTCTTGAACGTGCACCACGCAGTAGTGATACACGACCGCACGCCGGTACGATGCTCATCCAAAAGATAGCACTTACCTCAAGCACAGTTGACGGATGTTTCGCTATTATTGAAGATTTGTTCAACCCTGGCAGGATAACTGCATTGACTTTCTCAAGACTAAACAACTTTTTTCTCACCTCGGCTGCGAAAAAAAAACAAAAAAAACGATGTTAAAAAATGAGTGTGAAAGGAGGTTTGCACCACCCGTGTTGCTCCACTCGACGTCCGCCACGTAAGTTTTCGCCGCCGCGGCCGTCGAATGTTTTGCCACTGCGATAGCAAAATCCCTTCTCCATGAATGGTGAGCAAACAGACACGTAGTCTGTGTCTGGTATGTTTTCTATTCAAGAATATTTCAACAACAAACTTCTGTTTTGTTTTAGATGTGTTTTACAAAGCTCGTTTACCGACGCCAGACAAAGTGTATGGAAATCGCTGGAAAGCAACGAGGTTGTTTTTTGGCTTTCCAAAACATTAAAGCAAGACCTCTGTGGTGTAGAATATTTAAACTCTCGGTATTTTCCGCACACATTGAGCTACTTGCGCATCAAAAAAAACGACTCTACAACGCGCATAAAAAAAAATTCATAATGAGGTTCGGTACAACTTGGTGAAAAGATTAGAGCCCAGTTTAACAGTTGTAAATGGCTTCACGCCGCGCGATAACGTGCGCATGTTTCTTCGCGTTGTCATTGATTGTTTTCCTAAATTGTTCTCAAGATTTGTGAAACAAAATATCAATCTTAAAAAAAGCTGGAAAAAACGCCCGTTCCTGCTTCCATAAAATTGAAAGAATAAAACACAAAGGACAAGCACAGGACAACCACTTTCTTTCGTGAAAGAAAGTGGTTGTCCTGTGCTTGTCCTCTGTGTTTAATTCTTTCAATTTTATGTATTCATGTTCAACCCGCTCGCCTTCACCAGTCCTGCTTACGTCGAGAAGTTTGGGTTAGGAGTCGCTATCAGGTGGATCCTTTTCGCATCCCAAAACAAGATTGAATCGATGTTCTTTTTTTCACCCTTTTTAAATGTATTTTTTCACAGATAACGCAGGGCTATCTGGCTACGTTAGCACTGAATCAACATTAGAAACAGGGACATAGGTACTTCGCATGAAGCGCAGCAACAGGAGCAACCTAAATGCGGTATACGAGACACGGCCGGACATGCCGGGGTGACTCGCGGTTCTAACATGAAAGCTACATCGGTGCTGTATGTGGGAACAAAAACATCAGCGCTTGATTAGCGCGTTTAGCCGCCGCAGTGAGGTAAAGCCTCTCATCTTGGGAAAAGTGGCGTCATTAATTGTTTTGGAAATGCTCGAGACACGTGCCGCGCGTTACTTCTGGGAAGAGCATAACGTCTGAAATATTGATCATTGCTGCGCTGTGCAGCCATGAACTTCCCAAGTGCGGCACGTGCCTCGTGGATCCACGCACCTTGCGCTACTTTTGAAACGTGAAGGGGCTTTAGAGTGAGGATCGCTGAAGCGCCCCTTACGTGCTTCTCGCCGGGAATACATTCGTGTTATCTTAGTGCGGACAAAGCCCCAAGGCTACGAGCGCGAGCTCCTAGTGTGACAGCGGCACGGCTAAACGAGCGCTCTAGCTGCAGCCTGCAGGACCAACTGTAAAAATTATTGACAACAAGTATAGAATTTCGAACGGGGGCTGATGGCGCGTGCTCCATTTTTGTTTTCTTGGTTTAAATATTTTTATTCATTAGCGCGCGGGGATAGACGCTGTAGTGCCGCTTTATATTGGCGCGCTCACGCCCTCGCCAGACAACACGGCCGCCGCTCCGCCATCACTCCCTCTGACCAGACAAAGGAGCCCCGCAAAAGATGGGACGTTTGCAGTATTGATATCTATGGAAATATACCTAATACTAAATTACCTAAGCATCAAGAAGAATGCAGGGATTGGTGTTCCAGGCGCCGCACGCCTATGCCTTCCCCGTGTAAAAGATTCGAAGTAAATAAGCAAAATAAAGCGTTGACGAACGCGCGTGTAAGATGCAGTTTGTTTTAGACATCTGCTTTGGAAAGTTACTAATGTGAGGCCAGCACGTGCGGCGCGTGGAACACCAATCCCTGCATTCTCCTTGATGCTTGGGTAATTTGGCGATAGGTCTATTGTTGATCGCGCATACCCGCTTGGTCGCTGAAGTGCTAGTGAAGTCACCGGGCGGCCATCTTGCAAATAAACAAATTGCGGTTTTGCTAGCGTTACAAAGGCAGCCGTCAGCGTGCAGGAGAAACGTTTTCTACTCGTTCGTCGTCATTCGCAAAAGAGGTTTTCCAAGACCCTGTGTAAGCGTTGAGACTTACCGTTGAGAACACGTGGAAAATTTTACGAAAGTGCAGGGCCGCACGAAAAAGGCACAATTCGTCGAGAGCAAGTTTCACCGGTCTCGCGACGTAATCAAAATTTCCTTGTCACGCCGAAGTGCTACGTCTCTGTGCCTTCGTACGCTTGCATACCGATCAAGATTCGACGTCATGTGGATGTGTTTTACTAGTACAATGTGCGTGAAGGTGTGTGTGCCTCTACAGCAGCGTTTTACTTGACTCTGCCGTCTGTATTTGTAACTTGCGGCACTCGCAGTCCAGAAACGAGCTACATCCAGCATTAAGTGGCGGCGGAAGAAGGGGGGTGGGGGGGGGGGGGGAGTACGTTTTTTTTACGGGTTACAGAATACCAAGCAACATTAGCTCATCACTGATCAGTGGTCTGACCCGTGGGTCTGACTCATGATCAACAACTGCACGTGACATCAAATTTGAGCGCGGCTCGATTAATTATGATTGGTGAACGGATCCGCTTCAAAGATTTTCAATCTCGCTGTCTTGTACTTTTGCCTTTTGCCTGCTCAGCAGCGTTGCTGTATTAGTTCTGCTATGTCATCGATTAGAGATCAGTGCTGCAATCTTTTGCGGGGCGCCTTTGTCCGGCTAGAGAGAGCGCGAACCACCCCTCTATTACCGCTCATTCACACTGGAAGCGGATCCGCGTTCGCAAAGCGGTTGCGAATGCGGTTGTATAGACGCTTTCAGCGCGCGCCAGATTAGAGCCGCCATAGCCGACCTTCTCTTGTCTTACAGAGATGCCGAGCCGATGAAGCGGGCGTTGACGAGTCTTCACAAGGGCCTATGCTGGGGAGAACGACAAAGTAACGCTTAAAATGGCAATAAGCTGTCCTGCTGTGGTAATGATGAAGTGGAGCGAACGAAATAAGAGGGACAAAAACTGAAGGTCGGTTATGGCAGCGCCCATGTACAGCTGCCTGAAAGCGTCTATAATCCAGTACAATTGCACGCGCACTCGATGACATCAAGAGCGCGTGCAATTGTACCGAATCCTTATACAACCGCGTTCGCAACCGCTTTGCGAACGCGGATCCGCTTCCAGTGTGAATGAGCGGTTAGGGTGCCTCAATGTGCGTTTGTCATAGGGCGAAGACACTCATTGTTGTATTGAAAACTGCCTGCGCATGCCGAATGACGTTAAAGGGGCGATGCAACGATTTTTGTATTTGCGCAAATACCGCTTAAAACGGATCCCTAACGCTAATGACCCGTGAAATACCCGTTCGTCTTTCACCACACGCAATCGAAGTCGTAGAAAAAAAATAAAGAAAAACGAGCACCGTTCACCCCCTCAACTCGCAACCATAACAAGCAGCCACGTGATCTGGAGCCTATTATATGCCGCCAATGTTGATCATAGCCGTGCGCTGGGGTTGGCAAGGCACAGGACACGCGCTGAGTTCCAGACATTGTTATGGTTAGGCTGTTGTCGTCATTGCAGCGATTGGACGCAGGATATTACCCAAATTCTTCTCGAGCTAATGCTTTCCGAGCTCGAGCTTCTCAAGCCCAAATCAAGTGCCCACGCAATGCTCGGGTCCAATCTATGAGCCGCATTCAAATATCGTCACGGGCGGAACTGCCACCGCCCAGCTACGTCATCAGGTTTTGCGAAGGAGAGAATGAATGAAAACGCTCGGTTTTTTCCTCAAAATTACAGCGCTACAAAGGTGTTTTTGGTCAGTGGCGTTGCGTGCGAGTATCCTTGAGTCCCACTTGTGCCAGTGAGCTCGTGTAAAGTGAAAAACATTCCAATTGAATATCGTTGCATCGCCCCTTTAAAATTGTGCCAAAGCGCCGGGCAGGGCGAAGCGCTCGCTCCGAACGAGATCGAAGCGCGCTCATTCTGGGCATAGAAATGGCCGAGATGCCGCCACCCTAAGACAGACGTGGCGAAACTGTATGAAGGCACCCTACCCTCTATCCTGGGAAAGCGGTGCCATTCAATGTTGTGGAAATGCTCGAGACACGTGCCACGCGCCCCTTCTGTGAAGAACATGTCGTCTAAAATCTAGCTCAGTGCTGCGCTGTGCCGCCCTGATCTTCCCAAGGGCTGCACGTTGCACGCACACACACGCGTGTATCGACGCATCTTGCGCTACTTTTTTTTTAACATGAAGGGTCTTTAGTAATGATAAAAGCCCCTTCATATTTTAGAAGTAGCGCATAGCGCGTCGATGCACGAGGCAAGTGCAACGTGCAGGTCTTGGGAAGATCATGGCGGCACAGCGCTGCACTGAGAGAGATTTCAGTCGCCATGTTCTTCCCAGAAGGGGCGCGTGTCACGTGTCTCGAGCATTTCAACAGCAATGAATGCCACCACTTTTCCCAGGATAGAGGGACTTTAGTAATGATGGCGGAGCGGCGATGGAACTTAAAGCGGCGCCATGTCGTCTGGCGAGGACGCGAGCGTGCCTACATAAAGCGACACAACAGCCTCTATACACGCGCGCTACTGGATAAAAATATTTCAACTAAGAAAACCAAAATAGAGCACGCGCCATCAGCCTCCGTCACCTTAGCCTGGACCATTAAAACAACCTCGTTGCCTTGCAGCGATTTCCATACACTTTGTCTGGCGTCGGTAAACGAGGTTTGTAAAACACATTTAAAACAAAACAGAAGTTTGTTGTTGAAATATTCTTGAATAGAAAACATAACAGACACAGACTATACGTGTCTGTTTGCTCACCATTCATAAAGAAGGGATTTTGCTATCGCAGTGGCTAAAAATTCGACGGCCGCGGCGGCGAAAACTTACGTGGCGGACGTTGAGTGGAGCAACACGGGTGGTGCCAACCTCATTTCACACTCATTTTTTTACATCGTTTTTTTTTTTCGCAGCCGAGGTGAAAAAAAAAGTTGTTTAGTCTTGAGAAAGTCAATGCAGTTATCCTGCCAGGGTTGAACAAATCTTCAATAATAGCGAAACATCCGTCAACTGTGCTTGAGGTAAGTGCTATCTTTTGGATGAGCATCGTACCGGCGTGCGGTCGTGCATCACTACTGCGTGGTGCACGTTCAAGACCCCAGGCTAGCGATTGTACTGCACTGGCTAAATTGCTCATCTACAGCTGGGAGACTCGTCGTCCCTGTGAGGCAGACCAAGTTCTAGGCTGTATAAACACACACACAACCCAATTTTTCCTATCTGAAACCAATTTAGCTCTTGCAACGTCTGAAAAATATTTCCCAGGGCACAGTTTCCATTGAAACACAGAGCTTTCTAAAAAAAAAAAATAATAAATCACTTTTGTCAATAACAAAAAAAAAAAATTGAGTCGCATGTAACACGGTAGGCAGTCTACCGCTAAACAGTACGATTTCATCGGTGTTCGCATCGAAAAAGAGTGTCCTCAGAGATGAAGCGCATGACGGCCTAGCTCTTCGGCCACGTTGGGTGATCGGTCGGAAGTCAGAAAACAATAAAATTTCCGAATCGCACTCAGTGGCGGAGCGTCCATGCCCTAGAAGGAAATGCGGAGAAACCGAAACTCAAGACGGCCGCCCGTAGAGTGTTTCCAGACCACGAAGAGGTTTTGCAACTCGCATCCACGTAGTTCCGTTTTCACGCAGAGGAGTTTGGGTTTTTGTATTGCAGCGTTGAGTCAAGTCATCGGAATAGTTGATACAATCAAACCGACTTTTGGACGTTAAAACATTTCTGTCGGACATTGCAGCAGAGTGACGCAATAAAAATAATACTAATTATAGCTCAATTTGGGAATACAGTTTTATCTAAACTGCTGTTTTATAGCTTATGATATTTGCTAAAAGATTAGTCTCGGAGTAAAAAAGGTGTATAATTTTATTAACTGATTTTAGAGAGTTCGATTGAGTTCTATCCAGTATCCACTGATTTTTGTTTTCCTCACCTGGCAACACTGGGACCCAAGATGGCGCAACGCATGTGGAGCAGGTAGAGAGTTGTGTGCGACGTGGTTGCGGCCTTTGAGTTATTGGATGGTTTTGTTCAAGACAAGGCTCCTATTTCGAGAACGACCGGTTCAAATCAACGCCTCCGATTGCAGCGAAAGTAATACCGAATCACTGACCGGTCCCACTTCACAGTTCGTTCATCAAGGGTGAGTATCCACGAAAGCATGGTAGCACAAGTTCGGGAAGGGGCCACAAAGCACTTTCCGAAGGCTGTGTCTACAGTGCCGCCCGGCGGCACGAGCTGTTCAAATCAACGCCTCCGATTGCAGCGAAAGTAATACCGAATCACTGACCGGTCCCACTTCACAGTTCGTTCATCAAGGGTGAGTATCCACGAAAGCAGGGTAGCACAAGTTCGGGAAGGGGCCACAAAGCACTTTCCGAAGGCTGTGTCTACAGTGCCGCCCGACGGCACGAGCTGTTCAAATCAACGCCTCCGATTGCAGCGAAAGTAATACCGAATCACTGACCGGTCCCACTTCACAGTTCGTTCATCAAGGGTGAGTATCCACGAAAGCATGGTAGCACAAGTTCAGGAAGGGGCCACAAAGCACTTTCCGAAGGCTGTGTCTACAGTGCCGCCCGACGGCACGAGCTGTTCAAATCAACGCCTCCGATTGCAGCGAAAGTAATACCGAATCACTGACCGGTCCCACTTCACAGTTCGTTCATCAAGGGTGAGTATCCACGAAAGCATGGTAGCACAAGTTCGGGAAGGGGCCACAAAGCACTTTCCGAAGGCTGTGTCTACAGTGCCGCCCGACAGCACGAGCTGTTCAAATCAACGCCTCCGATTGCAGCGAAAGTAATACCGAATCACTGACCGGTCCCACTTCACAGTTCGTTCATCAAGGGTGAGTATCCACGAAAGCATGGTAGCACAAGTTCGGGAAGGGGCCACAAAGCACTTTCCGAAGGCTGTGTCTACAGTGCCGCCCGACGGCACGAGCTGTTCAAATCAACGCCTCCGATTGCAGCGAAAGTAATACCGAATCACTGACCGGTCCCACTTCACAGTTCGTTCATCAAGGGTGAGTATCCACGAAAGCATGGTAGCACAAGTTCAGGAAGGGGCCACAAAGCACTTTCCGAAGGCTGTGTCTACAGTGCCGCCCGACGGCACGAGCTGTTCAAATCAACGCCTCCGATTGCAGCGAAAGTAATACCGAATCACTGACCGGTCCCACTTCACAGTTCGTTCATCAAGGGTGAGTATCCACGAAAGCATAGCGCAAGTTCGGGATGGGGCCACAAAGCACTTTCCGAAGGCTGTGTCTACAGTGCCGCCCGACGGCACTCCAATCGCGCCTACAAGTGCCGTCCGGGAGTCGGACGGCGCGTGTATCACTGGGGAGCTCGTTAACACACACCCCCGCCTGCGTTCACGCCGCTTCGCGGCGACAGTATGCGGCTGCTAATTACAAAGCTATTGACCCATTTGGCCCTGTCGTACACGCCGCTTCGCGGCGTCCAAACCAAGCCCCGCTTTCCCCGATGCACCTCCGGAAACGAAGTACCATGCTATTTCGTTCAGCGAAATTTCGGCGACAACATTCGTTTTTTTCCTGTGTTAATGGTAAAAAAAATAAATGTACATATCGCCGAATGCGTCGGCAAAATAAAATGTTTGAGAAAACAGCAACAATAAAGTAAGCCCGCAGTGGGGATCGAACCCGGGATCACGTGCTTATGAGACACATCTTACCAATACGCCACACTCCCCTTCTTAAAAGATGTTTTGAGAACTCGTTTTATACGAGACTTTCGGACGCCATTTGAACGCCCGAGTGGAGTACCGTCGGATGGCATTTGAACGCTCTGCAAGAGTGCTGTCGGACAGTTTTCTAGACACTACGTTTTCCGAAACCACACCCGTTCACTCGTTCTGTCTAGTGGGTTTTATCAGAACGGAAGGGATATAGCAAGTGCTGCCGTGAGCGGCAGACTGGGCGAACTGCGATGAACAGGCGAGCTCTAGGAATCGAAAGTATGTGGCATCGCGCGTCGGAGGGGCCAGGATGGGGCTTTGCAGTGTGCGCGACTACAAGGACCGTTGAGATTATTCTTCCGCAGGCATTACATTTCACCGTTCAGTCCCACAGCATAACACAATTCGCAGTAAAGTGAATTTCTGGGCAGTTCTCCTGGTTTTACAAGGGTCAGCAAGTTGCGGAACCGTTGGATTTCGGTCGTTGATCGCGGCAGTGACTGGACCCCATCTCACCTCCTCTTCACCTCAGTGAGTGACCTACTCAGTGACCGCAATAACAATAAAAGCGAACTGTTTTAATCCAGGTTGTATCTGAGTGCCGTCCGATGGCACTAAAGTAACACTGGACTGCACTCTGAGCACGCATTCGAGCGCCGTCCAAAGTCTTGATGGGCTGTAGAGGGGACCTGGGTCATCGCGCCCTGAGAAGCGGAGCCTTCTGTATCCGTAGTCTGAAGGAATAGGTTTCACTCGAAGTTTTTTGACCATATCCAAGCACTTAGCAAGTCATCAGGGAAGTGTCGCAATCAGCAGTTTAGAAGATCTGACTATGAGCCGCTTGCCGCTGATTTGTTTGTCATAAAGTGCGTCCTAACATATCCACAAATCGTTTGAGCAACCTCAAAATTCTTCAGGCACTCTCTGCGGTTGATATCACCACACATCGCGACACCAGCTTTGCGCGGGCACTTCCAAGATGAATTGCCGTTGAAATTAGTAGGTAAGTGATTTCAGCACGTTATACTTTCTGCAAAGAACAGTTCCTTAACCGAAGCAAAGTACCGAAGAAAGGAAGCAGACGACAGATGTCATCGGTCAGCCGCAGTCTCCATTTGGGAATTGGGATGAGGAGCGGCGCAGAGCCCAGCAGTGCCAGCCAGTCCTTCCCTACGAACAAGCGTCAACCACAAGGAATGACGGGTAGTCATGATGGGCGATGAAGTAGACGGCAAAGGGGCTGGCGATAATGGAGGTCGGGTTGCGGGGGCTACGTAGCTAACATCATGATCCCCTGCTACAATTCTATCATACTTGGTAGTAGGCTTCTCTTCCGAAATTTGAGTAAGACACAAGTTCAACTTTGAGGGCGTGTGGCGGGTCGCTACAAAACACTCTCGACACCCTGGCCGACCGAAAAAGGCCAGGCTGTGCTAGCGAGTCCATCTATAGAAAGCGGCAAGCTTTGATGTCATGATGCTTTTGGAGAGAAGTAGTTGTAGTTGTAATTAAATTAAATTTTAGGCACTTTACCCACATATGCAGGATATGTTTGGGTCTCCATCGACAGGACAAGTTGCCTGCTTCATGAAGACCTTCCTTGATAATATGCGACATGGGCGATTGCCGTACGTGTGATCATCGATGCCTCCATCTCCCTGCAAAGGTAACCCATAGACTACAGCAGGTATCGCCTAGTATACAATGCCAGGAATTAATTTAGAGGGAAAGGCCGTTCCCAAGCTCCTTGAGAACCTGCATGGCAATGGCCCAGTAGAGGGGTGGCCAAGCTGCGGCTCTCCGCGTGTTAAAGTGCGGCTCGCCGCTCCCTCCCTTATCCCTCCTCTCTCTCCCCCCCCCCCCTCTCTCCCGGAGCACTTCCCCAAAAAGAGAAATGAAACGCGTTTTAAATGTGCTACTGCTGCCTTACGCACAATTGGACTGCTTTTGACTCATATAAGATAGGCCGAAATTAGTTTGAGTTGCGTTTATTGCTCTAAACAAAAAACCTGCCGCGGCACCCCCCCCCCCCCTCCTCCCTCCCTCTGCGGCTCTTGAAAATTTTGTGATTTTGTTTGCAGCTCTGTGTTATATATCTAGGGTTGAGAGCATGCAACGACCGATCCAGTTGTTGTAGATCAACATGGATTACCCAGTCGGTCACGGAAGCACGATCGAGCCCACAGCCTTTTGATTAGGAGCCCGATGTTCTGCCCCTGCACCACTGAATGGCACAACGAACGGCGTTTCATCTGGGTTCTTTTAAGTCACGCAGCTATTGCAGAACATTCATGTGACTCGCGTGGCGCTTGCTCTCGCCAGTCATGCCCGGCGGCCGACGTGCTGTAGTGGCAGGCTTCCTGCCATGCTTTGTTGCGTCTTAGCATGGACTAGCCGGAGTGGCTACAAGTGCGGGCAAGCGCCTTGCGTTTAATTGCGGTTTGGTTGTACGAGAGCTCGAGCAGGAGGGACAGCAGTGAAGGCAACTCGCTTGTAATTGTACCATTACCAGCTAGTTCATGCTAGGGTAAGACAAAAGGATAATGTTGTCGCACCTTCCCTTCCATTTGGCAGCGGAAGAAAGTTTAATGTACCTTGATCCAATGGGTAAATTCGGATGACACATTGTGTGCAGGTGTGTGTCACGGGAGTGATTAAAAGCTCATGAACCCAGTTACAAGCTTCGCAAGTCTTACTATACTCTGTGTCATCAGAGTTTTCTCGTAGGATCAAGGTGCATTTATTTCTTTGTTGTGTCTAGTGCTTAACAGTGTCGCGCAGTCTATGTACAGCATCCTGCGAGCTTTGATTGGACCTGCGTGGCCGTACTGCCTAGGCCCCAGGCTGTCCTTTCTAGCATGTCATGGGCGTACTTGTTTTCACTTCGCATTGAGCAACTGTGTGCTCAATGCGAACACTGTCGCATTGAGCAACAGTGTTAGTGACAGTGAGGCTAGCACTTGACGCTTTGTTCTTAAAATTGAAAGGCTGCCATCGAAACGTTAAACGCAAGGCACAGGTCATCGAAACAATGTGAGCCAGCGTGCAAACAGTCGGAAAGATGGCTGCTCCGGCGTGCTGCACACAGCAGTTTGCGACACATGTTTTGGATGTTGCACACATCGGGTCGTTCGGGTGGCTCCGCCCAGTTCAGGCAGATACGAGGAAAACTGGAATTTTTGTACGTTTAAGCTCTTGTTGGAATACTAAGCTTTTGTAGCGTTCTCCGAAAGACGTCAAATACCTTGTGCTTAAATGCCGGAACCATGCATTGTGTCTAGCTTTTATAGATAATTATTTTGTTCTCAAGAGTCGTTACTTGCGGCTCCTTTGGGCGAAAACTGCGCTGCGGTTCAATGAGACGAGGGTTGCTGAAAGTCGTTGTAGATTTGTTTGTAATTTCGAAGTGCTTTTTGAGCAAAGATCTAGCTTCGAACACGAACAAAGCCTTCAGTGACAAACTGGGTGAAGCTCGGGAGTGCGTTGTTTAATTGGTGAACAAACCCTTTATTCCGTAATGGGAGCAACCAAAGCTAAGAAAGTCGTGAATGAGCCGGTACAATTTTTTTTTCAATCAGCGTTTGACAGTTCTTAAGGTATCGATGTAATCGCAACATGGCTGAAATGATGGTATCCAAACATCATAAATTAATCGCGTTCGAGCACCGCGTACAAACCACCGATTGCACCGCTAGTGTGCTCCCTCGACCTTGCTGTTCACGGAGGAGAGATGGGAGGAAAGTGTCTCGGGGCTTTTTCCTCCCATTTCTGACCATTTCAAGCATGCAATCGTAGATTTATCTCCCCTTTCTTAGTATTTTCTGCCACAGCCACAGACGTGGCGAAATATGTTTGTTTGACGTAAATCTGTATGAGTGACTTTATACGTGGAACCGAAATATGCCGACGCCTTCAGGCTAAAGTGTGCTTCTAATGTAGAAAGAAGTGCACAATGAGATTAGCTAGTCATGCAGTGTGCCGGTACGGAGATTGCAGCTATGGATACTGTTTCACAGGAAAATATGTTTTGTTTTGCTGCAGTTTGCGTCATCAGACATTGCAGCACATCATACCTACGACAGACGGTGGTGCCTGCCGTGTGCTGAGACCTTCCAAGGTGACCTGGGCAGTTACCGTACTTGTGAGCATGGGTGCTTCCATAACCTTGCCAAGGTAACCTTTAGACTTGGGCAAGTATCGCCTCGTATGCAATGCCAAAACTTCCTATTGCGAGGAAGGTCATAACCAAGCTGCACCAGAGCCTGCCTGGCTACCCCTAGCGTGACATATAGCAGCATCACTATAAGCGGCATTCCGTGTTTCCAGAATTAATCCTTTGTCGATCATAATCTAGAAAACCCGAGACTGATAAAAGCAGGGAAACAATGTCGGAGAAGAAAGACAGGGGAAAAGAATGTAATCCTTTGCGGCATTGGAGGGTGTTTTCTGGAGTTTACCTTTGTGGAAAATTTGATGTTTCTCAGAGCTTGTTTTGATTAAATTCTCAGTTTTTCAGAATAATTTAGATATTAAATTTGCTTGCTGAGTCTCTCGATTCTCAGAAAGTCAAGAGAAACAGAAAAAATAACCAGACACAAGTGTATTAATTAATTTATAGTCTCAATGATTGCGGAAGGAGTTGCCTGTGGCTAGACGAGGTTTCTTGAGCTGAATATGGCGGTGTGACTCTAGATCCTCTACAACTCGCAGTACACCCCAGTTAATACCAACTCTCCCACGACAAAACTTGCAAACCAGGGTTACTTATCCTACCTAGTTTGGCGCAGTATGGCCGTCGGAGCTCTTGCGCCATAAAACCCGTAAACAACAACAGGGTTACTTATCCAGGTGTCGGTACATTAAGCTATCAGTCTCCTCGATTCGGTCACTGAAAAACTTGATTTTACCCACCTTTTTAAAGGCTCCCTGACATACTTGCTACTCACAGCTGTAGGTGCCAAGGGAACGTGCCGCGCTGCATGGCTGTGCGGGGTGATGTGTGAAATCTAGAAAGTTCCGCCGCCTTCGCTCGTCCCACAAAATCTGCGGGCTAATGGCTTCCTTCATGATAGAAACTGTACCCCTCTTCACGTTACGAAGCCCAAATGGTTTGTTCGAAACTCTTGTTTGGAGCATGGCTAGCACAACCACATCAGAGAACAGAATGGAACATATTTCTTTCGTGCTGCTGAGCTATTGTTGGGGTTCCGCAGGCTTTATTTGTTGCCATCGAAATTCTTCTAATCAGTTGGAAACAAGTTCTACTGCCAAAACCCAACCCCTCCCCACCCCGACGTCACAAATACTGATGTCACATAGACAAGGGGAACACGACTACAACATAAACAGAATCACTTCTGGTCAATAAGGCATACATTGCCAAGATTGCAGATGTCAAGCAGAACTAAAAGCATTGCCCCGTAATAAGTAAAAATAATAACCAACTAATTAGGGAAGTTATTGAAGCTGAAAAGATTTCGAGGCTAGAAGAAAACTGTCACTAAACCTTGTCCAGATTTATTACAAAAAAGAATTAGATTATCTTGCATCCAGATAAAACCAAAAATAACAGCAAAAAAAATTTTATTGTTTAAAAAGACAGGTGCAGGCAGAGAAGAAATAATACAAGTCTGAGTTGCAAGTCAGAGCTTCATGAATGTCTTTTCCTTTTGTGTGTGCTTGTGCTTGGTTGCGAATTTTTCGCGCTGTAGAGGAGTATGCAACACCAGCTTGCCCGAGCCTCCATATTTTTAATACTACCAGTAGAAACTTTCACTTTGAAAATATGATGAGGACCGAATTTAAAAATTCAATGTCGCCAAACAATTTTTTGTGGACGTAAGGTTTTGGTTACGAGATAAGTCATAGCTACTGGTGTGTTTAACCAATTTTGAGGCAAATTTGTGACCTTGAAAAAAAATTACAGGTATACTGTTACATTCTCCTTAGCCTCCTGAAGATGTAAATCACTGGATTGAGCCCCTACCATATTGCTTTGTCTCATTACTGATGCAGGTATCTTCTTTTTTTCTTCAACTCAGTTCGACGTAGGAGCTGCCAAGGAGTCCTGTCCCTTTCACGTGAGCAGTGGCCAGCACTGGAAGAAGCAATCTTTGGTCTGCTCTAATCCATTCTTTGGGCAAGTGAATAAATTTCTTTGAAGCAGAGACCTGGTGTTTGCACAGCAGCTTCACAGAACAAACAACACAAACACAAATGTTTCTGTGCCCAAAGCCTTCGTAGCTGCTTGAACTTATTGATTTGTGCTTGCACGTTGCAATGCTAAGGCAAGATGCAGATATAGTTAACGTTTCTCTAAAAAAATTGGGGGCACCTTATGCTTGGATGCCTAGCTTGATCAACTTGGAACGTCCAGCCGAATTGAAGCAAGGATCTAGCCGAACTGAAGCATGCAGCCGAATTGAAACTTGTAGCCGAACTGAAGATTTAGCCAAACTGAAGCGTCCAGCCAAATTGAAACTTCTAGCCGAATTGAGGATGTAGCCGAACTGGAACGTCCAGCCGAATTGAAACTTCTAGCCGAATTGAGGCAATAGCCGAATTGAGGCGTCAGCCGGATTGGGACGACACCCCTCTCTTCCCCCCCCCCCCCCTTCCCCCCCCCCCCCTTTTCCATGAGGGAGTCGCCAATTTCCCTCTGGTCAAACATTGTCACCGTTAGATGGGTAGTGCAACAATATTAATGTTCAAAGAGTTGGCAGTTTGTATTTTTTTATATTCATCCAGGCACAAGTGACCAAAAACGTCACCTTGGTTTAATAAACTGATATTCCACTGCGTAGTTGCAAAGAAAAAAAACTATTTGCTGATCTGAAGCCGCGTGCGGTTGTTCCGGGAACTACGGTGACAGCGCCACTGGGGGATGCGCGGAAGTCAACAAAAACCTGTTCCCTCCACTGCTGCATTCGCCATCACCCACGTGGCAAACCGTCCTTTGTGTCCATCGCTTGCCGTGACCTTTGACGTTGCTAATCCTTTAAAAGTCGACAATCGCAGAGGAAGCGGCTGGGATATGTGATGAGAGAGCCCAATGGGAAACCAGGTGGTCCCCCAAAGATGGTCACTCGAAAGGCGACGTGGAGAGTTGAGAGGCATTTTGACCTTTGGTTTGTTTCATTTTTAGAGCGCAGCTCTTAGGGGCCCGTTTCTGGCTTGAGCGGCGTCGGCGTCGCCGTCGCCGTCGGCGTCGGCGTAACCGCGAGGTCACGTGACCCCCCGAGGTCACGTGACCCACCCAGGTCACGTGAACCCTAAGGGGGTCACGTGACTTCAGGGGGTCACGTGACCCCCTCTCAGGTCACGTGACCCCCAGAAGTCACGTGACCGCCTTGAGGTCACGTAACCCCCTGAAGTCACGTGACTTATGGGGATCACGTGACCCCCTTAGGTCATGTGACCGTTCAGGTCACGTGACCCCCGAGGTCACGTGACCCCCAAAGGTCACGCGAGCCCCTGAGGTCACGTGACCCCATGAGGTCACGTGACCCCATGAGGTCACGTGACCCCCTGAAGTCACGTGATCCCCTTGAGGTCACGTGACCTCAAGGAGTCACCTATCTCTCAGTACGCTTCCATCTTCCTCCTCAAGAGCTGCGCTCTAACCGGCGTTACAGGGAATTGTAAACGGCTTTCATTTTTTTTTAATAAAAACTAGCGCTCAAGAAATTCTTCTTTTCTGTTCTTCGTTTTATAGGCGACACAGATTGATTTTTGCGGTTAATTGGCCAAAGTCCGAAAATCGTTGCACCGCCCTTTTAAGGCCCTTTCACACATTTGCGTTTGACTACAACCGACAGCGACAAGATCAGTTTTTAAGCCTCTTGAGACGGCTTGCAACCAGCCCCGCAGCAGCGCATCCGGTCATCCTCGATCGCAAGCGCGTGAACGGGCCTCTACCCCCGCACCGGACCCACAGGGGTACAGGGTTGAGACTTTGGCCCGGTGCAATGTGTTAGGGAGTCCCTCTCCCGGCATTTTTCTCCTTTCCATCAACGGCAATCCTCCTCGCCGTGGCGCCATGTTTTAGAGCGCAGGTCACCCGTTTCCGGGTTACGAGGGTAAAATATTCTCTCCAAATTCGGTAGGAAATTTTTCCGCTAAAATTAGCGGGAAAATTTTCAAGGTAAATAATATAATGGAAAATAAATGTTTTCATGTCGTGCGGACAAGACAGGGATATCCAGCTCGACTTTGTTGTATAGATCCAAATTTTTAACTAAGATGCGTGCCGAAATGACGTGCAAGCTCGCTAGGGGTGTCGCGAACCGGCCGAGGTTCGAGGTCGACCAGGTTCGATTTTTTCGAACTTTGAGTAGATTGTTTGACGAACCTTGTATTGAGGTTAGACTCGTGTGCGCATGTGCGACAGGATGGCCAGTTGGCTTCGGATTGGATGGTGATGACTAAGGGATGCATTAAGGGCAGCGCTGATTGGTTATTTCAGTTAAGGGGGGCACTACCCAGAAAAAACAATTTCTGCAAAAAATGTTGAGTTTGTAAAATGTCAGATTTACATCCACCAACATCTAGAGCAGGGGTGGCCAGGCTGACCCGGCCTGAGAGCTGCAAAACAAAACCACGAAACTTCCAAGAGCCGCGAAGGGGGGGGGGGGGGGGGGGAGAGGCAAACTTTTCTTTAAAGCAATAAACGAAACTTAACTACTTTCAATCTATCCGAGTCAGCAGTCCAACGCTACGTAAGGTAGCAGTAGCACAAGACTACCGAACCGCAACTTGTCTTTCGATTTAAAACGCGTTCCATCTCTTTCTGGGGAAGTGCTCGTGGGACCGGGAGGAAGGCGGGGGGGGGGGGGGGGGTGCGGTGCGGGTGCGGTAGGGGAGCCCCACTGCAACAAGTGAAGAGCCGCATGTGGCTCGGTAGCCGTAGCTTGGCCACCCCTGATCTAGAGAGTATTCCCAGAAAGTTTCATTAGTTTACACTGCATAGTTAATTTGTTATAAATTATTTCCGGTCCACCGGTGCTAAAGAAAAGGAAGAGGTTGGAGCACTTTAAACGCATTTTTCTCCATTCCACTTTTTGGCAATAATTTCACCTTTGGAAAACTATCGTTTTGTTATTACGTATCTTATATTCATTTTATGAGTTTTTCTGTGGTGAAATCTTAAGGGGAAGATATCCATGAGCTTGTATTTTTTTTTCGTTTTTCATGCCCAAAAACAAATTTTGAACAAAGGATGGAAATAAAAAAAAACAGTTTTTGTGTTTTTTGGCTTTTTTGTCATGAAGGATGCATCATAGTTATCTGCTTCGAACTGTCCTAAAGCAATATAACATATGAAAACGACATATTTATAAGTAATTTCAAAACGCTACTTTTCCTGCGCAGACACTCCCACTTTCACCTTTGAACATTTGCAATTTGTTTTGTACTTCACTCAGGTTAACAAAATTTGGCACAAATGTTTTCCACGGCAATTAACTTCTTCAGTGATTAAATTTAGTTTCTTTTAATTGCAGCTGTTCACAAAATTCAAATAACTCTTTGCATAAAAGAAAAAGCATTCTCTAAACCTAGATATGCTTCTATCAAGGTCTGGCCACACTGTCCATAAAGTCGAGCCCATAGAGTTATTATAATAAACGCTAGAGGCTCAGCTGGCGCTAGTGTCTATGGGACTTCCGGTTGCAAATTAAAGCAGGCAGCATGCAGTCTACTTTTCCAGTCTTCCTGTGTATTCCTATGGGAAAACGTGCGTGATTTTTGTCTCGTCGCCGGAAAATAACATTAATAACTTTTGTGATTTCGGTTGTACCGGATAGTATGTACCTTTATTGATATTGTGAAAGTGAAATTGCTTTAGTTACAGCATTTTTTCTTTACCACTGAACGAGTTATACTTCGCTATATTTCAGGCCCAAACCTCTGTTTCACGGCAGGTATGTAGAAACGAGGAACGATTCCAAGCAAAATAACAATCGAAAGGAATGTAGAGCGTGTTCAAAGTGCGCTAGCATTCCGTTATTATGCCTGTCCTCTCACTATATGAAAATTCCCCCGCCGCGCATCTTTACGAGTGGTTAAAAAAACGTTCGAAACGTAAAGAATAAAGTACGTGGGTTACGAAAGGTGTATTTTCTTATTATTTCCTATGTTCGGCAGTTTTTATCGCGCGCCTGTTCCCTAGCTTCGCCCTATTTGAAAAGATTTGGAGCGTGCGGGTGATGATTTGAACACAGAACAAGCATCTTCGCATGTATTCATGAGCAGAAAGAATAAAGCAGTACTTATTTATTGCAAATCAGACTATATTACGTGACTTTCAATTTGTTTTGATCGTCTTCAAGCACAAGGAGTTACTTACCAGTGTTACTGCGTAGTTCTTGCCGTCTCTCTTGGTTTTCCACATGTCCTTCGTTCGTTTGGCACGTATACCCCCATGCTGGAAAGCGCCGGCGCCGTGTTCGCGCTAACAGTGTCCGACAGTGCACATAAATACATGTTCGAAGCGGCTTTAGCACCGTTTTTCATGCCACGATTTTAAAATAAAAACGCCGTAACTGACCAATTATTTCATCTGCGTGTCTGGGAAATGTTCCAATGTGCCTAGTAGGTACGAGTTATTCGTGATATTTGCTCTTATAATCGAGCGCAGGAAGAAAATGCACTCGTTTTTTTCCGTAGAAATGAATTACCGGAAGTCGATTTCGGACTGCTTGCTGCCTGCTTGAATTTGCCACAGCACGCTAGCGCCAGTTGAACCTCTAGCGTACATTATAATAACTCTATGGTCGAGCCCACTGATCTCTATGACAATTGCTAGATCGCGCTTCCCCGCTTGTTTGCTGCAGCGCGAGTGAAGCCACCGGACTTCACTCGCTTGGTATACGATTTGCCGTTTTTGCTAGCCTTTGCTGCGGTTTTCCAGCGTGCTGTAGACACGTTTTCTACTCGTTCGTCGTCATTTGACGAAGAAGTTTTTTGAAGACTGTGTGTATTGTTGAGACTTGCCGTTGTGAACACGTGGAGAATTTTACGAAAGTGCAGTGTCGCAGGAAAAAGGCACAACGCGTCGAAAGGAAGGGCTGGCGGCGTGTTCAAAGCTTCCTTGGCACGCCCAAGTGCCGTGTCTCTGTGCCTTCGCACGCTTGGATGCCGACCAAGAACCGACGCCGTGTGTATGTGTTTAGCGAGTGCAATGTGTGTGAAGCTGTTCGTGCCTCTGGATCAGCGTCTGTTCCCCTCGCGGTTTAGGAACGAGCTTAATCCAGCGTCCACTAGCGACGGAAGATGGGGGGAACAATACCGTGCACAACAGCTCATCATCACTGATCAGTGCTGGCTTATTATCAACCTACTTAATTGCACTTGACGTTTGAGCGCGGCTCGCCTAATTGTAATTGGTCAACAGATTGCACATGACCATATCGGCCGCGCTTCAAAGATTTTCATTCTCGCCGTCTTGTACTTTTGCTTTCGAAAACCCCCCTGGCTTAACAACGTTGCCCTATTAGTGCTCCCACGGAATCTATTAGAGTAGATTTGGGACATAGCCATGGTTCATATAGTACATAAGAACACGTGCGGGTTCTCCCCCTTTCATTGATAGCAACTCACAGGAACAGCTGGACGATCCAGAACTCCGTGGCCGATATATATAAATGATCTAAAGGCATCTACGCGCGACACACGTTCAGAAATTTGGCGCGGCGTCAATACTTGACCGGTATCCAAGCGTGCGAAGGCACAAAGATGCATCACTCGGCGTGCCAAGGAAGCTTTGATCACGCCGCGACACCGGCGACACTTGTTTTCGACTTGTTGTACCTTTTGATACGGCTTCACGCACATTGCACTCGCAAAACACAACCACACGGCGTCGATTCTTGATCGGTATCCAAGCGCGCGAAGGCACAGAGACACGGCACTTTGGCGTGCCAAGGAAGCTTTGAACACGCCGCCAGACCCTTGCTTTCGACGAGTTGTACCTTTTTCCTGCGACACTGCGCTTTCGTAAAATTTTCCACGTGTTCACGACGGCAAGTCTCAACAATACATAGAGTCTCAAAACCTTCCTCGGCGAATGACGACGAACGAGTAAAAAACGTGTCTACAGCACGCTGGAAAACCGCAGCAAAAGGCTAGGAAAACGGGAAATCGTATCCCAGCGGGGTTGGGCCCGGTGGCTTCACTTGCGGGAGCGGCAAGCGCGATGCAGCAATTGTCATTGAGATCAGTGGTCGAGCCACTGATCTCTATGACAATTGCTGGATCGCGCTTCCCCGCTTGTTCGCTGCAGCGCAAGTGAAGCCACCGGACTTCACTCGCTTGGGATACGATTTGCTGTTTTTGCTAGCCTTTGCTGCAGTTTTCCAGCGTGCTGTGGACACGTTTTCTACTCGTTCGTCGTCATTCGCCGAAGAAGTTTTTTGAAGACTCTGTGTATTGTTGAGACTTGCCGTTATGAACACGTGGAAAATTTTACGAAAGTGCAGTGTCGCAGGAAAAAGGCACAACGCGTCGAAAGGAAGGTAAATAAAATAATGAAAAATAAATGTTTTCCTGTCGTGCGGACAAGACAGGGATATCCAGCTCGACTTTGTTGTATAGATCCAAATTTTTAACTAAGATGCGTGCCGAAATGACGTGCAAGCTCGCTAGGGGTGTCGCGAACCGGCCGAGGTTCGAGTTCGACCAGGTTCGATTTTTTTTAACTTTGAGTAGAAAGTTTGACGAACCTTGTATTGAGGTTAGACTCGTGTGCGCATGTGCGACAGGATGGCCAGTTGGCTTCGGATTGGATGGTGATGACTAAGGGATGCATTAAGGGCAGCGCTGATTGGTTATTTCAGTTAAGGGGGGACACTACCCAGAAAAAAACAATTTCTGCAAAAAAATGTTGAGTTTGTAAAATGTCAGATTTACAACCACCAACATCTAGAGAGTATTCCCAGAAAGTTTCATTAGTTTACACTGCATAGTTAATTTGTTATAAATTATTTCCGGTCCACCGATGCTAAAGAAAAGGAAGAGGTTGGAGCACTTTGAACGCATTTTTCTCCATTCCACTTTTTGGCAATAATTTCACCTTTGGAAAACTATCGTTTTGTTATTACGTATCTTATATTCATTTTTATGAGTTTTTCTGTGGTGAAATCTTAAGGGGAAGATAGCCATGAGCTTGTATTTTTTTTTCGTTTTTCATGCCCAAAAACAAATTTTGAACAAAGGATGGAAATAAAAAAAACTGTTTTTGTGTTTTTTGGCTTTTTTGTCATGAAAGATGCATCATAGTTATCTGCTTCGAACTGTCCTAAAGCAATATAACATATGAAAACGACATATTTATAAGTAATTTCAAAACGCTACTTTTCCTACGCAGACACTCCCACTTTCACCTTTGATCATTTGCAAGTTGTTTTGTACTTCACTCAGGTTAACAAAATTTGGCACAAATGTTTTCCACGGCAATTAACTTCTTCAGTGATTAAATTTAGTTTCTTTTAATTGCAGCTGTTCACAAAATTCAAATAACTCTTTTCATAAAAGAAAAAAAATCTCCAAACCTAGACATGCTTGTATCAAGGTCTGGCCACACTGTCCATAAAGTCGAGGAGCCACTGATCTCTATGACAATTGCTGGATCGCGCTTCCCCGCTTGTTCGCTGCAGCGCAAGTGAAGCCACCGGACTTCACTCGCTTGGGATACGATTTGCCGTTTTTGCTAGCCTTTGCTGCGGTTTTCCAGCGTGCTGGTCGGTTCTTGGTCGGTATCCAAGCGCGCGAAGGCACAGAGACACCGCACTTCGGCGTGCCAAGGAAGCTTTGAACACGCTGCCAGCCCTTCCTTTCGACGCGTTGTGCCTTTTTCCTGCAACACTGCATTTTCGTAAAATTTTCCACGTGTTCACAACGGCAAGTCTCAACAATACACAGAGTCTTCAAAAAACGTCTTCGGCGAATGACGACGAACGAGTAGAAAACGTGTCGTCAGCACGCTGGAAAACCGCAGCAAAGGCTAGCAAAAACGGCAAATCGTATCCCAAGCGAGTGAAGTCCGGTGGCTTCACTTGCGGGAGCGGCAAGCGCGATCCAGCAATTGTCATTGAGATCAGTGGTCGAGCCGGTCGAACCTTTTGGGGTCGAACCCCAAAAGTTTGACCTAAAAATCCGGTCGACAAAAGTTCGCGACACCCCTAGAGCTCACGACATCGCCGCCGGGCGTGTCACGTTCGAAAGAATCAACTGTCCGGCCAGTCCCACACACGCTGAATAATGATTTATTCGGTTCACATGCAGTGGCACCGTTCGAGTTCCCTCCCAGAATCCATCGCACTCGCTGAGTGTCGCACGGAGAACCGGCCTCGAACAAATTTGCCAAATTCACCGAGTGCAGATGACTCATGCTGCTGCACCGACCTCAAATCGAAACTAGCGCCTTTCTGTTCGACGTGAGTGGTGAGAATGCAGTCGCTACCATAGAGTTATTATAATGTACGCTAGAGGTTCAAGTGGCGCTAGTGTGTTGACGCAAATTGAAGCAGACAGCAACCAGTCGAAAATAAACTTCCGGTAATGCATTTCTATGGGAAAAAGTGAGTGAATTTTCTTCCTGCGCTCGATCATAAGAGCAAATATCCCAAATAATTCGTACGTACTACGTAGCTTGGAACATTTCTCAGTCAGGCCGACGAAATAATTGGTCAGTTATGGCGTTTTTCTTTCGAATTCATCGCATTGAAAACGGTGCTAAGACGGCTTCGTACGTGTATTTATCTGCACTGTCGGAGACTGTTAGCGTGAACGCGGCGTCGGCGATTTCCAGCATGGGGGATATACATGCCAAACGAACGAAGGACACCTGAAGAAGAAGAGCGGCGGCAAGAACTACGCAGTAACAATGGATAAGTAACTCGCAGTGCATGTACGATCAAAATAAACTGAAGGCCACGTAATCTATTCCGATTTTAAGTAAGTAAGTATACTGCTTTATTATTTCTGCCCTGAGCGAAGCTGCTTGTTCTACCTTCAAAATATCACCCGCGCGCTCGATATCTTTGAGAAGTGCGCGATAAAAGCTGCCCGGTAGAAAACAATACGAAGAGACACCTTTCATAGCCCACAAACTTTATTCTCTACGTTTTGAAGGTTTTTATCCTCTCATGCACGACGGGATCATTTCCATATAGTGACAGGACTGGCATATTATCAATATACAAGCGTCACCGGAATGCTGGCGAGTCTTGAACACACTCTATATTCGTTTCGATTGTAATTTTGCTTTGAATCGTCGCCTGTTTTTACACACCTGCTGCGGAACACACGTTTGGGGCTGAAATGTACCGAAGTTAAATATCGTTCACTGATAAAGAAAAATGCGCTAACTAAAGCAATTACACTTTTACAGTGCTAATCAAGGTACATACTATTCGGTACGACCCAAACAACCTAAGTGTTTCGTGTTATTTTCCGGCGAAGAGACAAAATGCACGCTCGTTTTCCCATAGGAATGCACAGGAGCACCGCAAAAGTAGACTGGTTGCTGTCTGCTTCAACTGGCGTCACGGAAGTCGCATAGACACTAGCACCAGTTCAACCTCTAGCGTACATTATAATAACTCTATGTTCACTACCAACTATCTATAAACGGCCGTTGCAAGAGGTAGTTTTTATTTGCGATGACTTCAAGCAACTCTGCTGTCGTAGAGATATTTACAGAAGACGTAAATTTTCACAACTTTTTGCAACTACAATGCCGCTGCTACTTGCAAATAAAGCACGGTTTGAAGCGCCCCATCGCGGCGAAATGCCACGCAGTGCACTCTGGGAACTAGTTGGCCATTCAGTTTCGGTTTCCATTGAGGAGCTTCAATTCATGCTATCACGCCGTGACCGAATGCGGCGCTTGCGTTTTTGATTGTCCGACTTCCCACGAATCTACAATACTCTAAGCATTCACGAACGTTATAAAAGGAAGACCGGGGCACTTTTCTTGGTTCCCTGCATGCCGGATATTGTGCCTGCGTATGCAAACGTATTTAGACCGCCAAACGCGCTTGGAATACTTTGGTTCATTTGGCGCACCGCATAGGGTGTTCACGGCGTGTATACGTGCTGTCCGCCGAACTGTGCGACATTCTTCACGCAAGTGCTCCACTGTTGCTTTCTTCAGAAAAGTTTGTATGTGTGAATGTGCCTATATGATTGGCAAGATAACTTCATGCGATATTGAATTTATCAAATCCAAGCGTGTAGGTACTTCACTTCGTGCAGTATGTGCTGCGGGTCAGTAAATTTAAAGGGATATATTGTTCCATTTTAGCTTTTCATGGCGTCTCCCAGTTTTACCTCGCGTACTCGGGCGTATTAAGAAAAAAAAACTGTAACTGAAAAAGGTAATTTCGTGAATGGACCCATAAATCAAGTAACAAACTTGCTGACCAGCAACACTAATGTAAAGTTGCGAGCTCGGTGCATGCGAACTTAAGGAATTGTTACAGCGTGTTGACTTGTACACAATCAAGATCCCCTAGCTTCGCAGCGTCGAGATTCCCAGCACTGGCTCGTCTACAGACCTCGAAATGCTGACAGGAAGGCTCGAGTATAAAAATAAACAATTTGTGTCAAGACAAGCTTTGCGTGTGGTTCGGGCTTATGCTGAAGCTTTGAGGACTGGCCATTTAGGTTAGAGACCCAAAACGATGCGCTCGGGAGCAGGAAACATGAGATAACAGCTGTTTATAATCCACGCTTTGTGTATAATCTCTTGTCGAGGCTCGATGTGTCGATCGAAACCGAAACCATGCCGGAGTCCAACGCGCTCAGTGTTGCTCGCAGGGATTTATGGAAGTAGTTTATTCAAGCTCGCGTTTGATTTCGTTGCCCGCGAGACACAATTTCTATCAGAAATTCTACTTTTTTTTTTCCTTTCGGTTCTGGTGTACAAATTACACGTAGCAGAACAACCGCTCGTCGTCTGCTACCTCTACTCGCCGGAGCGAGGCATGATGGGATTGCATTTTGGCGCACGCTCCATTTTCTCGGTGCAGCGGGTGCATGCACGCTTAGGGTGCCAGCAAATACCATGTGAGCCAATACTGGCAACTCCCGCGGATCCCGGGCGAAAAGTGATCGCAGCGCCCCTGCGAGCTCGGAGTCTCCGCTAGCAGATGAATTCTCCACAACGCACTGGTTTTGCCTATCTCCGGGCGAGGTGAGCAGTGAAAAAAAATTGCCACGGACATTCGCTGCTTCGAATGTTAAAAAATAGGTGCCATGCACCTCATGAGTGAAGGACATTTTTTCGCGTGGGAAAGATGTTACAGCTCGTAGGGTGCAATGGACCTTTTCCAAATACTGACGGCACCAGGCGGTGGCTGCACGAACAAAAAATCAAGGAAGTGACCTAACTGCGCTACTAACCGTTAATGGGAGCTGCGCTACCAGTTGCTTCGCTCTCCGAGCTGCGTCGCGTGCCCACCGCGACTTTAAAGGGATACTTCAACGAAATTTGAAATATTCCCGTTGTGTTCAAAAATAGGTTAAATATGATCCACAATATCTGTAAATAACAATCGCACGTTTGCATTTTGATCCTGGTGGCTGTATTTTTCGTTATAAACGGCCCACTCTGGCAGGCGCTCGGAGGAGGCCACGCTTAGAGCACGTGACATCCAACGCAATCGTCACGTAGGTCGTCTCAAGACGAGCAAAGCTACGGCGAGGCTGACGCCGAGAGGATGGCCTAGTCGTTCCAGCCACCGAAGCGGCTGCTTTTGTACGAATTTTGAGTGACGGGTTAATCTTCTATAATCTTCTAGGAGGACAATAGCGACTTCTGCGACACACAAAAGGGATTCTCGGGAAGAGGGGAGTTCCTCCTTCCCCCCTTCTCTCGTCGTGGCCGGAGACGAGACAACCTCCGTCACTAGCTGTCAAGGTTCCTAGACGAGCATTACAAACAAGGCGTTAGCGACATCCACCAGGTGCTCTTTGCTAATCGTTTAATTCGTTTTAAAATTCCTTCTCGAGACTTTTTTAACAAGGTATTGGTATGTTCCATGTGATACTGCTCTTTTGAACACATACAGACCAAAAAATGAGCGCCGAAATTTCGTTGTAGTATCCCTTTAAACGGGCACTGACACCCCAAAGGTTTTTTTTTTTTTTTTATTTATTGTCTAAAACGATGCAAGTTGCAGTCATAGACACGCAAAAAAAAAAAACCGCATCGCGAAAAAAAAAATTTTTTGCGCGCGTGCGCGCCTTTTTATTTTTGGCGTTTGATTCTCCCGCCTCTAGCCTCCTCGCTTCTTTTGATTCGTGACGTCAAGAATCATGAAATTTAGAAGCTTTGTAGGTGACATCTCTATAACATTTAAAAACGGCAGTCGTAAAACATGTTTTTTAACGCAATTGCGAATGCACTACGGCGATTCTTTTTGATGTACCAAAAATCGGGAGTTCGTTGTGTGCCGTCTCCTGGATTTGTATCCTCCCCAGGAAAACAGGCCACACCGCTCAAAACCGGTCTGCCGGCGGCCCGGCGCTCGCTCCTTTCCTCCTCGCTTTGGGTCGCCATGGCAACAGCAGGGAGTCGTGAAAGAAAGTGGACTCTCAGGACTCCGCAATATTTGACGCCAACGCACCGGCGCGGATCGCGCGGGAACTTCGAATTCGGCATTTGGAAATTGTTTTTTTTTTTTACTTTACAAATACTGAATTCCCAAATTTCAAATTTTGAGGTTAATGTTCCGGCATCGTTTTCAATCGTTTCGGATAATAAAAAAAACGATTTTGATGTGTCAGTTCCCCTTTAAAGAGGAAAATCCTTAGCGTCCACCCAAACGTCGTGTTTTTCTTTCTGTCCACTTTCTTTTTTGATGTAACACAATTATATATATGCTGCAATTACGTGTTCTACTCGTCGATCTACAGCCTCATTCCGAATTTCCTCGATTTTTCGTTCCGACTTCCACCGCTTGGCATCGGGCGCTCGCGCGTGCGCAGAACGCTTCTCGGAAAAGGTCCATTTTCGGCTCTCCTGGAGAAAACACTCTGTCAGAACTGTAAGCCAGGCAAAACACGAATGTATTTTCGCCCTGTTTCTTGAAAAAGGGCAATGTGAAAAAATCTTCAGAACATAGCTACGTTTCAACTTTACTTTTCTTATCGATCAATTCGTTTTGTTGCTGCAATTCCAATTCCTCATGAATGTATTGCTTAAAACCGTTTCGTCAAATAGGCGAGCTGGCTAATCCCGATCGTCTCCGGATCAAAAAACAAAAGGCAATTTCGAACCACCCACGTTTCTGCGATGTCAGTATGGTTTGGAAGAAGTCGATTGTGCGCATGCAAATCTGACGCTATTACTGAAACTAATAAAAACGGAGTTACAAAAACAAAACAAAAAACACCCGTTGGACAGTCGTGCATCTCTTTCCATTTTTCAAAGTCTACTTTGTCGCCGCGGTCTTTCTTCCTTCTGCGTTTATGTTTCTTTGTTTGTTTTCTTCATTCTTGTGTTTACTCGACGTTCGAATTATCGCGTATTTTGTTTTGCCGGCTTAGTTTTTACTGTGTTTCCTTCGCTACTCCCGCCGGTTCGTCTGCCACTCTATCCCCGGACATCTGGAGGGCCGTGTGCAACTTTGTTGTGATTGTTTTTTTTTGTTTCTTTCACTGTCGTCTGCGATAACCTCCTATGTTCGCCTACGATTGAGTTTCTGATCCAAAATCTTCAGATATACTTTTTGATACTTAATAAACATATTAAAAAGTGTAAGCTCGTTAAACATTTCTATGCATATTTTATTTGAGTACGCAGTCACGTCTGCTATGGGTCATCGTTGGTTGATCAACCGGCCGCCTGTAAGCAGCACATGGCATGGCAGGCATGCCATGTGCTGCTTACCCCTGAAAAAAAAAAAAAGTTTTGGTGGTGTGGTGGAAAATCCTTCTTCCGCTTCCCGAAGACCGAACAAACCTGAGTAATTAAGTTACTTCAAATTAAACTGGAAGAGCTATCTAAGTCTGGCTTCAAAATAGTCACTGACGCCTCAGCTGATAAATATAACTCCACGGAGATCCCTGAGAACTCCGCGGACGACAGACGAGATGCACTACTGAACACCCAGTCCTATGCAGCCGGCTGGGCAGCCAGTCAGATCTGTCATCATGCTTGCTATCAGAAACACGAAACACCTCGAAAGACATTCTGTTGAAGAACAAGAAATATTCGCATGCGAAAATGACACTAGCTTAAGACTTAGCTCGTCGCCTAGCCGGTAATATCAGCCGTGCCTTCGACACACATTTCACTGATATATTTCACCAAACAAGACTTCAACTGAAAACGCACTTGAGGCCGCTGATCGACACTCAAAACAAAGGCACGGTGTGCAAGGATTGCCTAGACATGTACGTCAACGAGTTGTTGAATGCACTTTTCAACTGCTTCGCCAAGCGAGCAAACGAGCAACCTGCCAAAGTCACTAAGAAAGAAATGCGAAAGCAAAAAAAGGTCACACACTGCTAGCAGGAAGCAGAATGCAGCGTGTGACTTTTATTTACCGGGCAATTATGAGCTATAGACTACGTTATTCCTTTCCCTATGTTTTGTTCTTAGTTGCTACCAACGCCGCGAAAGCAAATAAACAAACGTGTAACGTGCAGCTAAAAAAAGACGTTTTTTTTTTAATAGTTTTGTCGTGTTGCTTCGGCTTTGTTTGTTGTATACTCAACACCAACCGCGAGCACCACCTGCTGATTTTCAATGCTACTACCCACGCCCCGTGCGATGTCGTCGTTGAAGGAAGTCTTTGCTGAGTGATTTGTATTTTTGTATCGTCTGCTAACTTTTTTTTTTCATTCGCCGTTGTTCATGACTGTTTCCCATTTTTTTTTTATCTTCGTCTGAGATGGGGACCCGATCTTTTCTGCAAAGTTCGGAAAGTGTTTGCACAGTCATTTTTATCGTTACTTTCTGTTTTTTTTTTTTTTTGTAATTATGCAGAGCCTGTTGCGCTTACGTTTTAAAAATCATCTGTTCAGGTGAGAAATTGTGACAACGCAGTTGGTAACGGATAAACAGTAATTTCTCACGATGTAGTTCGAGTAGATAAACGTCATTTTTCCGCTTCCCAGATGCGCTTCAGAAGTAGGGTGACCACCTTCCTTCTAGTGAAATGCGGGACTCGCTGACCAAAGGGGGGGGGGGGGGGGGGGAGAGAAGAACGGTATTATATTTGGACTGTGGTAACTGCAAAAAAGAACTTAGTGCGCTGTCGAGCTGGTGGAAGTTTATCATGATGCTTTTTAATCCGAAACTGGGGCAGAAGGAGGAAACATTTTTTTTCTCTCATTTTGCCCCAGTCCCAGGTTAAAAAACAAAACAAAAAAAAAACATGATAGAAATAATAACTATTCGAGAAAATTTATCAACACACGCCACGAAAAATGGCTCTGCTAACACACTTCATATCCTGTCTTGTACGAAAGCATAGTACAAAGCTGCAAATTGTATTGCGGCAGTTAGGCTCAAATAAGTTTTACTCTCAGTGATATATTTTGCGTTGTAATGCCAAATATGTTAAGAAATGTGTCTAAGTTGAAAGCATAGTAAAATCGATTGCAGCAGAATTGACTGCATCAAAAGGATAGAAGAAGCAGTAAATCTTTTACGGCTTGTTTCCTGTCCATTCTTATTTTACCAACATGTTCCTACAGAAATTTCGAACCTTTTGTTGTTGTTTTTGACCGTTGTGAGTTGCACTCTATATGCCTTGTGCGATCGTCTTCACTGGAAAAAAAAAATCTTATCACAGCGATTTTATTTCTTTGCCTTGACGCAACGCGATTTGAAAATAATTGAAATAATTTATTCTCAACTTTTGGCGAGCAATTTTTTCTCGCGATATTTTGCCTATCAACTATCAATCGATATCTTGTCACCAAAGAAAGAGAGGCACAATGGCGCATGTGCGTCAGTCTCCTGCAAGAACGGCAGTCGCTTCCCGCAATGCTTGGATAGAAAAAATATGTAGCATCGCGAATCCCACGTTTACCAGCGACGTCCGCGCTTCCCCGTGCCCGGCTGTTCGGCAGCCCAATGTGATGCGCAGTGATTTTTACGGCAGCGTGAAATACGGGACATTTTGGAGATTTGGGAATTTCTTGCGGGACGCGGGACAGGAGCCCTCAATGCGGGACAGTCCCGCGAGTCGCGGGACGGGTGGTTACCCTATTCAGACGCGTGCGATCCTCCTGAGTGGCGTTTGAGACCGCTAAATAAACTGCTCTATCTTGGTTTCTGCGCGCGTTGTTGTTTGATTGTCGTCGCAGTTGCGATCACTGGATTCCGCGTATTTGGTGCCAGCGATGAAACGAACTCGGAGAGTGCAACCACTCGTGGAGCGCCGGCCGAAACGAACCCGCTCCACGCTGCGAGTAGGCACGCGTAGGCACGAGTGCTGTGAAACGCATGACTACCTCAACACGTCAAGATAACAACGATAACACCGTAAGAAACTAAACTTATGAACCGGCCCACCCGCTGCATTAAATAAAAACGAACTTTGCGCTGGGTTGGGGGTGGGGGGGGGGGGGGGGTGCGGCGGCAGCACGTAGGTGGTCACGTGATCCTGTTGTCACGTTACTGCGCTCTGACGACGTGCTTAAACGGCGTCTCGGGACAGGCCCCCCGCAACTCTCTCTCCCCCCCCCCCCCCCCCCCCCTTTTCCGCTACGCCATTGTGTAACGTTGGCGTTGCATTGGCCACTAATCCCGACCAGAGAAACACTCCGAGATTAAACGAGAAATTACTTAAAGTGATACTTCAACGAAATATGAAATATTCCCGTCGTGTTCAAAAGTAGTTGACTGAAGTAGAAGTTTGGGCTAGTAGGTATTTCATGATTAAAGATTAAAACAGCGCAAGGACACGGACAAGAACAAGAAGGCAGACAAACAAGGCGCTGGCTTACAACTGAAGTTTATTCGTTCTAACAGCGAGCATAAATACTGCATTGTCACAACAAACAAACATGAATAAAAAGCGTGACCTGGATGCCACGTGCTCACTAGCCATCGCTATGCACTGTCACTGTGTGTCTAAATATAGGAACGTTCCTTATCTGATAAAGATAGTGACGGAGCGCTGACACAGTTTTGCCCCAATCTTGCAATTTCCCGCGCCTCAATGATTTCCCGAGTAAGTTTGTCTTTATTTTTCCTAATCACTTCACACTTGTCAAAGACGGGAGCGCAGCAACAGTCTCGGCAGTGCAGGCCAAGGTGACCTGACACAACTCTAAACACTTGTGCTCCCGCAGCCGATCATTGAGGCATCTCGCCGTTTGCCCGACGTATCTCCTGCCACACGAGAGGGGAATGGAGTACACTACTCCCTCCACACAGTCTAGGAATTGGTCCTGGTGTTTTTTGGTGCAACCCTGCTTTTCTTTAGAACAGGAGTTCACTTTTCTGCACAGCCCAGATAGCTTCTCCGGAGCCGAAAAAACCACATCAAGTTGGTCGTAGGGTTGGAGTTGATGTGGTTTTTTCGCCTCCGGAGAAGCTATCTGGGCTGTGCAGAAAAGTGAATTCCTGTTCTTAAGAAAAGCAGGGTTGCACCAAAAAACACCAGGACCAATTCGTAGACTGTGTGGAGGGAGTAGTGTACTCTATTCCACTCTCGTGTGGCAGGAGATACGTCGGGCAAACGGGGCGATGCCTCAATGATCGACTGCGGGAGCACAAGTATAACGTGTTTAGAGTTGTGTCAGGTCATCTTGGCCTGCACTGCCGAGACTGTTGCTGCGCTCCCGTCTATGACAAGTGTGAAGTGATTAGGAAAAATAAAGACAAACTCACTCGGGAAATCATTGAGGCGCGGGAAATTGCAAGATTGGGGCAAAACTGTGTCAGCACTCCGTCACTATCTTTATCAGATAAGGAACGTTCCTATTTAGACACACAGTGACAGTGCAGAGCGATGGCTATACTTTGTCTCATCCTCCGATGGACTAAAGGTCAAAGCCACGGGCCGCGAGGTCCAATCACGTTCCACGCTATAGTATGACACGTTTAACACTGATTGGGGGTGGACGAATATGCTCGAATCCAAAAGCGCCGTATCATTTCTGTAGCTGCGACGCTGCAAAGAGCCTATATGTAGTGGCTTTTTTTGCAATGTAAAATTGTTGAGTCACTCAGTGTCCTTCGATTCGAAGCACTGTCCACCCGTCGCCTCATCAGTGAATCGAGACGCGGGCACCAATACGATTATCGAAGCGAAATACTATAGCTTAGACATGAAAACTCTTGAGCAAGAGGACAAAAAGGGACTGACAGACACGAAGCACCGATCTCAGCTTGAAGCCTCATGTCAAAATTAAAAAGATAATGATGAATCAAATGTCTCCCGACGAGAAAAAGGGGCGATATAAATTTCAAGAAGGTTGTCGGCAACTTTGGCGTTCCCTCAGAGCTCCAGTGCCTCAAAATAAACAAAACAGAAGAGCATGCGCACACAAAAAAAAAGCATGCACACAAACATGAGGATTGTGCCACATCGGTAGTCTAAAATATCAACATGTGGGCAATCGTAAAGGGTGTAGCATTATAGTCCCACGTGCAGAACCTGTGTGCACGCTTCAACCAGCATTGTTCCATGTCTTAACCTAATATGTTCAGGGTCTACGAATAACGGCATGATTACGTTGCACACGCTCGCGAGCACGCTTACTGTGTCTTATTTAAAAACAGAATGCTCCACCGTCACAGTGAGAACCAGGCCACATGATATGGGAACTCGCGTCATGGGCATCTGATAAAACTAGCCTTTTGAAGGCAGGGCAAAGGGCGGGTGTCAGTCATGGGGCTTTTGATATCGGGTGCTTTCGTGCACCACGCAATCGTACATAGGGCATGAACTTTCTGTAAAGCAGTCTCCTTTGGGGAACTTGGCAGTCCACTGTGATAAGTGCTCGTATGACCTTTTGCTGGATAAAAGACAGATTCCGGGTAAGTAGGAACAGAAAACAGAGAGGAAAGTGTTCGAGGCGTTCAAAATCATAGTAGAGAAAGATGACAGTTGCATCAGTGCGTCGTCACTTGTTTTATCAAATAAGGAATTCAGATTCATTTGGCTTGAGGTATAATAAAGTATGTATCAGTGGCGTAGCCAGGAAATTTTTCTCAGGGGACGTTTTGCTTTGCTTAAGCTGTTTGAAAGACAAAAAAGAGAGGGAAAGAAACTGCGAAAACACAATTTTGTTTACTATTTTCCTGTTTCCTAGACGACAAAAATCCAAACTTTTTTTTGCCACCATCTCGTTCTTACAATATTTAAAAAATTGAAATTTATTGTTAAATGACGAAAAAACGCAGTCATAAATTATTTTAATTGGCTTTGAACAAAAACGTCCAGACAGGCTCACGAAAAATTACGGTGTGTGCACATGAATGCGGAACATTCGAGTATTCAACAACTGAAAACTACGGAAAAGTGCCAGAGAATAGCAAAGTTTAGAATACGATTAAACACAAAAACTGCAATGCGCACTGGGGCAATGAGCTAGTGAAGCGTCACGCTCATTGTTCCAGCGCGGATCAGATTTTTAAGAAATTATCGTTGTATAGTCATGTTTCAGGTTATTCCCTTCTTCGTTGTCGTTTTACGAGAAAGTGGAAGAGAAAAATACCAGTTTCTCTCATTTTTGGGGGGTTTAAACATTAAGTGGAAGCCGCCGTCGGTCGATAGAAAGAAGCCAGAGTACCCTTCCGGATCTGATTTGCATATACCGGTGAATGTTCAGGAGCGCGGCCCTTATACGAGCTTTCTGCCCTTGGAAAAACAAGAGTGATCGCACAGGCACTTGCAACCAAACCACTGCCGAAGCCAGCGAGCTCGCGTTGAAGACGGAGCGTCTGGTCTCAGCTTAGAACGGAGTAGCAAGCGCACCTGGGACGTTGAAGCACTCAGGTGCGTCATCGTCCCAGTCTTCGGAGTCTCGAAAACAAACGTTCCGCTTCAGCGCTGCTAACGAGCATGCCGGCAAGGATTTGCAGCAGGCGGGTTACATTAGGATACAATTAAGGCCTCTGGGCAAATGCAAGTTGCCTGTATACCGCCGAGAAGCGCTAAGCGGTGCGGTCCCTCCACATCTGTGTCAAAGCCAGTACTTCCCCAGGAAGTTTATTTAACGAAACGAATGCTCCGCACAGGCTGGAGATTTGCTCGAAATCGAGGCTTGCGGCACAGAGACCTGCGTCGTTGGCCACAACATCGCTCCGGCCTAGGGCGGACAATGCTGCCTGACGTGAATGTGCCGGCTATGTTGGAGACGTTGATGATACGCTTGAAGTTGTAGGTCAATAATCATTCTTAAAACAAAGCGTTAAGGAACAGCTTGGCTCTTGAACTCGTTTTTGATAGTCTATATACGTTAAGGAAGTTTCACGACTTACGAGCTAAACGCAAGCATGTAAACATTACCCACTGCAGCGGTTTAAGGCTGAACTCCCTGGGACGAATACGCCGCGAAAAATCGACGAATTTTGCCCGGCGGCTTTTGCTCTGCACAGTGGCTGCCCCGTCGCGCGCGAAGCTACCGTGTCGTAGGGCGACGTTCGTCAGATATTCGTCGCATAACTCGCTCCATGGAGAAGTCAATTAGGTACGCTTTGAAACCATGTGATTATGAGCATTCCCAAGCTGCTTCAACAGTGCATATGCAGTCGCTTTTCTCTCTTGCTTCTTTTCTTTTTTGTTTGTTTTAAATGATAGGGATATTTTTGTGTGTTTTTTGCATTTTTGTTTTTGTATTATTGAAGCTAAATGAGTACAGGCAAGTAAACCCTAAAAAAAAAAAAAAGACCGGACAAAAAAAACAAACGCTAAGCTGTTTGTTATTTGGTCGTCCGGTTTTCTCCTTATTGTAGGGTTCGTAAAGTCAGAGTATTGCTATTTTGATATCTTGTTGCGCTGCCTTGAAATTGTCGTCGAGTCCGTGACACTCAAAGGGCGGGGGAACTTTAGTTAAGCCGGCTGCAATTCTTGAAGCGAGGACAGTGTCCTTCGAGGTCAGGATTTCGCGGCATTTGTGACGTCGGGAGCTGAGGCCAGATTCATAAAAAACCTCTTAGCTACGACAACTTATCTACGAAGTTCGTAAAGTTACGATCATCGTAAGATGAGGCGAGAACGGTATTCACAAACGCGTTCTTAAGTGAGAGGAGGAAAGTTACGACCTCTTACGGAGAAACGATGATTTCCGGTGCTGTTGCTATGGCAACGATGGCAACGGCGTCTTCGGCAAAACGAACAACCAATTAGAGAGCTAGGCATAGTTCGGAGCACGTGGATTTTTAATAACAAACACTGGCTAACCACTCGTTGATAGACAGCTCCGTGTATGTCCTGTCCTATCTGTGTGTAAATGTGTAGTGTTCAAGCTGATTCTCATAAACACGGGCGACCTTTCCACCACCGCTTGTCTGGGGTTTGTGTCCGTGCAGTGGTATATCGACGCTAACAGGATTTAAACGCTTCGTTGACTGCTACAAACTCGATCGCTACGAAGTCAACACAACTGTCATCGTTGGTAAAATCCCCGTGCCAGTCGTTTGCAAAACGACGTAGAAGGAAACAAACCGCCGCTGCGTTTCTCGCGGGCTCGGAAATGCAGGAGTGAGGCGACGTTAAAAAAGATACGTTTGAACTACGAGAGTGTCAGCAAGAGTCACGCAAATACCTGTTCACACTCGGAGCGGACGCGTGCGTTTGATCGAAGTGCTGAATTCAGACTGCGTTTCGGTAAGCGCTTCGGGACCAATCTTCTACGATTGCAACTCGATACTGACGTGACACTCGGCAAAGAAAGGTTGGACCGGCATCGCGTAGCCCCCACAAACTGATACAGCTCGACAGTTAAAAATGGCATACTAATAACAAAGTGTACATACCGTGCTGCGAAGGTAATCCATACGGCGTTTATTTGAGCTCTATATCACACAAAACAAGGAGATAGAATCGAGGAGTCCCTTTTCGACGACAGCGTTCGTCACCGCTGCCTCGGAAAACAAGGTGATCGAGATGATAAGGGGAATCGGTTGACCTCTGAAATTTAGTTCAGCTATCAAACTATTCATACGGGGAGGGTCCACAAGGGTCGCGCGGGCATATTCCATTCAGCAAGCCAGCCGGTCTGGGCAGACGGAATGCTGCGCCGGAACGGGTCAGAGTGCGTGCTAGGCCTATATATTCTGCCGAGCTCGCTTGGTCGGTGGGATCGTCGCCTTTGTTGCCTTTTCCGCGTGTCTGGATCCAGCGTTCATGTTCGTCGTGGTCGGTTTCAAGTACTTCTTCATTTTTTTCTTGCTCCTTGAAGTCGGGACGCGGAAGAAGAGCAGGTAGAAAAATAAATGTCCGTTGGGTCGTCGCGACCGAGCAACTGAGCGACGTTGTCGGCCATGTTAATTTGATCGTAGAAAGTGCGTAAGACAGCTTCGGAGCTGTCGTAGGATTTTGTCGTAACCTGCGCAAAAGTTACGACAATTTCGTTTCGAGAATACGGATTTTCTCTCAAATTTGTCGTACGCATTTTTTTCGTCGTAAGTTCGCTTTGAGAATCTGGCCTCTGAGCCCTTCGCACCTGCGAGCCTGAAGAAAGGCTTCGGTTACTAACATGGCCGAGTTTGGGGAGAGCTATAGTCGGTTACAAGTCAAGAAGGTAGGAGAAGCTCCTCCCACAAGTGTGATGCGCCCGTTTCAAATCCTCCGCAGTAAAAAGAAGAGTTCACTGGAAACGCTCCTTGTTCCGCTTCAATGGATTCCCACTTGTCTCCGATCCCACTTTTTAAGAAAGCGACCTTTGTATTCATCGGAGAGGGAACCGAGCCCCTGAAAGCAGCCTTTGTATCCATCGGGGGGGAAGCTAATCCCCGAAAGTCGTATTTGTTTCCGTCGGTGGGGGAGAACTCTAATCTCCCTCTCGTGGCTTCCACAATGCTAAGTCAAAGTCGAAAGATAAACCAAATATGTACAGAAAGGCAAGACCCTCCTCGCGCGTTGTCCGCGACGTCACGGAAACGGTGGGACGCTATTGGATGCAAAGGTGGCGGAGGGATATATGATTCCCTTTGAGGGGCATTTGCCGCTACCTTCTTGACCTGTAACTGACTATAGCTGTTTTAAAAGCCGGAGCCGGAGATGTGTATTTCACACAGTCCACGGACAGTGTCGTTTTCTTCGTTTTGCTTTGGTATGTTGTGGGCACGGCCCCTCGCCGTAATAAGTGGACGAAACGAAACACACACAAAAAATATATATACTATAGTCGGATGCAACCTGAGAACAATCTTTTAGCTCCACCCACAAGCGCATTGCGCCCATCTGAAGTGCTTCCGCCGTCGAGAAAGTAGTTCGCTAGCAACGTTGCTTTTTCTTCCTCCAGGAAACGTGTCTTAAACTACTACAATATTTATTTAATTCATTCAGGACATTTAAATAAGTTAGAATACGTTTTTGTCAACGAAATAGCTGTTTAGTAAAGAAAGTCATGTCCAATGTACCGTCTTCCCAATTCATTTTCTGTCCAAGATACTGTCTAACATACCGTCTAACATACCTCTCAGCAGTGCTAAGCCTCGCGCCCGCTTCGAAATTTTCGTTGGCGATACCGTCGCTGGATTCTCACGTTGTCGCGCAAAAACTGCTGCAAACGCAAGCCGGTACCATTAAGATTTCGTGGCGTAACCTCGGGCACGTAAAACACGGTGCAAAAAAGCAGAATAATTGTCACGAGAAACTAGCGTCGCGTTGCTAAGGCCAGCAGCCATGTTGAGCTTTTTTTTTTTTCAAAAGGATCGCGATTGGTACACGGAATCGTGACGTCATGGAAACGATTGGCTGGCGTTTCTCGGCGTAAGATTACATTTTCCTCTAAGAGGCATTTCCGGTTTTTTCTTAGTTTGCAACCGACTATAACATTGGAAAAGGGGAAAGGGTGAAGAGGACAACCATAAACTTTCGGGAATGTCCCGACCCTTGAAGCCCCCCCCCCCGTCCTCTGGCTACACCACTGGTGTGCAAATATGTTCGTGTTTTCCAAATAAAATTTAGTTGCCTGTAGCGCTCCGAGTTTGCACTACTACTTATTTCAGTTCGTTTGTTTGTTTTTTCTTGCGCTTCTAAGTATCGCTTTATTGCAGCTGACGTCACTTCCGGCTCAACTGTAGGTCAAAACCAACATTGTCGTCTGCCTTGGCGCCATGTTGGAGGCATTCGGCGTCATATTGTGACAGCAGTAGTGCTGTAAAGTCATAAAGCCGTCTTTGTATAACCACATTTCAGAATAGTTTCTTGTCCTAGTCAATCGCAAAAAGGTTCTTCACCTGACACAAAGTTAGGAATAGTTAGGGTACAAAGCTTTTCTAGCAAGATCATAGAGTCCACATAATAATCTAAAGCGAAAAGTCCCATGCGTTTGGCCGCGACGGGAGGGCGATGCATAGACGCGGACATCGGCGGCCTCATTTGGCGGTCCCTATGAGCTCATATCGCTGGCGACGCATATGCACAAAGGAGCAGCAAAAAATCACCTGTAAATTCTGCACCTTTTTTTTATTTTGCAGAAAAACATTTGAATTGACCTTTTTCGGAGAATTTTGTGCGCAGGCGCGAACTTGAGGAGAGAGTAGGAAAGGGAAAGGCGCCATCTTTGCGGGCTCTCGCAACACCGACGTGCGTCGTACGCTGCCTGGCTTCGCTCGCATTGCTAGGCGCGTCTGTCCGGCACTGCCGCGATGCCTCACCGCTGCTCGGCTGTTGGATGTTCAAACAGCAAGAAAAAGAAGCCGAACGTGAGCTTCTTTAGATTTCCGAAAGCTGCCGCGCACTTCAAAAAGAGAGAGAAATGGATTCAAGCACTGCGACGCCAGAACTCCGACGGGACGCCTTGGCAGCCATCTGCAAACTCGCGTGTCTGCAGTGTCCACTTCATTGGAGGTTAGTAACATTCACATTTGTTTGAACTCAGGAGATACCCGTCATACTCCGTGCAGGCTAGTCATTCATAGCAAGGTTTTCGTTCCCGATTTTTACGACGCAGGCGTATCTTCACGAGACCAAAATCACCCGGACTTCGCTCCCTCCTTGTTTACATACAAGCCGACACCTGCCTCCGCGCCGAGTTTGCTTGCACGGTACAGCAGGGCAGCGAAGAGGCGGGACGCCAAGCCGTGGTCACGGAAAACAGATCAAGGTATTTGTTCTCATGTGCGGGCTTGTAGCCGACTGGTTCCAAGTCCGTTGTGCCGCGTCAGTGATCAGAACCCACCTCGGAGGCACTCACTTGATCGAATGACGTTTTAGCGAACGCCCACGTTTCATCGAATGACACTTTAGCGAATAGTTGGACGCCGGCAAGTGGGTTCACATTTTTGTAATAAGCGCCGCAGTCTGTCGCCGCGAAGTGTCGTAAGCGAAGCGCAGGGGTGGGGGGGTGGGGTGGGGATTAACGCGCGCCCCCGTTATTCGCTAAAAGTCGATTCGCTCAAATGTCGCTGTTCGCTATAACGTCATTCGCTCATGTGGTTTGGACCCGAAGGTATGGAGCCTCTGACCCCCCCCCCCCCCCCCTTTGCCGAAAAGTGCCCTGGTACACTTTGCTGAGAGTACCCATTTCTAGGAAAGAAAATTGACTGAGTGCAAACCCTTCGAATGTGATCTATCTTTTAGCTGCATAGTGTTGTATTTTCCATCAATATGTCTCTGCATTTGAAGCTCGAATGCAAATATTAGTTTTAATGCTGCAGGTTCAGTTGCTACAACCAGCTCTACTGTACCACAAGGATGTGCAGCAGGCGGGCTACCGGACGACGACGATGAGCCTTCTGGTGGAATGGACGAGGAAGAGCCTGCTGTAAACGACATTGAAGCCTCTGGTGGAATAGGCAACACCGCACATGCAGCAGCACCAGCGGAACAGGCAGGGCTTGTGGCTGTTTCACATCCCACCTCGGAAACAGTTGGTCAAAATGAACCGCCTGTAGTGATAGAGCAAAATGTCCTTCTTCGAAAAAGAATAGCTGAGCTAGAAAGGGATTTGGAGCTGGAGAAAAAACGAAATGACCAACTCAACCTCCAGCTAAACAAAGAACACTGGATAAATGAAGACCTTATTAAGAAATGTTCTGAAATGTCTAGTCAGGCACTGAACCTTGAAAACATAAAAGTAGGTAAGCACTTCATGTTCTATACAGGCTTGCCAAACTACGGACAATTCCAAAATCTGTGTCGTCTTGTTGTCGCAACATATCCGAGCATTTGCAAAGGCAACTACATGCGTGCGCAGAAACCAGAGGACCAGCTTTTTATGGTTCTTGTAAGACTCAGAACTGCGATGCCTTGCAAGGAGCTTGCACGAAACTTTGGATTGTCTGAATCAACCTTGAGCCGAACATTTTCTCAGTGGGTGTTCATGCTGGACAGTGTGCTCAGAGGTATCACCCGGTTTCCACATTTGCACGAGGTCCAACGGTACCTCCCAGAATGCTTTAGGGAGTTCCCAGATACTCGCCTTGTGCTGGACTGCACTGAGATTCGCATTCAGAAACCATCTGCTCTGGAGGCACAGCGAAAAACATTTTCCAGCTACAAACATGCTAACACTATGAAGTGTTTGGTTGGCATGACACCCGATTGCAACATAACATTTGTGTCAGATTTATATGGAGGTAGTACAAGTGATCGTGCCATCGTTCAGAAGTGTGGAGTGCTGAGCATGCTGGAAAGTGGCGATGCTGTGATGGTAGATAAAGGATTTAAAGTGCAGGATCTCCTACCAGTCGGTGTTAAGCTTTATATCCCACCATTTCGTATCGCAGGAGAGAAGCAAATGAGACGCAGTGATGTAGTATGTACTAGAAAGGTTGCTCGGGCTAGAGTGCATGTGGAAAGAGCGATAAGACGTATCAAAGAGTTCCACATCTTTGACACCCCGTTGCCACTAAATATGGCCGACATTGCAGATAAAATCATTACGACATGTGCACTGCTCTCAAATTTTCATGGCCCTCTGATCCGAGGTGCAGAGTAAAGTAGAGCAAGACCAGCTGAAAGAATGAATGCTATGTTGTACATTTGTATATAAATAAAACAATCACAGTGCAGTGTCATGTTTGAACCTGTAGTGTATTTAAGGAGCACTTCTTTAAATGAAAATGGTTACATGCTACATTCAGAACTAGACATTTGCATGGAGGAAGGTGTAAACCGAAATTAAACATGTGACATCCCAATATGCAAACATATTACAAGCGGAGCCAATCTGAAAAGTTAGCTTTTATAAGCAACCAATATTTTATGCATATAACAACTTCATTTCTGGGTGTTGAGCCTGCAATGCGCAACAATAATCTGTCAGTGGAATCACCTATGAGACATCTTACAATCGCGCTAATTTCAGCTGCCTAATAGACATTTTCAATGTTCCTGGCTCGCTTTTGCACAAATAAAACCCATCTCTGTACTTCAAAAAAGGTACATAGCCTCGCCCTGTCGTGTACACTAAAATTGAGCTTTCTGACACGGCGCGTCAAGAGTTCGGGGACAATCGCGAACCGATAAAAATATCGGTTCGTGCCCAGAAGAATCTCACTCTCCCAAAACAGTTCGTCAAACCACACACGCTCCACAGACGGAGGCTTCCATAGGTCACCATTGTTTGTCCAGACGACAAAATCACACCACTGGGCTCCAACGACTGCCATCTGTCCCTCCCCCCGAAAATAAAAGGGGTGGGTCCCTTTGAGTACTACACACCCATCCACAACATGGCAACAGAAGTCGGGGAACTTGCATGCTTCGGTGGGAGTCATCTTCCGTTTGGATTGTGGGCACTTGACCTCAAGGAGGAGACGATGCGGTCAGGCGAGACTGCTATGCACAGGTACTCGGCATGTACATGGAGACCTGTCTCTTCAACTACGACTTCCCTGTCTTGGCACGACATAAATGATACGTACGCAGAAACGACAACCGGTTCGTCATTGCCGTACTGCCTTGGGTCTCCAGGCTTCAGTTTTTGCACTTTAAGAGGGTACAAAATTTCCCGCACAAGTTTTCAGTGCGAGTGCAGTGCACAATGCGGCGAAACATTGATGCCCCCCGACGGCCGACCTTCTCTTACTTCCAGGTAGGATTGTCACCATGTCATAAAGTAGATTTGCACACGGCATCTCGCTCGTCCTCACTTAGTGGAGTTGCTGATGACACGCGGCTTGCCATAATGTCCAGGCTTGTTTTCGAGAGATCTTCTGTCTCCTCTATAAGTTGTCGTTCCTTAGCTGGCCTTGGAACCTCGGTTGTATAGCGGTTCCACTGCGCGGAGGGAGCAGCAGATTGCATTTGCCTCAAAATCTCCGTAGTCTTGGGGTTCTTCGGCACAGCTGTTGTTAAGGCCGCACAGGTTCGGCGCTTTGGTTGTTTTGGTGTCGTCTTGTTGATGACATGCTTTCTGAAGGTGACGTCCTTCAGTGCACTCACCGTTTGTTTCTTTACTGTAACATACAAAAGAATAAATAAGTACAGTTGCCTGCAATGTTGCAGTCTTAGCAGCCTCAGTTTCTCTCTGGGACGCACAGTCATACACACAAGTTAGTTTATGCTGTTGCGTGCTTTTTAAATTTGTACGATCCTACTTTTAGTATAAGCAAAGGCACCCTTAATGATTGCTACCTGGCGGGCCGCGGGTATCTCCACCCTAAAGTTTTATTACTGCTGAATAGAAAACAATATGTGGAAACCGTAGAGTCCAAGCTCGTGAGCTATACTATTGCCAAGAGGAAACTAGACTACAGTAGAATCAAATGGCAGTTCCGCGGTCTACGAGGAACACACGCTCTACAGTTCATGCCCATGCCGTACATTGGTACCTATGTCATTAGGAAATTAATGTAGAGTATATAGGAGCACACATCCGTGGTTGATACGCTCAGTAGATGCTTTTTATTTGCCTACATTACTTGTGCCGGTGTGAACTATTTGCAAATGCAGCCTATTTTGGAACACATAGAAAAGTACATTGCCGTATGCTGGTATACAGCTTCACAAGGGTAACTAAATCACTCATTCTCATGAATGATTCATGGAAACACCCTGAGCTCCTCCCTAGCTCCCCACACCCCACTCACTAGTTTAAAGAACTCTGGTTAAACCCGATTCGCACTACCCACCTCGTGCAGGTGCGATCCATTTGCACCTGACATCTGTTGTTGATGGCTTCTGGATGTCGCACAGCGTAAAGAGCAGGCCAGCTATGTGCTGACATGTTCCGCTCAACATGCAAAATTTATACTTACGTTTGAAACTCATTAAAATATTGAATACAAAAATGTCCTACTACAGAATTTTATATCAACAGGTCATCTAGTTCGATAAGTAGATCCATGACATAGCTTGGCCCTTTTTAGTTCCATGCTGAAGTACCACGAAAAAGACAAAGACGACAAATCTTTTTTTTTTTTTTTTTTTTTTTTAGATAACCTATAGCATACAATATGATCAAAGGACTGGCACACACGGATCTCGATACAAATGTGCCGAAAGTAAAGAGACTATGGAGCTTACGTCTTACAAATGACACATCTTGTAATCCTTAAGACACATTATTACATCGCCACGGGTTTTACCGAAGAAATAAACTCACCCTGCAACGCAGTCGCAATATCGGCGCTCTTGGAAAGCGATATCAGTTGCCTGTAATGTCCCGGCTTCATAGACGGTGCAGACGTGCTCCTTACAAGGTGAACGGTGTGGTCGGCATCAAAGTTATTCACCATGACCTTCTTGACGTAGGTTTCTTCTTTGAAGGCACATCCTTTTTGGAGTTGCCTGCAGTCCTTCGCGAAGTACCGATCGACGCACGCTGTGCTGACGACCGGTACCGATGCAGCATCGGCAGTCTATCCGTCTTGAAAAGCGTACAGACGGATAAAGTCCGCAGTGTCGAAGACGGTTGCTTTACTCGATCCTCCGGGATCGTCATCAGCCATTTGTAGAACGACAGCCGGAAAACAGCGAGAAAAACTTTCCACAACGAACGAACCAAAACAGTCGCGTCGAGGAAGCGAACAGAGTGGCGGCGTGACGGGTCGACGGAAGGACGGATTGAGCCCGCAAACGTTTTGAATTATCTCCACGAGGGTGCGCCACGGTCGCGACAACGAACTCTGAAAAAGGTCAATTGTGCGTTGACAAAATTAAATAAAGGTAGGCTGCACCAACTTACTTATTAAGACATCCTTGCCCATCTTCCCCCCAACAAAAAAAAAAAGCGCATACGAAAAAAAAAAAAAAAAATCTGCGCCGAGCAGCGTCGAACATGCGCCGATCCCATAGCGGCGCCATCTGTTGACAGCCCGTGATATCGCGAGGAGAAACTACACTCGCTACAGTTACTCTCGAGTTCGAATGAGGGTTAAGGGAGAGTATCATCGAAAGAAGCGGTCGCGAAAGCGTAACTTTGATGAAGAGAGAGTTAAAGTAGAGTAAGTTGGGCACTTACTCTCCTTTGACACCTTTTTTTTTTTTTAGAGTGTATACTGAATTTTTTTGCGTGTAAGTCCGCCTTTTACTTGGTTTTTGTTCCGATGCATGCTTTCTGCGTTATATGTTTTACATTCAAGTGACTCCCGCTCATTTCCTTTGACTTTCGACTCTGCTTACTGTGTTTCACCTTGTGGTGGACCGCTGCGGACGCTACGAGTCACCCCAGGCAACCCAGCACCGTGAGGGGGACTACACACACGGCGCGTTGCTGCGCCCAAGGATCACGCGACACTCTGAAGGCACTGGATTGGTTTCGATGGCTCTCGTGTTGTCTGTTGCGTCAGTCTCATCGTCAGTCTCATCTCAGGGGAAGCTCGCCCGTCGCCCGAAGCCGATTATACTATCCTTTCAAACCACTTCAGCCTTGGTGAACAATGCAGCCTGCACGCTCACGTGTCCAGCAGCTGGCAAGCACGAAGGCCGATGTGTGCAGAATTCTTGTCCTCTGACGACCGTTTTGGGGAGGGTCACGCTAATCCGGCTTGACGCGTCCCGTCAATAGCACTCCGTTTATTGTCAACGTTTTAGGTTACAATAAGTAGCAGTCAGTACGTTCCTGAAGGTATGAAGCCGGCCATGTCGCGTCCCCGCAAGCAGTTCCTCGTGTCTGCGAGACCGACCAACGAAACCATTTTCCGCAAGGTAGGAAAATGACCCTCGCGCCCTCCTCTTTTCACCCTCTCCCAAAAATCACGTGACGGCAGGGGCTCGTTTCGTGTCGGCTTTTTCCGTAGGGATAATCCTCAAAAACCGCGAAATGAGCGGCTAGCTGCGAGCGCCACAACGACCTTGAGACGTCCAGGTGTCTTCCCTCGTTGACGCGGGCACGCTCAATCCGCGAGATTGAGGAAGCCAGCGCGACAGAACGCTTTTTTCCATGAGCTGTAGATCCGACGCCGCTCGGTCGGTGGAGATCGAGGGGTCTTGGTATGCTGGGTTCGTTCCAGCAGCCGCTTTCTGGCATCGCGCGGCTGCTGGAACCATTCCCGTGTCTGCACAAGGATTGGCTTGCGCAATAAAGGGTTCAGGTCGTTGATAATACATTTATTTTTGAAACTTATAAATCAAGTGGCTTTCCCTAATCTCTTCATTACTGTTTGAAACACATCTCTCATAGGTTGTTCATCCCATTTTGGACTCTTTTACGTATTTATTCGTCCTTACCTCTGCTTGATGACTGTCTGCTAAATTGATAAAGACCTTTAAATATTGGCGCGGGCTTGCGAGATCAACGCTGTCCCGGATTTACCCGAAATTGGAAAGATTGGCGTCAGGAGGAGTTGAAGAAGCAAACTGAAAATCTTGCTTCTAATGAAGACGGCACAATCGTAAGATAGGTCTTTGCTTCACTTGCCTCCACAACGCACCATCGTTTGCACTATCGCAACTTCTCAGTAACATAGCTGTATACCACATTTTACTCATGGTTACTATAGATATGGCCCCATAGGCTTTCCCGTTATGAGCTAGTCGACTTTTTAACGACCGGCGACTCTTCTGAGTGAGAATAAATATTATCACCTTCCCACAACATCCACCCCTTTCTCCCCCCTCCCTTTCCTGAGTTGGGGAGATATCAGGCCACTCCAGGAAGCAGCCTGCAGATTGCGCTTTTCGGCTACTCATTCTCAACACATTCAAACGTGGAAGTAAACACATTGCATGAACGACGCCCAGTTTATTTGCAACCTAAATAATGTGGCTCTATACTATTGGGACCCAATCAATTTCATCATCAATCATTATTTGTTACGATTTCATGGTGAAAGTGTGTTCGTCATGATGCCACAAAAGTGATTGATACAAAGGGAGAAATAGATGATTTGCAATTTTCCCAAGCGCCCGGGCCTGCGCGCGCGAGGAATTGTGGGAGAGACTGTACCTCGCCTGGCCACTCTGCCTTGAGATCGCATTGCCTTTTCGCTTGCCTTTTCTTAATCCTCTGTTTTTCGATTCCATTACCTATTTTCATCTATTCCAGTGTATCTTTTATTGCTTCTAATTGTTTCTATTCTCTTTTGCGCGCGATATCTCTTGTATATATAGTATTTGTGTCTTTGTTTTGCCTTTTTCGACGGGAGTGCCGACAGACAACACGCCGCTTCGCGCGTCGTTCCCGGCGTGAGTACTACCATTGCTACGGATTCCTATCGCGCTGTTAGGTGTTCATTTTGGTTTATTTGACCCGCGTGCAGTCGAGAGGAGCCGTTTATGAACACCCGCGCAGATGTCATAGGGGTAGGCAGAGCTCTGAATCAACAATCGCGAGGCCAGAGCCGAGTGCGCCGTGATTTGGCCATCCACGCTCCCTCCGTCGACTCGCACCATAGCCTATGCCTTCGAGTGCCGCTTACTTGACCAAGATACAGCACGCCGCTTTGCCGTCGCGAATCATTTCTGCGAATGCCTGCGAAACCGTAACACCATTCGGCATATCCAACGCTGCGGCGCCTGACAACTGCACGCAGCGGCTCGAGCCCTTAGCAAGCGCCGGCGGTTCAACGTCGCAGCTTGTATGCGCCTTTGGAATGCATTCATGATCAGTCTGCTCGGTGATTGTCAGTTGCTGACATCTTGACTCGAGCATAAGCTGACATCTTGACTCGAGAAATAAAATTATCGAAGGAACTACGAGTTTCAAGATGACTGCCTGGGCGACAGCACATCTCTGCACTTGAAAAAGGGTGTTCGCGACTGACAACCGCTTAGCAGATAGATTAAGAAAGCATACCATAAGCGAATACAAGACGCGGCATTGGGCCACCGGCGCTTGCGAAGGGCTCGCGCCGCTGCGCGCAGTTTGTCACGCACATCGCACGTTGGATATGACAAACGGTGTTACGGCTTCGCAGGCATTCGGATTAATGATTTGCGGCAATACACCTCTTCATTTGAAAAAGGGCGTTGGCAACTGACAACCGCTTAGCAGATGGATTACGAAGGCATGCCATAGGCGCATTCAAGCCGCGACATTGAGCCGTCGGCGTTTACGAAGGGATCGCGCCGCAGCGCGCAGTTGTCAGGCGCCGCAGCGTTGCATATGCCTCAGCCTCGCAAACATTCGGACAAACGGCTCGCGACGACAAAGCGGCGTGCTGTATCTTGGTCAAGTAAGCGGCACTCGAAGGCACACGCTACAGTGCGAGTCAACGGAGCGAGAGCGGGCGGCCAAATCACAGCGCACTCGCGGCTCTCGCGTCGCGATCGTTGATTCAGAGCTCTGCCTACCCCTATGAGACGTGCGCGGGTGTTCATAAACGGCTCCACTCGACTGCAAGCTGGTCAAATGAACCAAAATGAACAGCTAACCGCTCGATATGAGTCGGTAGCAACGGTATTCACCCGGGGAACGACGCGCGAAGCGGAGTGTTGTCCGTCGGCACTCCCGTCGAAAAAGGCAAAATAAAGACACAAACACTATATATATACAAGAAATATTGCGCGCAGAATAGAATGGAAACACCAAGAAGCTATAAAAATACACTGGAATAGATAAAAATAGGTAAGGAAATCGAAAGACAGAGGATTAAGAGGAGGCAAGCGAAAAGAAAATGCGATCTCAAGGCAGAGCGGCCAGGCGAGGGACAGTCTCTCCCACAATTCCTCGCGCGCAGGCCGGGGCGCTTGGGGCATTTTGCAAAAGGTCTATAGGTCCTCGCATTTATTTTGTGGAAATACTCGCTCCTGTGACGCTCTAGTGCGTAAGGTCAAAGCACCCGAGGCAGTGCTCTATCTCTCTCTCTCTTTTTTTTTTATTCGCGCCACTACGAAAAAATAGCGGCCGAGCAACGAAATTCTATCAAAACCTCGCTTCTTAGAGAAAGTACACCAGGCTATAGGGTAGTGAATCTGCCAGGGAGTTTGTAGAAATAAAGGGCGACCATGGAATCTAGCCTTCTGCCCATCCATGCCCGGGATATTTCCATTTTAAGACGCTGGGGGAATTTATGTGCACTAACATGCTGCTTCTAAAAGAAAGTACCAGATTTCTAGTGCATGTCAACCTACACGTAAATAGTTTAATCAGTGTGCACAAACATTCGCGGCCTGAAGGATGACATGGAAGCATGGCGTAAAGCAGCTTGCTGGAAATATAAGTCTCTATTGCATTGCACTGGTGTGAAAATTATTACGTATTTTTGTTTTATTTCATTGCGAAAATAAAAACAGCGTTTAGAAACCGAACACTGCGCGTTTCAAGGTGCGCTTCAACCCCTCCTGACGCTAATCTTTCCAATTTTGAATAAATCTGGGACGGCATTGATCGCCCAAGCCCGCGCCAATATTTAAAGGTCTTTATCAAGTTATAAAACAGTCATCAAGCAGAGGTAAGGACGAATAAATACGTAAAAGAGCACAAAATGGGATGAACAACCTATGAGAGATGTGTTTCAAACAGTAATGAACAGATTAGGGAAAGCCACTTGATTTATAAGTTTCGGAAACAAAAGTATTATCGACGACCTGAACCCTTTATTGCGCAAGTCAATCCTCTTGCAGAGACGGGAATGGTTCCAGCAGCCGCGCGATGCCAGAGAGCGGCTGCTGGAATGAACCCAGCATACCAAGACCCCTCGATCTTCACCGACCGAGCGGCCTCGGACCTGCAGCTCATGGAAGAAAGCGTTCGGTCGCGCTGGCTTCCTAAATCTCGCGGATTGAGCGTGACCGCGTCAACGAGGGAAGACACCTGGACGTCTCAAGGTCGTTGTGGCGCTCGCAGCTAGCCGCTCATTTCGCGGTTTTTGAGGATTATCCCTACAGAAAATGCCGACACGAAACGAGCCCCTGCCGTCACGTGATTTTTGGGAGAGGGTGAAAAGAGGAGGGCGCGAGGGCCATTTTTCTACCTTGCGGAAAATGGTTTCGTTGGTCGGTCTTTAAGCGCGAAACACATGTACGACGAAACCGTCCGATCCGACGTCCGACCGCGCAATACGACGGTCGGAGGCGAGGGTTTTCAACGCTCTCCGGTGCTACGAAAACCCTCTCCCCCCAAGGTCATTCCGGCAGTCCGCACGTCGGATCGGAAGGTTTCGTCGTACATGTGTTTCGCGCTTTATTACTGCAGGGGGTCATTTTTCTACTTTGCCGACGGCTGGAACGCGTACTATGTCACGTCGAGGGTCGTCTGGACACATTCCTCTTTCGAATCCACCGAAAGATTTCGAAAAATCAGAAGCCGAACCCGATTTACAAGAGCAGAAGACCCGGCGCCCGGCTACATCCGCAAGCGACGGAGCACATGAGAATCGAGATGGTCCTTTTATGACGTAGTGGCACGTCACGCGTGACTAGCCAATGGCGTGCCGCTGCGGCGATCGCTTCTCCTTTCTTCGCTTCTTTTCGCGTGTGGGGGTTATTTTGGGTCAAATGGTTGCGATATTTGGACTCAGCAGGCACAAACACGTCAGAATCAACCATTAATTCATTTTTTTCGAAAAGCTCTTCAGCTTCGCTTTAATTATAGGCCGATCATACGCTCCTGTATTTTTTTAAGTAAATATAAAAAACGGCCATTCAAGATGGCCACCATTTTCCAGAAACCCCCCCCCCCCCCAATGATATTTTCTGTGTACCGCCCTGGTCCAACCTATCGGGTCGACAAAGTTACGCAATCGTGTGTGTGTATAAATTATTCTTGCTTTGGCCACTAGTAATTAGTGGCCAGGAGGTCAAAAAGAATATTCCCCTCAGATGCACTGTACATTACCCAAAACACACCAACAGGCAATCATCACAGCGCTGGCGTTCTAGGTTAAATACTATCGTTTTCAGGAAGGTAACGCTCTGTAGAAAAAAAAAATGCATTTACTTTACAGTTGAGGGTACATAACGAAGCGCAGCAGTCGCAGAATCGGCCGGCTGGGCGCGGGCCAGAGTTTCTAGTTGTGATGATTGATAAATAAAACCCTCCAGGGCACCACGCTCCCTGCTACCTGCAGCCATCAGCAACGCGATGGTCACGTGCTGCAGTCACGTTGGCCCGATAAGTGAGGAGGGTAAGGAGGAAAATGAGCATGGCTTGTGGAGCCTACACGGCTGACGTCATGCCCCTCCCCCTCCTCCCCTTCTTATCTCCTTGGCAAACATGCTAAGTACGGCCACAGAAAAAGAAAAAAAAGAAAAGCTTTGCAGTTTGTGGTGTTGCGAGCGTAGGGTGCGGCCTCCTGCTCGGCCGCTTTGTCGTGAGGACAAAACTGACCAAGGAAGCGAGCAAGCAGGAGGATATGAGGGATTTCTGTGGCGTTTCATTTTCGGTGAACAAGACAACAGGAGAGCCACGGTAATTGTCATTTATTTATGGAGATTTTTCTCGGTGGCTTTGGCGCTTGATTGATATCGAATTAGCTTCGACAGCTTGGTCCTCCAGTTGTATTCAATTACAAACATAATATTCATTTAGTTACAAAAGAAGCAACGATTAGCACGTTATTCAATAAAGAACAAAATATTCTTTTCAGAAAACAACGTTAATAAAATTGTTGCGAAGAAGTTTTTTTAGAATACTGTTTTACACGAGTCTAGTGTCCGAAAGAGCCGGTAGCGGCGCTGCGTTAGCTCTCGTAACGCTGTAGTCCGTAGAGGGTTGCGAACGTGGTGGTTCCGCTACGCCACATAGAGCGGAGGTCGTAGCGGCTAGTGGATAGCGCGGCGGGAGTGACTGAACGATATACTAAAACATTCGAATAGCTCAACCGGATCGGCCGGAAAAGTTTCGACTGCCTCCGGGGGAAGACTTTGCCAGGCAAGTCATTGTAAAACTCTGATTCGTATTAACTGTCTCTTTCGGTCTCGCCGATGAAGATCGACTAATAAGAGCTTGAGACGAGATAAACACGGAACAGAATTACCGGCACGAAGACCTTTGGCACGTCTTTTCCCGCATAATTGATTATGAAAGCTGACTCGCTCGCTTACACTGAGTCTGCCGAATTAAGAACAATTCGTGAGAGACTGAAGTGCTACTAAAATAAAAAGGGTTACCAGGAGCATATTGCGTCGGTGCAAGATGAGTCGCCACCGATCGAGCAACTCGCACTTTTGTTGTGCAACATATTTTCGCGATTGATGCTTCGCAAGTGGCAACTGAAAATATGCGATGCTCCATTTATATTTCAGGTTCACTTCACGAACGATCAGTTTGAGCCAGTGATCTTGGCAAAGACTGGCCTCAGGAAACTCATGCCGTTTATAACTCCTTCAATTTTTTCACACCGACCTCTTCCCAATGTGCTATATTTTGCCTTGTAACATTATATATTTTATTGTCGTCATTTTTGTAGGTGATTTGTCATCTGTGATTAATAAAACATTTTGTATTGACAATGAAAAAATGTGTTATAGTCTTTTTAAGGGTTTGCTGAAAGATCTCTCTCTCCTCATATGTAACTCATGCAGCAAGGCACGCCCGCGGGTGTGCGGCAAAGATATGCCTTGCAGGTGAACTCAAGGGCGCACCTTGCGCGTGAGGACGTCAAAACAATATCTCGAAACAGAGTAAGGATGAAGAGGGCCTCGCTAATAAATGGGCAAAATAAGAAACGCACTGCCAAGGCAACCGATCACGCTATTTTTTTAAATTTTAACTGAGGCGATACAAGTGAATCTATTTAGCGGGTAGTTATATACACGAGACGCGTAAATAGCAGTCGCCGCATATGCACAGTCTTAGGTAGTATTCGACGTTTATGAAATGTATACGAAGTAAACCAAGCTGCTGGTTTGGCAAAACGAGCGGTATTGCTTAAAATCACCGAAAAGCCCTGGTTTTGCACGCGTTGTGGTGTCATTTATTAGCCTAACTCGAGTGATGCCGAGTCTGCAAATGCACATTATTCAAGAAAATGAAAAGTTTTAGTAGAACGTACGCTATGAACTGCGATTGTTGCGCGCGCCTGCTCAATCCATGCTCGAAGCGACGGCACGAGGTCCCGCCAGCAACGCAGTCCTACGAACCTCTTTACACTCAGGGAGAGGCGCAGTCTATCGTCTGCCTGCTCTCAGCTCTTGCAGCAATAAGCAGGTAAACAAAATATATTTTTGCAGTGCATGCCGATGTCCCGAAATATTCAAAACTACGTTGGCATTTTTTCTTTTGTTTAGCGAATTGAAGAAAGCTTGTCTTCACACCCGAGCGATTCCAACTCTACTTGCGTTATTATATTTGCTGATCAAGACCTCTTCACGTGCTTTAGAGCTCCAATAAATGTGCGCAAAAGCTAGTTTCTTCACGTTAGAAAGCAAAACTGTCTTCATATTAAAATAAAAAAAATAAACTAGTCCGCCGTATGCAATAGCAAACAAGTACGAACCGGCACGGAGGCGCACGCGCCTTGTGGGCCTCGCCCAGACATGGCGGTGGGGGGCATGGCGCGGAAGGAGGGCAAGAAGAATGGCTTTCTATGGAAAGGAGTAAAACGGAGGGGGGGGGGTGGAGGAGGAGGAATTAAACTTAGGGCGCCTTCATGTGCGCTTCGCATAGAGTGATGCCAACTGCCTGTTTCCCTTCTCAGACCCTCTTCCACCGCAATTTTGTTCCTCATTGTTTCCCTCTGCGTCGGAAAGTGACCTTTGTGTCCATCGGTCCTCCCATCCGAGGGGGAAAATGCTAATCCTCCCTCCGTGGGTTCCACAACCTCCGAACTTGTTTCCGGGAGGGTTATAAGCCCCACGAATTATCGCCGAGAACCAAAATGGCTGCTGGTTTGTCGGCGAGCGGTATTACAAAGGGTGGCATCACCCTAGCAAAGCGCACATGAAGGCTCCCTAATTAAACTAAGTTCGATAACAGCTCCACCCTTTAGCGACGAGTTGAAACATGATATTTGCTTCATATGGCTATCAGCTAGTCACTGAATGTTCCCAGAGTCCGAAACTCACAGGCATGAGGTGCCAAGATGGTGGCTCAATCTTTTTTCTTTACTGTGGACACAGTTGCCTAGAGAGGGTAGTTGGTTCACTCGGCCACGAAACTGGTCTCATTGATTTATTCCAGCCCAAAATTCGTTTCATGGGCCCTTTAACGAAAAAACACTAACTGTTGTCCAAATGTAAAAAAGTATATATATATATATATATTGTTGTTGTTACACTTTATTAAGATAAGGATGGCGCGACGGCCTGGAGGGGACGGTTTGCAGGGGGCAATTAAAGAAAACGAAAATTAAGGTTATTATATCCTTCGGTCAATGCCCGTCGCGCGCGCAAAGTCCCAGAGGGACAGCAGCGTCTCTTTCGCACAGGCACTACTCTTGGGGTTAATCCAGTCCTCGTAGGCACGCACATTGGGGTCTAGACTCACAACTCCGTTCAGTATGGAGCCCCGCACACTCCCACAGTAGATGTCGGACCGTAGGGGGAACGCCTGTAGAACATGTAGAGCAGGTCATCGCCGGGCTGGGAGCCTCGGTGGACTGCACTGACTCAGAGTGGGAACTCGTGTGTGAGGTGGATGTATCGCCTGAGTATTCTGTAGCAGGCGGGCGCCCTCTCTTGGGGGTGTAGGTTCTCCATCGGGACAGGACGTCTTCAGTAAGGGCCGCCCCGGCGCGTACTTTATGAATGAGCACTTGTGCACCTCTAGGCAGACCTCTCGGTAGGGGTGAAGGGTTGGCTGGGGTCTGCTCCTTGAGACAAAGGCGATCTGCCTCCTTGGCTACGGCCTTTTTTTCCCAGGGATCGGGGTGGAGTAGTGCGGGTGGGATCGAAATATCCGGGTCGGAGCAGATGCTTGAGTGCGCGCTCGCACACGCATGAGCGGCCTCGTTGCCTCGGCCGCCCGCGTGTCCCGGTACCCAATCCACCCGCACCTCTATGTTGTGGGTGGAGAGCAGTTCAGCGCATAGGGTCTTAATGCGCTGGCAGAGGGAGCCCTGACGGGGTGTGAGCCCAAGCATGGTGACGACCCCCGGATGGGTTCAGGGGAGCTGGCTTGAGGTCTGTATATACATATATATATATATATATATATATGCTGTAGCAAAACGGGAATTTTCAGCGATTTTACGCAACGGTAAAATAACTTCCACTTGGAAAGGGATACAGTTTATGGGCAACGATAAAGGATTGCGCTCGTCTGATGAGAAGCATGAAAGGAAAATTTGATTTATGCTTAGCGCCCACTCAGAGCTCGTCAAAGTAGCTGTCTGTCATTCGTAGGCAATGCACTAAAACATACTTGTATTCATTGTATCTGAGGTGTACATGACAATCAAAAGAGCGATTATAATGTCAGCTGGCTACAGTTTGAAGTTCAATTACAAAAGCCCCCAAAGTGTTTCAAACTTAAATAGAGTGCTTCCGTGTTTCTCTAGTTTCTCATGTAAATAAAAAAATCTTTTTCTGAAATTTTTATTTTTTGAGTGCTGCTTTAAAAATGGTCTTCCGGATGAGATAGATAATACCGTTTTACTTCGAACATTAACACGAACGTAACAAAAAATGTAAGGTTCCGTCACTGGGCGGCGTTCCAAAGTTGTTTACAAGATTCGGTGTGGTCCCGACATGTTCATGTGTTATGACAGTTTCCCGGAACGAAAGCGGCAATGTTAAAATTAGACTCTTAGTTCCAAACTTGCGGGTCGAGGTAATTTACATTGCCCTCTTTGGAAAAAAAACGCGAACTTTCCGCGAAGCTTTTTTTTTGACGCGCTTTTACTCTTGTCGGTTTCCAGATTTAAAAGGGCCATGAAGTTAAATAGAAATTTGGTTCGGAGTTAAGTGGTACAGATCAATTAAAATATTAAAAGGCGTGACCAGGAACGTATGCAGGAATTTCTTGGGGGGGGGGGGGGGGGGGGGGTCAGGTGTTGGTCAGCGTACCATCTGTCTAGGAACCCCCTCCCCCTCTCCTTCGTTTTACGCCCTAAATTTTACACATACAGAAATCAAGATGGGGGTCAGGACATCCGGACTCCCCCTCTAAATCCGCCCCTGGGCGTGACTAATGTGGTTTATGAGATTCCTTTTAGTTGCGGCCAAGTTTACCGCCCGATGCCCTAATGAATGAGCACGGGAACACAAGCTAGCCGGACGCAATGATTCGGGTGAGCATCTTGCGGAGCACTGCGAACGATGCGGGTGTGAACCTTTGTTAGATCCCACAAGGTTTATTAAGAGAGGGAAGAAGAAAATAGAATGGGGATGAATTAAAGCTTCCGGTATACACAAAGCGGCTGACAAATCCGTTAGCAGCCATCCCTTTATCTGCTAAATAAAGAAATTTTGTTTCTTGAGGGCTGCGTGTGATGAGCGATAGGAACCTTTATCTGTTGCATGCGTTTAGGCGATGGGGATCGACAGTTGGACATATCGTGTTTTATTAAATCAGTTAGAATTTGACGCCTGTCCGCGTCGTACGTGGTTCTTTTTTTGGTCCTGTTGTGTTCGCGCCTTTTATCCTTTTTGTTCGACATGAAATTAATTTTGGGCTGGGATAAACTATTTTACATTGGGGGTTTACTATTCACATGTCGTTTAGTGGGCCAAAATAAAGAGGGTAGAAAGTCAAAAGCCAGGTTTTCGGTTACGAACATTGGGAAATGGAGGAGACTATATTTTGTAAATCATTTCCCTTGAAAGCTCTCCGCCTTTTCACTGTGATACATCCGCTGTTCTCAGAGCGTTTCAGCGAAACCCAAAGCACGTCAGCTGACCCGACCTCACGCATTGCACACGAGAACTGTGTCACTCGGATGTATATGTGCGCTCGTTAACAACTATGTGGATGCGCGTTCGTTTGATTGGCAGCGGCGGCAGCATATCGCCCACATCGCTAATTTGGACAACACGTCTGTTACAGTTTTCACCTTAAAAGTTGTGCTCGTCTCGACCGTCTGCTCCTTCAGTCCTGCTGTTCGCTTCTTGGTGACTGCTTTCGGCGAGCTTCTGCTTCCCATCGTTGGTGGTATTACGCTGCTGTTTTCTGCCCACTTCGGATCGGCGACGGACTTCTCCGCGCAAGCGCAGCTCTTCCTGCATCGAGGGCAGATAAGAAAAGGTTCCTCCGTGCAGCGGCCATTGGCAGCGGCGGCAGCATATCGCCCACATCGCTAATTTGGACAACACGTCTGTTACAGGTTGGTAATTTCTGACATACTTTTTACACATTGAACCTATACTGTTGCTGCTGCCGCTGCCACTGTCACTATTACAGTAGTATTTTGTGCTACATTGGTGTCTCATGTAAGCAATGTCTGACACCTGTTCGTGTTGTCAATCGCCCTTCCTCGAGAAGAATGACGGGCCGGTAGAGTGTAGCGAATGCGCATGTAAGTATCGCTTTGGGAAATGTGCAGGAATCACTAAGAAATCCTTTAGTGGGAAAAGTGAAAACCCAAAGGCAACAAGGCGATGTCCTACATGCATAGCTACCGGATCGCGCGCTAGCAATAGTGGTGAAAATCAATCTGAGTTTGATGTCAGTGCCCTCCTCGCGTCCATCAACCAGAGACTGGCCGGTCTTCCCGAGCTAAAAGAGAAAGTGGACAGCATGGAACGGTCCGTCCAGTTTTTTTCGAAACAATTTGATGATTTCGAGATGACAATCAAGGTCCACGATACCCAAATCAAGGAACTAAAAAAGAGGGTGACAGATCTAAAGAAGAAAGACGAACTTAGCAGGACAGCAAATGACCAACTCCAGAAAGAGGTTAACGACCTCGAATTTCGAAGTCGGCGACTGAATCTGGAAGTTCATGGTATGCCGGAGGTTCAAGGTGAAAATTTGAGACATTAAACAGGGTTGCCGAGAAACTAGAGGTTCCTCGTCTGGTAGATTCCGACGTTGTAGCTCTACACAGGCTGCCCGCAAAACCAAGACCACGCCCCCGGAATAATTGTTCATTTTGTAAGACAACAAATCAAAGACGCGTGAATGAAAAAGAAAGGCAACCTAAAGCACTGCACTCCACATATTTTTATCCAAGATAATCTCACTCGACATAACAGGGAATTTGTTCGGGCAGCCAAAGATCGGGCGAAAGAAAGGCTACGCTTTTGCGTGGTACGCAAATGGGAAAGTTCTTGTTCGGAGGACAGAAGGCGCACGGGCCATTCAGATCAAATACCTGGTTGACCTTGATAAGCTGTAAATAAGGCTAAAGGAGCTTTTTTTTGTATTTTTTTTTTGTTCACATGACCGTCCCAGAACTTCGCTTTCCTTCAGATGTGATAAATTTGTTCAATGATAAAACAAATAAACCACTTTCTGTTTTTTATTTAAATGTCAGGTCGGCGAGAAATAAAAGTGATGAGCTTGGTATCCTTCTTGATGATTTTCGATTTTCTTTTGATGTAATCATGCTAAGCGAGACATGGTGCAATCAAGAATCTGATATTTTCCGCTTCGAGAATTATAACATATTTTATTTGAATCATACTTCTCGGTGCGGTGGTGGAATAGCTATGTACATTAAAAAAGATATTCAACGCAATCTCATAACAGATTATTCAATAGTGAGTGATAATTATGAAGCTCTATGTGTGATGTACGGTAACATTGTGTTTGCATTAATGTATAGATCACCAAGTGGTGATTTATCGGCTTTTTTTGTTTTATTGAAACTGTATTTTAATTTGTTGGTGACAACGATTATAAAATAATTTTAGGCGGTGATTTCAATATTGATATGAATTCTGTTTCTACTCGTCAAGTTGGATTTTCTACTTTGTTTCAGTCGCTTGGTCTCCTTAATGCAATCACTTGTCCTACTCGCGTTACTTCATTCAGTGAAACATTACTCGACTTATTTATCACAAATATAATTCGCACTCGGCTCTCTGCTGGTGTAGTGTGATCTGACATCAGTGACCATCTTACAATTTGTTTTCGTGCTGATTTAGATAATTTAAGGAAAGCCCCTAGTTATGATACCAGATATTATACTCAAGTTAACGTTCAAATGCTAGAAATGTTCTGGCAATGCGTGGCGTCTAAAAACTGGAATGTGGTGCTCTCAAGGAACTCGTCTGATGAAGCGTACGATTACTTTATAGATCATTTTGGAGCTATATATAAAGAATGTTTTAGCCTAAAAAAGTCACTATATCCAAAAAGTCTTAAGAAACCGTGGGTCCCCAAGGTAATATTAAGAATGATAAGTAAAAGAAACAAGCTCTATGCACGTTTTTTGAGCACTAGAGACCTAGATGTGTGTCAAAAGTTTAAGAACTGTCGAAACGAGATAACCAGCATGCTGAGGAAAGCAAAATGTTCATATTATTATAGAATGTTTCACAGTGAAAATAGAAGTGACATAATTTGGAAAAAAAGTTAATATTTTATTAGACCGGAAAGATAACGTTATAAGGGAACTTAAATAGAAGGTAATAAGTTGAGTGGAGTTGAACCAGCAAATAAATTTAATGATTATTTCACAAATTTGCTCTCCCCTGCGCAAACAAGCGGCTCCCCGTGTTCAACTCAAGGCATTTCACAAAACTGTTTTCTGTTTCCTACCGACGAGAGCGAGGCAAGCTCGGCATTTCTGAACCTCAAAAACAGTAAATGTACCGATTTTAATGGAATGCAGGTGCAGCCAACAAAATACGTGTTTGACATTATCTCGCCTTGCCTTACACATATCTTTAATTTGTCGCTCTCGACTGGGTTTTTCCTAAAGGTATGCAGATAGCTAAGGTGTCTGTCTTATACAAGTCCGGAGACAAAAATAATATGTCCAACTACAGACCGATATCAATATTGCCTGTTTTTTCCTATGGTTTAGAGAAAGTTAATAATGTTAGGCTTAATAATTTTTGTGAAAAAAATATGCTACTTACAGATTCTCAGTATGGTTTTTGGAAAGGTCGCTCTACTAAACTGGCTCTTTTACAGCAAAAAGAAATTATCTTAAACAATTTTGAAAACAAGTGTCTAACTTTAGGAATATTCATTGATTTTTCTAAAGCCTTTGACCGGCTGAGTCATAAAGTTCTGTTAGAAAAATTATATTCTTATGGAATTCGAGGGCATTCACTGGCTCTTATAGAAAGTTACTTGAGTTTCCGGCATCAAACTGTTGAAATAAGCGGATATTCCTCAATGCTGAAAGCAGTTCAGACACGAGTACCTCAAGATAGCGTCTTGGGGCCATTGCTGTTTAATCTTTTTATAAATGATATAGTTACTATATCACAAGAAAGGCCTCATTTGTCATTTATGCAGATGATACAAGTATGTTTTTTTCAGGAAAGGACGTTGGGGAGGGGGGGGGATAGTTTAATTACCGATGCAAATATATGCCTTGAAGACCTTAGTTGGTGGACTGTGCAATTCTCTGAAAATTAATGAAAGTAAAACAAATGCAATTGTCTTCAAACCGAAAGGTACAGTGTGTAAGGCCACCGCAAAATTAATGATGAATTCCTCGGAGGTTAAGTTTGTAGCTACTGTTAAAACATTAGGCATGATTTTTCACGAATATATGTTATGGGACTTGCATGTTCAAAGTCTTACTCTCAGACTTTCAAGCATCATAGGTATTCTATATAAGAATCGCTATATATTACCATCTCGTGTAAAGCTTTTAATTTACAATGCATTATTTAATCCTCGCATATCATACTGTCATCTAGTTTGGAGAACTACGACAAGTAATAACGTTAATAATTTGTTTTTGCTGCAGAAAAAAGCAATTCGCACCGTCACTAATGAGTCTTATTCCGCATCTACTGAACCTCTTTTTTCTAAACATAAAGTAATGAAAATCAAAGAATATTATAAATATAAGCTAGCAACTATGCACATGGCATCACTTAAATTTGCAAATCATCCATTACGGCAAATATCCAAATTGACTAGCAAAAATATTGCATACGATATGCGCTGCGCCGGAACCTTGAGAGTACCACGCCCAAGAACTAATTATGGTCTTCAGATGATTCAGCACACACTTCCAACAGTATTCAATTTTTTCAAACAAAAAGGTGTCTGCATTAAAAATGTTAACAAGAATAAGTTGCATGAAATATTATTCTCCTAGTAACATATTTTTCGGTGTGGTGCATAAATGTTTTTTTTTTGTTTTGTTTGTTTGTTTCAAATGATGTAATTGTATCCCGCTGACCGACCTGCCTGTAGGGGGCAGGGGCTTCGTCAAGCTCCATTTATGCAGCTTTTTATCCTGCCTCCATCGCCCATTTTGTGTTATGGGAGTAAATAGAAGAATTGAATTGGTCAGTGAGTGCCCTGACGGAACTTTTTATCACTTGCGAATGACAAGGTATATGGTGTGCTCAAACACACGGTGAAAGCTTCGAGTCATCGCACCGGTGCGAAAGCATGTCACGACCACATGATTTCTCAACCCGCTTTTGAGTTGAGGATTAAAGCTAAGGAGGAATGAAAAATAATGTCATGACTCCTTTTAATGGGGGACCAGCAGAAATATTCTTCCGCCTGGCGGAAAGTCCTTCTTAGGGCACTGCACGGGCCCGGGCCAGCCCGAAAGCCCGAGCCCGGCCGGCCCGCGGGTCGGCTCGGGCCGGGTAACACGTATTTTCTCGGGCCCGGGCCGGTCTCAGGCTTGAACAAAAAAGTTCTCGGGCCGCGCCGGCCCGGGCCGGCCCGAGCCGTGCCTGGGCAATTTTGTGCCGTAAATCATAAATTGTTGATAGCAAGAAGTTCGCTCATTAATCTTTTAGGTTCACTGCATACGAAAAAAGCGAAGTGCAAATTCACTACAGCGTCGTTAAAAATAATAACTAAAAGACATCTTGAAGCTAGAAAGCCTTCAAGCTTTTTCCGTGTGAGCGAGGGTTGTGTTATAAGTTGTAAACAAAATAAAGTCCCAGTCATATGCTTGTCAACCTGTCTGATTCATCGCGCTCAAAAATATCTAGTTCACTATTAGGAAGATTTAGAAAAACGTACGCAAGCGCTTTGGGTACCTTGAAAATAGCGTTGCGATGTAAAACCTATGGCGATGCTAAATTTAGCTTGCCCAAAGTGCTTGAGTACGTTATTCTAAGACTCCCTTATTGCACAGAGCGCGACACTACACACTAAACGAAAATATACCCAGATGGGAGTACATCGCTTGTCCTCTAGCGCATTCCCTTATGGGAGGTTTTTATACTCTGCAGGATGGGAGTTCAGAATGAACTCCCACGCAGGCCAGAGTTTTTTGGGGGATGCAAGGGAGTATGTACAGAACTCCCAGCAGTACGGGAGTCTGTTCATGGATCAATGGGAGTATTTATTTACTTCCATCAGAGTGTTCCTAGGTGGATCCAAGGGAATATTCTTTCACATCCTTATGCGAGTTTTTACGTGGACTCACGGGAAAGTTCCTTTACATCCACCTGGGAGTGCTTACGTGGATCCACGGGAGTATTCTTTCACATCCATATGGGAGTTTTTACGTGCATTTATCGGACTATTCTTTCACATCCATATGGGAGTTTGTACGTGCACTTATGGGACTATTTTTTCACATCCATATGGGAGTTTTTACGTGCATTTATGGGACTATTTTTTCACATTCATATGGGAGTTTTTACGTGCATTTATCGGACTATTCTTTCACATCCATATGGGAGTTTTTACGTGCACTTATGGGACTATTTTTTCACATCCATATGGGAGTTTTTACGTGCATTTATGGGACTATTTTTTCACATCCATATGGGAGTTTTTACGTGCATTTATGGGACTATTTTTTCACATCCATATGGGAGTTTTTACGTGCATTTATGGGACTATTTTTTCACATCCATATGGGAGTTTTTACGTGCACTTATGGGACTATTCTCTCACATCCACCTGGGAGTTACAGCCGGGACCTAAGGGAGTATTCTTTCACATCCATTTGGGAGTTAGTACGTGGACCCACGGGAGTCTTCTTTCACATCCTCCTAAGAGTCGTATACCTACGGGAGTATTCCTTCGCATCCATCTAGGAGTTTCTTAAGGCTGCGGTCTCACGGCGGCCATGACATATGACGCTTTCAGCACGTTTTCGAAATGCGATCGTGGCGTGTTCAAGCTTGCTAAAATTATGTGTTATATATCATCTTGTAGTGTACAACATTATCTTTTATCTGATGTAGGATTTGTTTTCCTAGTGCAAAAAGCTAATTCAGAGGGCACCCGCGAACATTGACCTTTTCGGCAAAACATGGTTTCGTAGTACAGTGGTACAGGGTGCACTATTGGAGCAATTTCTTTCTAATTTTAGAATGTTATAGAAGAAGAGTGCGTTCATTGTCAACGGAGGCCCTTTTTTCGTTTTTTATTTTATTTTGACAGATATTTACTTTAGAAAAATTGACTTTGCGGAAGCACTTCAGTCGCGAAGTTTTGGGCGCCTACTCGGTCATTTTATTTGAAACTTTTTACATCAGTTTGTAATTATGGTCGAAAGAGTTACGCTAAATTTCATTGTAATATGGCTTATACTTTTTTCGGAATGCTCACGTGAAAAGTGACAAAAACCGTTAATTTTGGCAAACTTCATTTGGTAGTACAGTGGTACAGCGCTTAGGGATTGGCACACATGAATAAAATTGTAGGCCCGCAAAGAAAAACATATTCCGCTTTGCAAAGCGAGGCCCTTTTTCTAAATTTCACTTTTGATTTTCCATAAAAAAAGTTTGAATATAGGTGAAATCACGTATTTGTTGATAGTCAAAAACGAGTATTTTGACCCCTTTTGGCAGACATTTAGGCCGATATTTTTAGTATTAAATGGAGATTACTGTTCCAGGTCCTGATTATTAGCGCACATTTTCACTAATCGAGCCTATTTATTAAAAAGAATCATAAAACACACAGAAAACACAAATTGGATGTCTGGTTGCGCCCTCTATGTGGCGGTGGCTGAAATGTGACTACGCGAGGTTCAGGAAACTGCCGAGGATGGCGCTGATTCCAGCTGTGGTTGCCAGCTTCGGAAACTGGTTGTACACTTGGCTTCTTCCGTTTCTTGCAAAATAACGTGCTGGAAAACTTGGTCGAAACTCGTGAGGTCCTTTATAACACGGTACTTTCTGCTAATATAGCTTTTAGGAAGAATTTCAGTCGCTTTCATATTGTTAAACGATTTTTTTTTTATGCGAGGCTCCACCGGTTCAGTTTGCTGAATAAATTGTTCACGGAATCGATATCGAAGTTTCAAATTACCGAAATGCCAAAATCGCCAGTTCTGCGTAGATACGCAGCGTGACGCACGTGCTTCTGGTGCGTGTGCACGTACGTGTTTGCTGCGCAGTTCTTCGGTTGCTGCGAGTTTTCGCGTATTTATTGTGCACTGCTTACCTCCGTCTGCGCACGCATCTCATCCTTGTAACTACCCCTGCTCTGTTTGCCTAGAGTGAAGTTTGTGTCTGTCTTTTCGTTCGCTGACTAAGCTCGTGTCGGTGTCCTTCCTACTGGCTGCTGTTCGTGTTTGCGTACCGTGTGTGTCGCTTTGATTACTAGGTCCCCTGCTTATGGGGTGGAGCAAGCGGTGGGCGTCGCGCCAGGGGTGGGTCGTGATTGGGGAAACAGCTTAGCAGCCGACGCCGACTTCGGCGCGTTTCTTCTGCGCACGCGCGTACTGTCATTGATATCGCTACTTCGCGCCGTGACGATGCGCTGATCTACAGGCCGGTCGGCGCTCGCGTGATATTGTTGAAAATTCCCGAGCGTGTATTTACGTTTCGAAAGCCATAATAGAATTAAAGTGGACATTTGGCCGGCAGCCGGCATACCGTGGCTCTGAAAACAGATTGCTAGGAGTGCCCTCTCATTCGCTGGTTCCACGCTGGGTGCGCGCAGTCCGTGCTTCTGGACTCCCCGGCCGCCCAAATGCGTTTTTCTGATGCTTGTTTTGTTTTCAGTAAACAGACAATAGATTCCTGCTGATATTCTCCTTTATAATCTTCACTCTTGACAACTCTCTAGTGTTGGAAGGAACTCCGTCAAATTTGACGATAATGCATGTGTAAGTACAACTGGAACCTCATAGTTGCAAGAATACTTTTCCTGGATTGTCCGCATTAGAGTGCCTCCATGTGCGCTTCGCGCACATGAAGGCTCCCTAGTCTGCACCTTTCTGATAATATGATCGGTCTCCATAGATTGCACTTCCCCGCTTCGGGAGCACGGCCAGCGGTGGTTCTCTGTCGGTCATCGAACCTCACACACGTGAAGCGTTGTCAAAGCTGTGATATACCGGGCGTTTTATTATTCTGTTTTGTTTTGTTTTTTTTTTGCTGAAAGAAATTATACTTTTGGTATTCCCGGGGATAACATTATCGGCTGCGGCGGACGTAAAGGAACGAGCGTAAATTGACAGTTAGTGGCCTAATAAACTAATATTTGCCATTTGCGAACGCTGGAGAGGGGGCGACCTCCTCTCCCCCGTTCGCTCCGCTGAAGTGGAACAGGGTGGGAGGAGCTCCCACTTCGTTCTTGACCTGTCACCGACTACAGTTGCGAATTCCACTTGTCATTTTGGAGCGATGACGAGATAGAGCTGAGTCATGTATTGCGTTCTCTGAGATGAAGAACGCAATGCGCGCGGAGTTGCTCCACGTATGCACCAGTCACCAGTAAAAACGACCTGTCCTCCGAGGAGGTCGAGCGAGACGCCGGCTGACATGGGGGTCGGTCACCTCACCGTCACCACCGTCTACCGTGCCTTCAAAAACACGGGGCGCAATGTGTTTCTGCAGTATAACAAAAAAATTGAACAAACAAGGTGCAAACTTTCATTTTTTTCCCAAGTGTGGTTTGCAGGGCTGAACCGAATTACGCCGTGCTGGGATGACGTCGACTACAATGGTACACGATCATAACAAGAGCACAAATCCTGCCACGTTATTTTGCTACAGTGATAAGAGCATATATATCTTTGTCTGCGATGCGGCAACAGAGACATTATTTCCAAATTAGAGTTGGAAGTTAGCCTTCGATGCTAGCACTGACCAACTCGCTTCACTCACAGGGTGAAAACGTGAAACTTTGTATCATTCGGACAGAGATCGAAAAATAACACGCACCGCTTCAACTTGGACACCTCAAAATAATTAACTGTAGTGGATCGCACGCAAAAGCTTCGCGCACGCAATAAAATTGCCGGTCAGAAGTACGGTTCCGCAAACAAAATCAACATATGAGTCATCAAATTATGAAGAAAAACCAGGTGTGAGCGTGCCAAAAATATTCGACAATTATCTCTTTCGACAATTATTCGACAATTTTCTATCCACGTGCTTATGTCGCAGTGGAAAGCCGTGAAACTCCCTATAAAATTATTTTGGGCAGTGTTTCCGACGGTGCTCGCTCGATCGTAAAATGTCGCTTTGTTGCTACTTTGGCGAATCAAACAAGGAAGCCACGTTCACCTACAATGCCCTGTCCACAAGAAAGGAAATCGAAATTTTCGCTTCGTTTTCTTTTTTTTTATATTCTTCTCTTCTGCACGATATAGGGTATGAATTATTATCCTTCCCTGTACTCTCGCTGCGACGAACAGTCCGATAAACGAGTCACCCTATGGCAAAGATGGGGGTCCCGAAAATCTCCTAAAATCGTGTTTGTTCTCAGAGACACATCCGTGTGTAAGAAAAACCGCGGCCCTCTCCACGAAGTACGGACATATTTGATAAATAGCGTTGACTTGAGGTTGAACTTTTCATTTGCTTTGTAAACACAAGCGTGACGTCACGTGCGCATCCCACGCGACCCGACTGAAGTCTGAACTGGTGTACTATGTGTAGACAATAGGGCATTATTTTGACTTCCCGGCCGCGACGACCTTGGCGAGGGAGGACAGATGGGGGTCCCGAAAATCCTAGAATCGTGGTTTGTTCGCAGGGACACACACATCCGTGTGTAACAAAAAACGCGGCCCTCTCCACGAAGCTTACACAGGCATTGTTGTGTGACTACTGAAGATGCCTCCCGCAAGGGAGGCGAAACTGGTCAGAACTTCAGCTTGGGCGAGTTGGTTATTCATGATTCATGGAGGCGTTTATTCATGGAGGCGAAACGTCTAGTGAAATTGTTTTTTCCTGTTCTGTGAAGTCGGTGCTTTTATTTTAATTATGTTACCAGTCGGCCTGTGTGACCAGTGCTCATTTGAAGAATCGCCTTTGTCTTTTTTGAACCCTAACAAAAACACCCTCATAACATTTTTTTTTACTGTTCGGCTACGTTGGCATAGCCTATAATCGACATAATTTTTGCGAAAGCCTACTTTTATTTTATAATTATCTGTAGCCATTTCTAATTGAAGAACTGACAAGTATAATAGTTATATTATGATTTCATATCAAAATTCGACGAACCGGGAGATGCGAAATTCGGTGAAACAGCTTTTCAAAAAAATATCCGGTGCCCGAAACTTGCTTATATTAAAATGTCTAACATGTGTATGTGTTCTAATACAGAAGATGAGTGCAATGTGGAAACTGAATGGCCTCACAAACAATTGTCAACGAGTTAGAATTTTTGATGAATTACCCTTTGTCGAGTCATCCTACTACCGATTGGCCTCTTCAATCAATTGCCCGTCGACAAATATTGTTGTTGGTTTATTTGCCATCTGCTGTAAGGGGAGAGTGTGGGGCTCGTCAAGCCGACATCTGCCAGCATTTTCATCACGCCTCCAGCGCCTGTACCGACTGACGCCGACGAGTTGGCCTAGAAATAAATACCCACGGGCTATACTATAGCCGCTAAATATCTCTACGCGAACATGATTTGTTTTCAAAGGGGCACCCGCCTGTCGGTGCTTCTTTGAATTATACATACGTCACGGTCAAAACGTTCCGCAGCTAATGAGTGAAGGCCGACCAACCTATTTTGTCCAAATGTCCGTGTATGGGAGATGGGAATGCCACTGCGTCAAAGGCAAGACGTGTGCGAGCGTCGCTAAAAATAGAGACCACTACCGATGTTTTAGTAGGGATGAGGACGATTCGTCACATGCGCACTCGTCGCAGGACGATTTGTCATAGGACGATTCGTCACATAGGAACATTCGTCACAGGATGACTCGTAATGCGGGCAACTGGTCACATCGATCGGGCAGGGGACGATAGAAAATTGTAAATTTGAACAACTGCCCACATTCTCCGATGAGGAGTTTCACGACTTCCCAATGTGACATAAACTAGTGGTTAGAAAAACTAATCTTACAATACTCATCCGCTTTTCCTTTCATAATATTGCGACTTTTCAGCAGGCTGATCTAAGTTGCTGGCACGAGCAATAATCCGACTGGCAGCCAAATCAGTTTTTACTTTGCCTTGCATACACCTCTTCGAGAAAACCAGTAAGTATCGGAATTCTTTCTGCTGCATATGTACGAGCACCACTCGTGCACCTGCATGGCTCCACCTCTCTCTTTTGCGATCACCTCCATCCTTTTGAATGTAGTCCGAGTTCAAAAATAGTCGCTCTTATATGACCTCCGCATTCACCGTTCGGGACGGACCCAGAAGCTAAACGTCTGCTACAAATTCTTTGACCTTGAGAAGTGAAAGACATATGCTAAGATAAGAGGTGACCCACTTTGTCAGGCCAAACCAACATTCAATGTTCGGGACCGAACCAGAAGATAAAACGTTTGTTACAAATTCTTTGCCTTTCAGAAGCCACAGACATACTAAAATATGAGGTGAGCCACTTCGTCCGCTGGAACCAAATTGAACGACACATTTTGGGGGGACGAACTATTGTAGGACCGGTTGGCCGCGTGACGAGTCATCCTATGACGAATGTTCCTGTGTGACGAATCGTCCTGTGACCAATCGTCCTGTGACGAGTGCGCATGTGACGAATGGACCGTATCCCGTTTTAGTATACATGGTTTCATTCTTAGTCAGAGCGCAAACAGAGGTTAGATGTCACAAAAACACATACACAAAGACAAAAAGCACTTTATCACGGCGCATTGTATGAGTTGTTACATTAGTGGGTGGAATCACCCAAACAAAGATAGTGAACGCCGTGGCGTTTAGGTGTTGAGCTGTTGGTGATGCTTGATCGGCGCAATGTGCCAGTCGAGCTCCAACTGAGGGTGATATGAGGCGGGGCAGCTCTGTGGTTTTACTTGTTGTGTTGCATAGTTAGTTTCGGCCGTCAGCAAATAGTGAAAAATATCTATCTATCTATCTCTCTCTCTCTCTCTCTCTCTCTCTCTCTCTATATATATATATATATATATATATATATATATATATATACAAAGGCAAAAATGCGTACTGTCAGAGTTACTAATTCGAACTTTACTACGACGTTTCGAGCGGGGACGACTCTTCATCACCTAATGAAGAACGGTCCCCGCTCGAAACGTCGGAATGAACTTCGAATTAATAACTCCGACAGTACGCATTTGTGACTTTTTATATATATATATATATATATATATATATATATATATATATATATATATATATATATATATATATATATATATATATACATTTTACTAATACAATGTCTGGACATTTACACTTACCAAGTAACCATTTTCAGCTGTGATTTGAGACTGTTGCGCTTATCCCGCTCTTATTTATTTATTTTTTGTTTCTCTTGTTTCTGGCCTTTTTAGTATAGGCTTCCACCAGCTCGCTTGCGCGTGTACTCTAATTTCAAGTGAAACAAGTTTGTAAATTAGGGCGACACTATATAGGTTTGAAATCCTATACCAATTTTATTGCCATTTGGTGAGCCACGTACGAATTTTGAAATATATCTTTTCATCCAAATAATCGATTAGGAAATCGAATAGCGATTCGGACGAATTTACTACGGCGGGAAGAACGAATTTGCAAATCTCATGGCAATTAGGAAATTTCAGCCATCCTTGGTTTCCGATTGGTCGCGCTCAGTAGCGGCTCCCTCCGCACAGAGTAGCCTCGAGTCAGAATTCGCGGAGTCTCTACTGACCGGCCAAAAAAGTGCGGCGCTTCAACTGCTCCCGCCCAGACGACTTGATGTATTTGTATACGCCCATGACATCGGCCGCGATCGGCGATTGAGGTTCCGCTAGCCGACGCAAGCGTCAGCGGACGTCTCATATTTCCATACTCTCACTACAGAAACAAAAACAACAACAAAAAAATCATCCAGTTCATGCTCACTATGTTCACCACTGACAAGATAGTTGGTAGTTTACGAGTTTCCGTGCAAAGCCGATCAAAACGAGGCACCAGATCAACTTTTACGGCTGCCATCAGGAAAGATCTGGCTTGTCGCGTGCCCTCAACGTCACTCCGAATATTTTTTGTGCCCCACGCACCATCCTCTTGTAGCAATATTTTTATTGTCCCCATGTGATTTCTTTTTTATGTTCTTACTGGTGTTTGATCATAATTCGGTCATTGAAATAGTTTTTGCTGCCGACCCTACCATTATTTTGACCCTCTGGCAGCAAAGGAATATTATGCCGGCATTACACACGAAATAAGAATGTAGACACTCCGTCCCATATCTCAAATTACATCACAACGTGTTTACACAACTGTAGTGCAGAGGTACGATGAGCAGGGTCTGAGAAAATATTAGTTTCAGTATTTTCAAAAGAGCGACGAAACAAAATAAAGAAAGGACCGCCAATCGGCAGCGCGTGCAAGCAGAGGCAGTAGTGGCAGGAAGCGCGAGGTGTGTCTTTCGTACGGCCGGCATCAACTCACGCACTGTCCGAAGATGTACTCTGTTTTACTCGTAGGATTGCAACACTGCGGAATGTAGGCGTGTGATTTCAGAAAGCGCGTCCTACCATTTCTACGCGCGAGTGCTCCTGCAACCCAAGCATTGTATACAGTTACGTCCTCGCGCCCGTGCCTTGGCCAGCCCCGTACACAACTAATGCAGTATCGAAAAGGCATAGTTCAAAATTGACGGTCCCACTTTTCCATACCGCTTCAAAACCCCATCTCGCTCAAATCACTTGGCAGCCGGACAATTTTGGCAGGGGGCCTCAAGTTGGGGATTATCCGGTACATTGTCCTCCCAACAATGAACGTGGGCGCGACGCGCCAGAGGGTGAACACGTGAAAGGAGGGGCGTAAGAGTGGAGAAGGAAACTCAAGGTCGCAAGCGACGGGAAAAAGGGTTTCGAAATTGGCGCGCAGGTTTTGCAGCATTTGCTCATACGGACAGCCAACGCCGCCCTGGTGGTTCAACTAATGTTTTGTTCAAGATGGCCGCCGTGGTACCGCAGCCTTAAAAGCCAGGAAGTGTGGAAGGAAAGGCATAAGCAGGTAGCACAATGCACGAAATAAATTTATTGCATTATGAATATTTTTTGCACATGTCGTGTAACAAGAGCTCATTTTGCCTTGGGTGCAAACTGGCTTATACCCCGTCAGACGGCCATTTAAATGGCCTTCAGAGCAAACTCCTCAAAAAATGTCTGCGAACACCAAAGGGCACAGGCAAAGCCGAGATTGTGAACTGATTTGCCAATTCTTTGAAGGAATTCATTCCGAAGGCCATTTAAATGCCCGACTGACAGGGGTATTTATTACAATGTAGGGTACGCTAGGCTAACTGTGGTACACAAGCCACGATCGCTCTGTAGAAATTTATCAATTCCAGTGCCTTCACCCGTGGCTTCATGTAGGAGTCGGCAAAACCACGTTCAATGAAAGTCAGCATCTTATGTGCCTTCTTTACGTAGTGGATGTGGAAAATCCAGTAGACGGCAATGAGGTACGCCACATCCTGACGGAGCCATACCATAAGTTCAAAGTTCTTCCTTAATCAGTCCTAAAATATTGAAATAAATTACCTCAAACTTAACAGAATTTGATAAAACATAATATGAGAGTCACAGATTTTTTACCTCAGCTTATTTATGTTAAACACTCTGACTGCTCCTTCTTAGACGTCGCAGCTTGCTCGTTATATGTAGTAGCGGCAGATGCAATCACTCTTCCTGCAATCAGTCCGCTTTTGGCCATTCTCTTTCCTGCGTAGTGCTGGAAGGGACCTGTAACCAAAAAAGCACAAGCATTTAAGTTAAAATGTACTCACAATCAACACAACAGATGTTTCCGACGTTATCATATGAACCTTGCAAACCAGGTGGGGAGTAGACTTTTCTCAAGAAGTGAATTGAAGACAGTTTCTTCAAAGCAATATCAATACTACTGATACTGAAAATATGGTAAAAGGGCAGAATCGTTTTAAAGTGATATAGCAACGAAATTGTAGTGCCTATTTTATTGTCTAAATGTCAACCATGTTTTGACCATACAGTGGAGACACCAATTTTTTGCTCAAAAAGACACAAAACATCTAGAACTAGTGTCTCAGAAGATCTCCCGATATGCATCACGTTTGCGACGTCTGGTTCTCCTTCAGTCAAAGCTACGTGGGGGCTGGCGTAGTTGTGAGCTTACACGTTCGTGACGTCTGGTTCTCCTTCAATCAAGGCTATATGGGGGCTGGCGTGGCTGTGAGCTTCGCCACTTGATGATGTCAATGCACTGCAAGCTGGCCGCTTGAGTTGTCCCTCCTCGCTCTCTGCAGGAGTTGAATAAGCACGGGAGAAAAAAGAAAACCGGCTCAGCCAAGTTAGACAGGGCTCGGGCGCACACAGCCTGCCACCATGTTCCCGTGTAGCGGTGCTGCTTTTATGTGGTGTGACGTGATAGTATTTGGTTTATTTAAATAATGTTTCGGCGCCTTTTTTAGCAAAAAAAAATTGTCTCTCCATGGTGTGGGCAGAACATGGTTAACATTTAGACAGTACAATTAGTGCTAAAATTTTGTTGTAATAACCTTTAAAAAAAAAAAAGAAAGACCAAGGTACACCCTTATTTTCAACAGTTCACATTAAACATGTTTATAACTATCTACCTTTCTGTGCTAGTTTCCTTTTCCATCGTTTCATAGTCTCAGTAACTTTAAGAGTGAGTGACAGACCTGCAAAAATGTCATCAAGCATGTAAAAATTTTGAAAGCCGGAAAAATTGACAGCTTATTGCAAGCTTTAAAAAAGTCAAACCAAACAAAACGACCTATTGCAAAAACTGTAGGATACCTGTCTTGCTGCATGTAAGCTTAAGAAATTGAAATTAGTATACATTTCTAGCGATTTACTCCTACAAACTATAATTTTCTTCACTCTCGCACAAATCACTATTCAGAAGAAGCAAAAGCCTTCCCATTATCATAATCGTGTGCACTGCAAACATGCAAGAGTTATCAACTTTTTGAGAAACGACTATAGGGGATAGCTCACATATACGGCACAGAGCTAAATCAACAGTAAAACAGTGCTGACTTGAACTTAACTTAGTACTGATGCAGCAGTGTATGAGCATCAGATCATTAACAAAGAGCAAAATCAGCACTATTCCCAGCACTTACTAATAGTACTGCACTATTGTAATGCCCCGAATCTGGGTGAAGCCTTTCAAATCACCGCATAAATTGGCTTCACAATGTATTGCACTACGATTTACCAGAGAGGTGCCTGAAGGTGGTGAAAGCATCGCAGAAAAAATTTCAAAGAATGAACTTACCCGAGCAAAAAGTAAAAAAAACTGGTTTGGCTACCTATGACACCAGTGTGCTAGTATATGCGCATCCTCCGACTGGCACAACAACCGACAGATGGCGGCAACGGCACCGACGCCTTATGGCAGTTCAGTAGCTCCACGGTCACGCCAAAAGCACACCACATGTAGCTGAAATTATTCAACGAACCATCGGTTTGATTATTTTTGTGTCCATTTAATGTGATTTATTGGGGGTGAAAATAAAATAATGTTCTGACAATTATAGCACCGAAAAAGTGTACACCATTTATGACTCAAAAAGGTTGCCCGATTTTGGTGTGACTGGGCGGCTGCTTAGCAGCTACAAGCCGCTAGGGTTGATGTCGCCATCTGTCAGTTATTGAGCCAGTCAAAGGGTGCACAGTTAGCAGACGGGCGCCGTAGGCAGAAAAAAATAGTCATTTTTTTACCTTTTACTCAGGTAAGTTTGTTCTTTGAGCTTTTGATGCAGTGATTCCAATACCTTCGGGCACTTCTGTCGTAAATCGTAGCGTGATGCATCCCCAAACCGACTTAATGCAGTACTTTAAAAGCTTCACCAAGATTAATAACTTGGCAGCACAGGTGTAGTGCTAATGTGAACAGGTCTTAAAGGAAAGGAACAGAAATTTAGAATTCCCAAAATAAGGTAGCAGGAGTGTTCAACGGGGCGCCACCAACCCCTAAACACCACTCATAAAGCGATATCTCGAACGGATGGCCATATTTTTGTAAAATAAGGATGCGATAAGTGAGAATCGCGACATCGTGTTTCCTGCAGGATAGTTGAGGAGGGGGGAAACGGCCTTGCTTCTTTCCCTTTTCGCGTCCTCGCGGAGTCAAAGTGAGAAAAGGAGGAAACCAGAATCGCGATGTCACGGGCCTTTTTGGCCATTGTTCAAGCATGCTCTTCTTTCACAAAAATACAACCATCCGTTAGAAATATTGATTTATGCATGATGCTTTCAGGTTTGTAGCGTCCCGCGTAGCGCTTCTGCGTTGTTTCCCGAGATCAAAATTTTGCTTCAGCATTCCTCTAAAGGATGTACACCTAACAATTATATTTGGCAAATACATAACAAGGAATTGCCTAACTTATACAAATAATTTCAATTTTTTTAGTTGTAATAGACTGATTTCACAGGTCAGTTTGGCTAAGCCACTGCTGCTGCAATGCATCAAGGGAACTTTCCTCTTTCTGCATGTGCCCCAACCTCGCTGGAGCTCTGCGCGTGCAAAGCGCGACACGGCACGAGGTGTCTCAAGCACTGCCACCTGCCTCTTGTGAACTAAAGTTATGGCGGCTTCACACATGCGCTGAACGCTAAGTGAGATCGGTCTATTCCACTAAAGATTAAAATAACCATACCAACAGGCTCTTATCAATCTTTCATGAGTCTTGATTGTTTCAAAAAGCAACATGTCCCGTATACCCTGTTTCATTATAGTAAGTTACAGCTCAAGAAGATGGGGCGAGGGAAAAGAAGGTCGGGGAGGAGGAAGCAGACGGAATGCTAGATAGAAGAGGGAAAAACTTCCTCCTCTCTTCTCCAGCAATTCGTCTGCTTCCTCCTCCCCAGCCTTCCTTTCCCTTTCCTTACATTCTTGAGTTGTAACAGACTATAATTACGTGAAGGACAGACAAAGGCAACGCCAGACGAGGGGAGAAAGGCCAAGCACTAGAAAGGTTGGGGAGGGGAGAAACCTACCCTCCTCTCTAACGTTCCTAGTGCTCTCTCTTTCCCGCCTCGCCCTCTTCTTCTGTCCAGCCTTCCTAGTGCTTGCCCTTTTTTTTTTGCCTGGAGTTGCTTCGCTTGCACTGCACACAACTAGTGGCGCAGACTATTAGCAACGTGCACGACAAAAAGCGTCGCTGTAGTTGGGTTTGCGATCCGCCGAACCATAGCTTCCTGTATACTGATAATGCTTACCCAAATGCCGGCTAACGGGGAGGCAAATCCTGCCAATTACAGGGAGGTAGAGGCAAATATTGCCAATCAGGACAAGGGAAATTCTGTTTGTGACGTCACGGACGGAAACCATTAAAGGGTGCCAACGAAACATCTTGGAGCTAATGGAAGTGGAACATAAATAGCTCTGATGACTGCCCGGTCCGGTTTTCGAGCTGCGCAAGGGCCACTGGTCCTCTCGCTCGAAAAGTGCTTTCAGCTCTTCATTCTGGTACCTGGGCCACAAGTTGTGCCAGCAGGCTTGCAGCACCAGCTGAAGGAGTTGAAGGCCCACTTCTGAAAATACAAAGCATAAAAGAAGCAATCACTTAGAACAAAAATAATAAAATCATAAAAATAATTAGAGTAGAGCTTTGAAGATTCATCTCAACCACCTAGGTATTGTTAAGATTGATGGACCTTGCAGAACAGTAAGCCTGTCAAATTGCAGGCACCTCGGTCTGGTTTACAACCTGATAACTCGGAATCAGAGGACAAAAAATTGTAACAAAGCCAACTTACAATTAGTGGCCAATCAGACAATAACCTCTCAATATTTTGAAAGCATTGACAAAGAAGATGAGCACAGCCGTGACAATCTACTTGACTCACAATACCAAGTTAAGTGTCAGTCAACCAAATAATGCTCTTATGCCATTGAAAACTGTGGCACGGATAAAGACTACCACCAAAAAGATACCCCGTCACCATGCTAAACCTTGCTCTACAAACGGACGTGTGAAGAGCAACCCACAAGGGCCACAAGAAAGCACCTGCCTCTCAAGAACCTTAGCTTCACCACAGAAGATGGCCTACTTTGATAAAAAGGACATAGCCTTGCAGCTATTTCAACTATCCGCTCACATGATGGGGATAGTATACCAAACATATCAGATCGAAGATATAGTTTGACGGTCAAGTTGACCGACTGATTACGGAGCAAATTGCACGGAGCAGAGGAGCCTGCTTTAATATGTTGGTTAGCAATTGTCTGTTAAAAAATTAAAGAAGCACTTAACCAATTTAAGTAGCTATTGCTACTTAAATCGGCATCAGAAATAGATTCCTCGGGAACTATTGCAGACACGTCCACATTTCTGACCGTAAATAGACTTTCGCAGACATTGGTTTAGTGCCCCTTTAAGAAAAAAGGAAGACAAGTCGATCGAATACAATGCCTGTATGGGTAGTGAGCTTCAAAGAAACTGCTCGTGCAGCTAAAAGGCTTTTGATCGCCTTGTAAATGTGCATAATAAAGACGGGGTATCTCATGAGAAATCATTAATGCTGGAGAAAATTGAGTATGTCGTAGAGCTGCGAGAAGGAAAAAACGAGAAGGAGGAGGCGGTGCAGAAATATCAAGCAAGCATTCGCACAACCGAGTCGGAGTTGCCGGAGTCTTTCCTTTTTCGAATGTGCTGGCGACCTTCGGAAACTCGTCAAACAAAAAGCATATTAATTTTTTTTTAAAAAAGGCGCCCACCTAAATGTTGTTAACTGCTGTACCTTCCTAAAAGCAGGGGGAGAAAGGGGAGGCCTGGTCGCTCTGACGAAACAACAGATATTCTGTCGGCCGGTCACAAATTACCCTCGGCTCCCCACGAGCTGGGGGGATTGGAGAACATTCGTGATGCGGAGCACGTGAGTTTAGAGCTCGATGACGTTTAATCCTGTGCTCAGGGAGAAACCTAGTCGTGCGAATACTTTATTAAGAACTTGCAAAAGGATATTGGTCTGAACTCGAAGTTTCGATTGATCCTGCTTTGACTGCTCAAGACTGATATCGTTTTACCGGTATAAATTAACTGAAATGAAATGTTTCTAATGGCTGTTTCACAAACTCGTGACTGCTTATGACCGGAGGGTGGAAAAACAGATTTTAATCTCTTGCGACTGCTTAGAATTGGTAATATCTCTGCACAGTTAGTAAGAAGTTGAAGAAGGCTTAAAATCCGGTTTTTACCCTCACTCTGGAAAAGAGAGGATGTAGTTGTGCACGCCCTGGTGAGTGAGATTGTTTCTAACTGCTCACAGGACACTGCTGCATCTCGCCGCGCGAGACCGCGCCAACCAGGCACGTAGCCAGGATTTTGTTTCGGGCAAGGGGGGGGGGAGGGGGGGGGGGGGGCGCCTATGACAAAATGCTGTATGAGGGGGAGGGGGGACAGGAGGTCGCAGCAAAATGGAAGATTTCGGGGGGGGAGCCAAGCCCCATGGGCCCCTTCACTTGCTACATGCCTGGCGCCGACCACGGGCGAACCCCAAGGCTGAGAGTTTGCGGCATAAGCATGGAGAGTTAGGTGCTGCTCAATCTGTGGTACCAGTGCTTGCAGAGTTCCTGTATAGGCTCCCTATGGGAGCCAGAGTTGCGTGTTTATCCCCGTAGCGCCGTCTTTCCTGCACGGCACGTGATCCTGCTCCTCATCTGACTGAATTCAGATGAGGATCTGACTGAAGCAGGGGAACGTACGCCGGGGCGCACGCAACGTCTACTTTCCTGCACGGCATTTGAGTCTGCTCCTCACGTGATCGGATCTCGGCGAATAGCGGCGCGGCGGCACGTGGAAAACAGATGCGCAACTCTGGCTTCCGTAGGGAGCTTATAGACCATTCCATTTAGTTCTCTCAGGGCGGCGCCTTTTTGTTAGACCACAGCACCCACTCCACACATCCAGGAAGTTCAGCAGGGTCGGCGAGGTAAAACGAGAGAGGGCACGCGCCCGACTCTGCTAGCAGACGACAAACAGGGAGGTTGCCGTTCTCCATCTCTGGGCTGTACCGACGGGCTGTACCAAACATCGAACTCTTGCTCGTGGCTGCCGTTATGAAGTGGTTCGCATTCTTAGAATATTTATGGCTACTCCAAAATCAGCCTTTAGCGCTCTGTTGTTTTATCTCAGTAAATGATCAACTAGCGTATCTTTGCCCTATTACTTTAATAGCAGTGGAGTCAGCTGGCAACTCAACCACTGCGTCTATTGCGCCAGGAGAGCACGTTTTTATTTATTATTCCAGACTTCCACTCATTGTCGCTAAAGGCCCACACCAGTACCAACTTCGTATAGTAAAATAGCTACAGCGACCGAATTTAACATTAAAAACGAGCGTGTTGGTAATTATACTTAAACAATAGGAAAGAATAAACAAAATTTGGGACGAAAGCAGACGCTTACATCTCTTTCAACTCTCACCAACATTTATTTCGTCTCCGTTCAAACGACGGCCATCGAGCAGGTTCAGGGGAGGGAGTAGAGAAGGAAAAAGGAGGGGGGGTTGAAAGAGGAGGAGGGGGAAAAACGGGTTATTCGCGGCCTTCCCTCAAGGCCTCTGGTCCCTTCCGCCCAGTTCAAGACGGAGGAATTTCATCTGCCTGTCGGAAAGAGCTAGATAGAGAAGCCGAAGCGACGTCAGTGACCAAGCTCTTAGTGGCGTACGATTCGGCGACTTCCCTGCCAAATCTCTGCTGGTGTCCTCCAAATACGCGCATACCTTCGCAACTGGGCGAACAACCGTCGCACGTCATACGGTGTACGACTATTGGATGCATGGAGTCGTCGGGGGTTTGCCCAGTGATAGGCGAGTCCCTTAAGGCCATGTGCGGTGTTGTGCAAGTAGGGGATAACTGTAAAACGCTTTTTGCAAGGAACAGGAGCGGCTGGCGGTGCCCAGGAGGCGGTGATCAGCCTCTTTAGTGTATTTGCCACTAAGTCTTCAGGATACCCTGCCCTCTTTAGCCTCTCTGTTTCTAGAAGCACGCTGTGCTTGCTGTGCATAGGAGCTGAATGGAGGAGACCGCACCGGAGAGCCGGGTGTTCCAGTATGTAAACGATTACCTGATCGTGCACCCAAAGCAGACCCCTCCCGAGTCTGTCATTCAGGCCTTCGCTTCCAGACCCACCGGACTCTCCTTCAAGAAATAAGACCCTTCTGAAGACTGTCTTCAATACTTGGACCTGCACCTGAAGATGCACCCCAATGGGATATGCTGGGAGTTCAGATAGCGCACACAAAAGCCGGTCCGACCTTCACGAGTGCCCACTCCAAAGCAGTAAAACGGGGTCTCGTGAACTCACTCCTAAAATCCTCTGGAACCAGGTCGTGCCCTTATCTCACCACGCACAGCGTGCTTCTACAGACAGAGAGGCTAAAGAGGGCAGGGTAACCTGAAGACTTAGTGGCAAAGACACTAAGGAGGCTGATCACTGCCTCCCGGGCACCGCCAGCCGCTCCTGTTCCTCGTAAAAAAACATTTTGCAGTTATCCCCTACTCGCACAACACCGCACATCGCCTTAAGGGACTTGCCTATCACGTCGAGATAGGGGTAGTGTTTAGCTGCAAGCAAAAGCTTCAACAAATGTGCAGAATGGTGAATACCCCACCCTCCGTTACCCAATGCAACAAAAAGCACGGACAGCAGTTAGTTAAGTGCAGGAAGGAGGTGGTTTATACCATCCTTTTTTCGTGTGTGTGTGTGTGGGGGGGGGGGGGGTATATAGGGCAGACCGGCAGGTGCCTAAATGAGCGCCTGAGGGAACACTCGCGAAAGGTGAGAAAACCCCCCGACGACTCCATGCATCCAATAGTCGTACACCGTATGAAGTGCGACGGTTGTTCGCCCAGATACGAAGGTACGCACGTATTGGGAGGACACCGGCAGAGATTTGCAGGGAAGTCACCGAATCGTACGCCATTAACAGCTCGGTCACTAACGTTGCTTCGGCTTCTCTAGCCCTTTCAGACAGGGAGATGAAATTCCTCCATCCTGAACTGGGCGGAAGGGACCAGGGGCCTTGAGGGAAGGCCGCGAATAACCTGTTTTTCCCCCTCTTCTTCTTTCAACCCCCCCCCCCCTTTTTTTTTCCTTCTCTGCTCCCTCCCCTGAACCTGCTCGATGGCCGTCGTTTGAACGGAGACGAAATAAATCTCGTTGAGAGTTGAAAGAGTTGCATGCGTCTGTTTTCGTCCCGAATTTGTGTTTATTCTACCGGATTTACTTTTCGCCGGAGCGACCGAGCGCATGCTAGCACTAAATTTAGCGCATGCGTTAGCGCGCGCTCTGCCAGGGTGTTTTAGAATAACGTTTCTACACCGCAACGGAAAGGCCTAAGCACCTCGTGCTTGCAACGCCACAAAGATACAGTAACACTTTTCATTTTGCACACAAAATACTGTAACTTGAGAAGAAAAAAAGTTTCTTGGTTCACAGTAATAATTTTAGATTTGTTTAAATATGAGAATGCAACGGAAGCAGTCGACTGGTAATGTCCACCTGCGTCGCCTAAGCAAGAGAGGTCTCGTGTACTGACCTTCGCACTCCATAACTTCACCGAGAAACGTTTGCGCGTCGCAAGTTGCCGGCGATTGTTGCCCACCTTGTTGGGTCCTATTAAACGTTTCTGACGCGCACCTCCTATAGCAGTGGTCTCAAACTCATTTGAGTCTGAGGGTCAGATATCCCATACCGGAAAGGTCGAGGGCCAAAGCAACGGGGGGGGGGGGGGGGGAGTTAGACGATTTTAAAAATGAAAAGACCTCGTCCTCTATGCTTTTTGTAACTCACAGTTTTGCCAGTGACATGTGTAGATTTGATTGGCTTATATGACTACTTTGGGGCCTCACGTCATGTGATATCAATAACTAAAATGACACCGCCCCGCCAGCATGCTAGCATTTTTAATGGAACAAGAGAGAAATTGCACTGTCGTTTTCGTTGCTTAATTTGCTCGGAAATTCACCAAGCCCAACTTGTCTCTAAAAAATCAATCAGTTAATTTGACAGTCCTTGCTTTCCTGACGATTTTTATTACAACACACTGAGAAAATACTGTGATGGATCTAGTCCCGACCTCGTAGCTTTATCTTTGGCAGCTCCTCCTGCTGATAGAGAGTTCGCGCAGCCGAGATGTATCCTGAAACGAATAGTTTGCGCTTGCAGCAGTAGTGTAATTGCTGTACATTACAAAAAGCCGGGAAGCAAAAAAATAAAGCGAAACAAAGGGCAAATGAGCACAGATAAGTATAAACTATGTGAATACGTTAAAATAGCAGAGCTACTTTTCGAGCGGAAATAAATCGGCGTGATGAGATCACTATGGCGCATGCCATTTCCAGCGCACAGGAACCGGAACGCGTAGCCGGTTGCCTACGGGCCGCGTCCCAGCGAGTCGCGGGCTGCGTGCTTGAGACCCCTGTCCTATAGGAATGCAATGTCGTCCTGCGTTGTAGATCGCAGCTGAGATGATGTGGTGAGGGTCTAGGACAAATTGTCGACGGTCAACTCGTCGGCAATTCATTCGTCGAATAGGCCGATTCGTCATAGGGCAATTCGCTGCACGAAAAATCGTTGCAGATGTTAACTGGATGCAGCTTTTTAAAAGCCAAAATATACTTTTTTCCCTGACATTTTAAAGCAAATACTGCACCATAGAAATCCCTAAAATTGCAGCAAGGTAATTTGCCCCCATGTGCCCTTCCTTGTCGAAGAAAATAACTTGCCACTTTCACGGTGCCATGCGTAGATTTTTTTAGGAGGGAGGGAGGGGGGGGGGGGGGGGGCTGGCTGAGGAGGCTGGGATCTTTATCACCAGGGGAGGGAGGGCTGAAGCCCCATAAGCCTCCTCCCTGTCCACACCACTGCAGTGGGGGACGACCACTATGTCGCACACGTAACACTAAGGCGCGTGTTAAAGGGATACTGAACAGAGATTTCGAGCTAACTAAACAAGGCCGGGCGGATAGGTGGGAAGTTGCAAAACCAAAAAATACCACACATACGGCGATATATCTAACGGATCGCCGTATTTTTTTGGGAAAGAAGTGCGCGATTGAACCCGGCCGACGAGACAAGGCACGTCACGATTCCCCATTCTCTCTCCTCGCTACGTCCCGCCAAGCTGGTGAACCGAAGCGAGGAGGAGAGAAGCGAGGCCGCTTCTCCTCATTCTCAAATTCTCCCGGAGGGACAGTTACGTCAAAGAACTCGCTTGATCGCGCCCTTCGTTTTGCAAAAGTATGGCCATCCGTTGGAGACATCGATGTTCGAGGGATGTTTTGGAGTTCGTAGCATCTGGTTCAACACTTCCGCAGCCTTACTTTGGGAAATCCGAATTTCGGTTCAGTATCCCTTTAACCTACCTGGTCCACCCATTCAAGCCGCTTCGCGGTGACAATCTGCGACGACTTGTTACAAAACGTAAGAAATAAAATTAACATAAGGATGATCCCGAGATGACACATTTTTCAACTTGTCTCAAGGTCCTTTCCTGTCTTTGCACTCTTGCGATCTTTTTTTTTTTTTTTAGTTTTGTGGTTTAACGCGAGCGCTGCGCTTAGTCCAGATATAGAGTAACTGTATAGGTATTGCAGAGCTAGAGTATAGCATTCCTTTTCCTTTTGCCGCCAACTCGGTATTGGCAGACTTGGTAGCAAAAACCGGGCACATCTCCCCCCCCCCCCCCCCCCCCCCCCGAATCAAAATCCTGGCTATGTGCCTAGCTGAGAACATGGAGGCGGCGAGTCTTGTCTTGTTGGCAGCAGAAAAAAGTGGGCACAATCCTGGGTGTCTCTCCGTAAGTTTCTCTCGAGAAGAAACGAAAACCTTTCTTGCCATTGTAAATGAGCTGAATATTGGAGACTCCAGCGAAATCAACGTTGCGTAGCGGCAACACCGAGAAGCTCAGGAGAGGAGGTCGTTTCCACTCTGTCGTCTGTTATCGCTGCTTGGTTCACGTAGACAGCATAGAAACAAACATTGCTTCCAGTAATTATTGTTATGCTTCAACCGTGTCATTCCTACGCACTCACTAGAAGGTTTCTACCGTCGAAAAATCGCTTTGCTTTCACATGTAACACCGATCTTACGCTGCAGTGAAAGAATTTATGGTGGTCAGCGTGCTGAACGACGAAAGCAACCTCCTTTCGCCCACCATACTGCCTGACCGGCGTGCCCCTATAGTTCGCTGGAGTCGCAAATAGCTGAGCCGCTCGGCGAGGGCGGCACCCACTCTGGCCTTGCGCATCGGAGGGAGCCCCTAGAGTAAGTTGTAAGCAGGAATGGCGTCGCGAGCTCAAAGTGCTGGTACTGCAGAAAAAGTAGTTCCTACCTCAGTGCTGCTCCTGCTTGCACTGGAACCTCTCGTCCTTGTGGTCCAACCATGATCGAAGTAGCTGTAGTGTCTTGAAAGTCGTTGGAAACGATCTTGCTCGCCATGTCGTGTGCAGTATTGTTCCCTCGGTTCTAGAGTGGCAAGGCCCAGAACTATCAGCGCTTTCTTGCATCCTGTAACTTCTTGCAGAGCATCAAAAACAGTGGTTAAGATTTTTATGCTATCAGAAAGGCCACCGCATGCGGAACACCAGACAGAAAATGTGATTACAATGTTCGGCTTGAGTTGGAAATGCTGGTTTAACTTTGAGATGTGACACAACATGGTGCCATCTTAGCATAGGACTTGAGCATTAAAGGGGCCTTGCAATGACTTTTTTACTGGTTTTTAATTTGCACCGAACTTAAGCGCACTAAACATAGTAACTTAATGAAACTTTTTTTTCCCCTCGAATTTCGCTTTATCTTAAAAGTTACAGGCAAATTAATATTACAAAAACAAGCAAAAAATAACTTCCTTCGTGACGTCTTTGGCCACTTCAGTGGCCGTGAACTAGAGGAGGGGTAGTGAGTGCAGCGAGCGCTCATGGCTGCCGCACTCTGCGTCGACAGCTCGAGAGGGTGCCAGAAAAGCATGTTCTGGATAGGCTGTAGGAGCAGGCAGCCAGGGCGGCTCGCATTGCATTTGCTGCACGATTAAACACTAATTCGGCATGACACTTCATTGGCCACAAACGACAGCAAACATGGGGTAAAGATCAGTTCAGAACAGGAGCCACTTCGCGCTGCCATACCGCGAAACGGCCAAACTGCAGGCCAAACCTGTGCCGAACGCTCGGAACCGGTCAAATCCCCGAGTCCGTAAATGACCGCAGTGCCACGGCATACATCCGGGACCTTTCTACGCTCGCCACTCGTTGGAGCCTGATCCTACTATTCGTTTCTAGTATGCGCCGCCTTTTTTACCGCTTGGTGGCGGGTATGTCGACGGGTATGTCGACGGGGAGCAATGGGCACGAAAGGTTTTCAGCTATTTTACATGAGGAGTGTAGACACAAAGTGGAGACAGCGCACTAGGAAATTAAGAGGAAAGTTTTTGGGCTATAGCGAAGATACGGAAGAGCAAGTCTCAGTTAAGAAGAAAGTTAAGGCCACAGAAAGAGATTGGTGGCTAGAGGGAATGCAGACAAAGACGGCTCTGGAAAGCTATAGATTAAACAAAAGAGTTATTGCCAAAGAAAGCATTTATGACAATTCTAGGGGAAGCTCATTGCTGTTTGAGGCAAGAACGGGTGTTCTGCGAACCAGAACATACAGGGTGAAGTACCAGGAAATTGATACAGTGTGCACTGCTTGTGGAGAGGAGGACAAGACGGCTGAGCACTTGATACTCTACTGTAAAGGGCTTCACCCTATGCCTACCGAAGACAACATAGATTTAATAAAGTCATTGGGTTTTAGAGACAGCGAAGGGAGAGTGGATTTCAAGACTGTAGAGATTACCAAGCAAAGATTAAGTGAATGGTGGCAGAAATCGAGAGAAAACTAGGTATTTTCCTATCCACTGATGGCAAGGGGGTTTCATAGCCTCACTTTCTTTGCACTGCGGAGTGAATATAGATTTCACATTTAAATATTCTAAGCTTAAATGGTAAAACAAAATGGCTAGGTGGCGTAAGCTACCGCCCGATCCAAAGGGCTCAGCCGTATTCATCCATCCATCCATCCATCCATCCATTTCTGGTTTCCGGACTTTATAAACTGCATTTGCTTCTTTTCTGATCTAAAATACTGAACAAAAACTACTTGCATAAATAATTGAGACAGTTATTGCCACTTATATTTTGTATTTCGACTAAAAGAAGCTTTTAGCGGCTCTCACCAGTAGTAAGGCCAGGACCAAAGACGTCACATTTCGTGGACTTTCGGTACCGCGGGGCGCCCCCGTAGGTGGAGGAGGTTTCCGCGTCGTCCTGTTAAAATATGACGCACTGATATTTAGTTACTCTCTCCGTACCCACTGGCTTGCCCGAACCAGAAGAGAAGTGGAAACCGCAAAAAAGGTTGATGCTTAAATATGATTGCAGGGCCCCTTTAAGGTGAATGCTGGCGTATCGGCTTAATCCTGAGAATAATTAAAGTCTACGCACTCAAGTCGGATTTATGTAAACGTGGCAAACTTGGACGACATAAACGGTTATTGAAGGTAACAATACTGGGCAGGAGACTAAGAAAGAAGGGGAAATGAGAGAGCGTGGGGACATCAGAATGCCGAGCTTTCGTTTGAATGATTAGTGGGTAGATCTAAATTTAGCTGCCTTTGTCTTCATTGCACTTGTCGAACGAGCTAGAATGCGTCTGGCGTTATGCTCTTGCATCAGAATGTGTTCGACACATGCAGTGCAGACCAAGGGCTTTAGGTCTACCCACTAATCAATCCGACCAGAGCTCAGCGTTCTGACGTCCTCGCGCACTCGTCTCTTTCTCTCTCTCAGTCCCTTGGCGCATTCGACATACTGAAAGCCGAGACAGGTAAAGGACAAACACAACGTCGCTATCCAGCAAACCGGCCCAGGTCACAAGCATACTAGTAGCCCTTCCCTTGGCAAATAGCACGCGCTCGCCGGGCGGATTCTTGTGCCGCTGGTAAATCTGGAGCCGGTAGAGCGCTCGGCGAGCGGCCGTGTTTTCAGACCACGCTATTCGTAGCGGGAGCTCGCGCTGCCACTTCGCGATGCATGCTCTGAAGCGCGCGCCCGTAGCAGTACAGAGCCTCTGAAAACGATCTACTAAAAGTCTAGCTCCAACCGATCCGTGGGAAAGGGGCGGAGCGCGTCGAGCGAGCCACAGAAGTTCTCTGCCTTTTTCGGAGCAGTTTATTCGGAAATCACTCGCAACATTTCAGCTTCAATATTTCTGTTGGCGATGTTGTGGCACTCACGAAACTGATTGTGCCAGTGCCACTTCGCAATAGAAAGTTGCGAGGACATCTGAGGGATGCGGTACTGTTACAAGCCCAGTCACGAGCATCAGAAGTAGGCGATCCGATACAACGCGGTGCCGTCGCACAACCACGAAGACGAGTCCAAGTGCGAAACAAGCGCTCGCGATTTGCCAGGGAAAGGGGCTAAAGGTTAGAGCATAGCTTAGCAAGCTTACGGCAAAAGTAACACTTCGTTCTGAACAAAGAAAAGAGTTGTGCTCACCGGCCGTTTGAAGTTTTCGTAGCCTCTCGCTGCCAGCCAACGGTCTATGACTAGACGAGGCGTCTCCGAGATACCGTTTGACACTCTTGAACAAGGTACTAGTAAGAAACGCCCATTATTAAGGTTCTTAAAAGTAAAAAATAAGCGACGAACGCCGGCACAAGACGACGACACCCGACGACTCGCTTCTGAGAGCAAAGTTATGGACGCCCAATCAAAACAAGATATGAGCGGGGAGATTTTGGGCGATAACTAGCGCCACCTGCCATAGGCACCCTGTTTCGGTTTCGGTTTCAAAACCGAAAAAGATAAAATCGTTTTATCGGATACAAATAGTACTTAAAACCACTAAAATTATCGGAACCTGAATTTGAAAGGTAGATTGAATATAATGCTGCCTATCGCTTTGATACAAAATCTTTTTTTTTTTTTTTTTTTTTTGCAAATGAATTTTTGAACATATTTATTTTTGCACGTGATTAGGGATGCCGCGAACCACCCTAGGGTCGATTTCGAAAGGTTTCGATATTTTCGACCCGAACTGATGCTCGAATTCGAAAGGCTTCTATATTTTCGACTATACGGAGGTTTGAAATCGAAAAATTCGCAGCTTTCCTAAATCGCGGGGTTTCGAAATCGAAAAGTTCGAAGCTTTCACGGTTTCTAAAAGTTGGGGTCGATTATTTCGAATTTTTGTTTACTTGAGGTTGGATAAATTTAAAGATTTCGAACTTCCCTAATTTGAAATTCGAGAGATTTGAACGTTTCGAATTGCTTTAGATCTAAAATTCGAGCGTTTCGAATTTTTAAAGACAAAGGTCGATAAATTCCAAGATTTCGATTTTCTTTTTACATAAAGTTCGAAAAGGTCGAAGGTTTCAATTCTCTTTCAAAACAAAATTAAAAAAAAAAAAAAAAAACTTTTAAGGTTTAAAATTTTTTTGATGTCCAAGTGCGCAAAGTTCGAAGTCGGGTTTTCATGTTCCGCCACCAGTTTCAGTTTCAAATAACGTTTTCACGCCACACTGGTTTTCACGAAATCAGGTTTAGAAAAGTTCGGGTGTGATATTTAGACTGCGCGAAGTTGGTCAGGCAATTAAATGAGACGACGAGTGTCCGGGATGTGCTGGAATATTTGCCAGTGCAGAGTGACCTGTGACAATAGATCAGTAATTGTGACCGCCAGCCCGGGGTGGTCATTAACGTGCATCACGAAGTAGTGATTCTACGAACGCACTGTTTAACGATACTCATCCAGTTCAAAACGGCCGGGGGCAGGCAGGTGGTTGAGGCTCAGAGAAACCTTGAAGTGATCTGGCAAACTGCCCCCCTACCCCCTTGCACGCTGGTAGTAATCCGATCAAACGCCGCCCGAGTGACGCTGGCCATAGCCTCCAGAGGAGGCAATGCGCTGGGATATAGTAAGTTTAGTTTGTACATGATGCAAAATCCTGAGACTGGGAATGAAATTTTGAAGAAAAAGTGTAACAAGGCAGAAAGAAAGGGACAGGACAACGCCTCAAACTCAGCTCTGGGAATGAAATTTTAAAGAAAAATTGTAAGAAGACAGAAAAAAAGGGGACAGGACAACGTCTCAAACTCAGCTCAGGAAAACGTCTCAAACTCAACTCAGCTAAGTTTGAGACGTGGTCCTGTTCCTTTTTTTCTTTCTTTTTACACTATTTCTTGCGAATTTCATTCCCAGTCTCGGGGTATTTTGTATCATGATCAACATACACCAGCTTGCCTGCATCTGGACATTTTTTTTTTTTTGTTTGTAATTGCTTTGGAGGTTTATTTTCCGGGGCGGAAGAAACGCCGAGCAAAAAGCACAGAAGTTGATGCAACTTGAGGTCGAGGAGCGTTCTACAATACCAGTGGCGTCGGAAGCGGAAAAACGGAGGGGGGCGGCTCCAGTCTCTTCCTCCCCCCCCCCCCTCCCCCTCCCAGATATTTCGGACTGTTAAAGAAAACAATACAGGGAAAGAGGGCATGGTCTAGCTTCTTTTAATCTGAAATTATTTATGCATATGTATTGCTACTGTCGCTCTTCACTGCATAAAAGATCGCGTAGATGGTCATTGTTAGAAACTCGTTGTCAGAAGGCACTACTCGTCACATGCTCGGTGGCTCGGAAGTTCAAAGCTATGTCTTTTCGCCCTAAATAACTGTGCCATTGGTAAAAAATAATCAATAAATACACATAACAATAAATGCAAAAATAAAAAGCTGTAGAGAAAAAAGAACTATCAAGAACCAGCCGGAAGTGTTGTATTCTTGCATATTCAGAGGCCCAGAACTATGAAACAAGTTTCTCCTACCAAAATGTGTACAGGCCAAAAGAAACACGTCCCAAAAACGTAAATTGAGAAAAAAATGTGTTTTTTTTATGATGTGCTGAACTTGAACAATTTTAGAAATCTTCCCCCATGAGTTAATTTGTTCCTCAACGGGGGGAAAAAAAGAAATACATCATTTTGTATTATGTAGATGGTAATGGTATGTACTGTCTCTGGTGTTAATTTAACTGCGATACCTAAAGAATATAGGCGAAAAAAATTACCAAGTTTAGGGCATAATTGCCCGTAGGTATATGTTTTGATATTTCTTCGAAACTCGTCTTGAACAACAATAATCATATCTTAAGACGACACTTACCTCGGCTATACATAGATCATTCTTTAAAAAAGTTTAACATTTCTACCATAAATAGCTTCGGCTATAGCGCGCTTCAAATACGGCACGAACGACAATTGTCAGAAACCCGTCGTCCTTCCTCGCTCCGTCGGGAATCTATTTCTTTAAAACCAAGCATGCCAGATGATTGAAATAAACGGCATTGTCTTTCGCAAGGAATGTGGCAACGCATGTAAAATTGCGAAAAAATAAATTGCGAATGTACCTCACTGCTTGAATCTAAATGAAACCGCCCGCCGGTTTTTTGAAGTTCGACGAACTTCGAACTTTTACCCTAAAAGCTCGAAGTTCGTCAAACCTTTGACGTTTCAGGAATCGAAAGTTCGACAATTTTTGAATTCTGTATATTAATAAGTTCGAAAGTTCGTAAATTTTCGAATTTCTTAGCGTAGGAAAGTGCAAGAAGGTCGAAAGGTCGAAAATCATCGATTTTTTAGTCTATCAAGTTCGAAAGTTCGACAAGCATCGAATTTTGCCGGGTAATAAGTTCGAAATCTCGAAAAGCGTCGAACTTCTTAGTTTAATAAGTTCGAAAATTCGACTTCCGTCGAATTTCTCAATATGGAAACTTCGAAAATTCGAAATCTTTTGAACCACTTGAATCGATCATCGAAACTTCGGTCGAAAAAAGTTCGCGGCATACCTACACGGGATTAAATATAAAGATGGACGACTTTAATTCACAGCATGATTGATTTTGTTTATGTGCCTAAATCTTGTCACTTTACCTGTTGATATTTCACGCACATTTTACGCCATATCGAAATAAAAGGGCACGGCGAGATTGGTGCGTTTTCCACCCATCGGAGATAACACGCCAGCTCGTTGTCCTTTTCGAGCATTGCACGGCGATCCGGTACGCGAACAGTTAGAAAGCAGTCCGCCAGTGCCGTAGCCAGGAAATGTTTTCAGGGGATGCTTTCCTTTGCCCAGACCATTCAAAAGTAGAAAAAAAAATCAAGAAAGAGGAAAAGAAATCCCGGAAACACAATTTTAGTTGCTATTTTTCTGTTTCTCAGAAGACAAGAATTCAACCTTTTTTATTTCGTCCCTCCGATCTTTAAAGAGGGGAACTTTACTGTGGAACAACGAAAACACGCAATCATAAAATATAATAATGCGCTTTGAACAAAAAAGTCTAGACAGGCTCACAAAATATTCCGGTGCGTTCCCTTCTCTGTGGAACACTGGGGTATCCAATGACTGAAAACTACGTAAGAGTGCCAAAGAATAGCGAAGTTTAAAATACGATTACACATAAAAACTCCAATGCGCACTGACCGGGGCAACGAGCAAGTGAAACGTCACGCTCATTGTTCCTGCGCACATTTTTCAGAAATGATCGTGTTGTGGTCATGTTTCTGGTTTTTTTCGTTCTTCGTCGTGGTTTTCCGAGAAAGTGGCAGAGAAAAGTACCAGTTTCTATCGTTTTGTGGGGTCTAAACATTTAGTGGAAGCTGCGGTCGGTCGATCGAAAGAAGCGAGAGGACCCTTTCGGAGCTGTCTTGGATGTTCCCGTGGATGTTCAAATGTGCAACCCCTATACTCCGTTCACCCCTAGCTGAGACTAGAAGCTCCGCCTTCAGCGCGAGCTTTCTGCCCTTGCTGGCACAAGTCTGAACGCGCAGGCGCGCGCAAACAAAGCACAGCGGAAGCCAGCGAGCTCGCGCTGAAGGCGGAGCTTCTGGTCCGAGCTAAGAACGGAGTAGCAAGCGCTCCGGGGACGTTGATGCTCTCAGGTATGGCTCCCGTCTTCGGAGTCTCGAGACCGAACGTTCCGCCTCAGCGGCGCTAACGGGCATGGTGGCCAGGATTTGCAGCAGGCGATTGACATTAGAATACAAGACCTGGGGACCAAGGCAAATTGTCTCTACCGGTGACACGCGCTAAGCGGTGCGGTCCCTTCACATCTGTGTCCAAACCAGAACTTCCTCAGACAGTTTGTTTAATGAAACGAATGCTCCGCACAGGCTGGTGATTGGCCAAACCCGAGGATTGCGACATTGATACCGACGTCGTTGGCCATGACATTGCTCTCGCCTAGGGTGGACGATGCTGCCTGACGTGAATGTGCCGACTCTGTTGGAGACGTTGATGGCACGCTTGAAGTTGTAGGTCAATAATCATTATTTAAAAAAGCGTCAAGCGACAGCTTTGGCTATTGAATTAATTTTTGAGAGTCTATATACGTAAAGGAACTTTCACGACTCACGTGTTGAACGCAAGATTAAAGAAGTAACCTCGGTACGCTTTGACTGCAGTGATTAAAGAAGTAACCTCGGTACGCTTTGAAACCAAAAGAATTATGAGCATTCCAAAGTGCTTCTACGGTGCATATGCTGCCGCATTTCTCTCCCGTTTTTTCTTTTTTACATTTTGGTATGCCCCCAAAACAAATAAAAGACGGGACGAAAAGAAAAAAAGAAAGCTAAGCTGTTTGTCATTTTGTCGTCCTGTTTGTAGGGTTGTAGGGTTTGCAAAGTCAAAGTATTGCTATTTTGAAATTTTGTTTCGCTGCCCTGATAGTGGCGTGGAGTCCTTGAGGCTCAAAGAGTAGGGGAACTTTATTCAAGCCGCCTGCATTTTCCGAGGCGAGGCCAGCGTCCTTCGAGGTCAGGATTTCGCGGCTTATGTGACGTCAGGAGCGGAGTCATCCGCACCTGTGAGCCCGAAGAAAGGCTTAGGTTGCTAATAACACTGTCGAGTTTGGCGAGAGCTCTTCGGAAAGCCGGAGCCGGACTTCTATTTCTCACGCTCACGCAGTCCACGGACAGTGTTGTCATCTTCGTTTTGCTTTGGAATGTTCCGGCCCCTCGCCGTAGTGGGTTGTCGAACAGAAAGAGAAGCACATAGGACTTTTAATGCCTTCACAAAAAAAAAAAAAAAAAAAAAAAAAGCTGACAATGAAAAAGGGAAAGGGGGAAAGAGGAAAAACATGCAATTTCGAAGGTGCTTCGACCCTTGAACACGACCTGGCTACGCCAATGTCTAATTTATCAGCGCGGCCAGCCAGCGCATTCCGACGAGCTGCCACCTTGAGCATGCGTGTCTTCGCGGCAACCGCGTCGTATTTACACGTACCGTATGTCGGATTCCCAGTCGGTACCTTTTCGTTCCCGTGGTTTGGACCCACTTCAAAACAACGATTCGGGGTAGTGGTTAGCAGATCGAAAACAAACAAATGTTGGGGGATAACGAATGCAGACCAGCATTTATTTTCTCCAAAATCTCACACAAATGTGATAAAACACAAATCACACTGTCGGGTTTGTCGAAACTAGCTGCTTGGCGGATTTTCCGGAGTGGTGTCAAGCGACTCTGGTGATTCCGCCGGAATGCTTCGATGAAATCGATATTCCACAGCGACCTCTTTCTGACAGATGGCCAGTCTGTTCGCCGAGTCAAGAAACTGACACCGAAGAAAGCGGACGAAGCCTAATTACACAACGTACGCGTTTGAAATTGTAGCGCATTTCACAGAACCTTTGCAAGCAATGCAAAAATTCAGTCCAACTTTCATCGCGGACCGCTGCTATCGTTTACCTAGCCGAGACACTCCAGATGAAAATTTCTGGCCGGCTTGGTTAAAATGTTTCATTGGGTCCACCGTTCCCGTACATTCGATGGCGCTTGTTTCGACCGGGAACGGCTGCCATTACGTACGACTAGCACATGATAAAATATAGCACACACACATGAGGTCATCCTTAATTCTAATTAACTCTATCTTTGGCGCGTCATGGAGATTTCCGCTTGTGCCGGCACCCCACCACCACCACCACCGGCCGTTAGGCCTATGGGCCCGAGCTCGCTAGACAGATAGGCCTAATGGCGGTAGCACATCCTCGGAGCAGTTCACGTCCACAATCGCCCAGTAAGCGCACGGACGATAAATATGCACACCAGCACGGGAAAACGTGGACAGAAGACGACACGCGGCAAGAACGGCAGGTTCAGTTCGCAGAAATGAGCGCCTCGAGCACCACACTGGCCTCAGCTGCCCCGAATTCCGTTCCCGTACATTCGATGGCGCTTGTTTCGACCGGGAACGGCTGCCTTAACGTACGACTAGCACATGATAAAATATAGAACACACATGAGGTCATCGTTAATTCTAATTAACTCTACCTTTGACGCGTCATGGAGCTTTCCGCTTTCGCCGGCACACCACCACCACCACCGGCTGTTAGGCCTATGGGCCCGGGCTCGTTGGACAGATAGGCCTAACGGCAGTAGCACATCCTCGGAGCAGTCCACGTCCACGCGCACAATCGCCCAGTCGAGCGCACGAACGTTAGAAATGCACACCAGCACGGAAAAACGTGTACAGCAGACGACACGCGGCAAGAACGGCAGATTCAGATCGCAGAAGTGAGCGCCTCGAGCACCACACTGGCCCCAGCTGCCCCGAATTCCCGAATGGGGCGCTCGCGCGTGGGCTTCTGGGTAGTCACCGCCGTCGGGCAGCGCTCTCCGTGCTCGTTGATGACGCGAATAGAGCATTCTTGGCGGCGGCGTGCAACGTTCGTGCTCGTCGCTACACTGTTAGCGAAAATGTAATATTTCGCCTGTTTACACCCCATTTTCACTCGTTAGCATATTTTTACACGCTCTGCTAGTGATAAATCGTCAAAAAATTACTTGGGGTAGTAAAAATTGGTGTTTCGGTTTCGGTTTACACGACTTGGCGTGTAAGTAACACTGAAAACACCCCAGCCCAACACCCCAAAACGTCGAGCGCCATGTTGCTTCTGCCTTGTAGCGGTACGGCGGACGTAGCAGCCGAAGGTGAGTGTTTAATTTTTTTTTATCAAGTTTGTATAGAATGTAGCACGTCTCAGATTTTTATTACATGCCATTCAAGAACGTTAGATTTGCTTTGAGCAAGCCGGCTCAGGCGTTAAGCCCGATTCACTCAACCGGCGTTTAGCCACCCCGTCGATTGGAAACGACTCGACTGCTCGCCGGTTCTTTTGCGCGAGCTTTCGCTCGGGCGCTGTGAACCCTATGAACTGTGGTGCTCAAAGCTAGAACAATTAGGCACGGCTAGCGTCCCGGTGGAAGCTGCAGAGAGCGGAAACCGAAGACACCGTCGCATAAGAGTGGCGAAGCCGCGATCCTGCGCTGATCGTTGTCCCGCCGCTCTCTCCGGCAATATCGACACTTCGCTGCTGGGTGTCTCGTATTTCGACGTTTTAGAGAAACTTGGCATTGGCAAGCGCGAGGAGTCTCTATATCGTTTTCTCCGTCGCCTGCGTGGAGGAAACACGGTGGCGATAGAAACATATGCTCATGCAGTCAGTCAACTTGGACAATCCCCCTGTTCCCTCAATCCTATCGCATTCTTTGACTGCGTTTGTGACAACAACGTTTCCCCAGTGCGAAAGCTTTCAGTCACAACGGGCTATAAACTGGGTTGTGCATTGCATGTAGCCCTGAGGGAATTCTTCGCCGGAGACACCAGCACATTAGTTTCATTGGTAAGGTGACCGGCCACTAACGTGTTTGGCAAATGAAGCGATCACGGGTAAGTAGAAATGCAAACAATGTTGAATGAATATTAAGGTGGTTGTAGCCAGAGCCTGCCAGTTGAAATCAACCTTTAATAATATAGTCTGCGGTAACTTCTTTTTGCACTTAGGATTGCAATTTTAAACACAAAGCCACTCCACATAGCTGTCGAAAATCGTGTAAACAACAGCAGTCATCGTCCCCGGTTCGGATGAGCGAAGCCTTAGCTTGATGAAAAGAATGGCGGTCTATACTTCTTGGTTGTTTCAATCACAACCTCGCACAGCTGAACAGACGAACAAATCAAGGAAATATATCCCGCGCTGGCTTGCAAATCACAGCACACAAGCAGGGTACATAGCAGAGCAGAAAACACTGGCAATGAGCACACGGAGGCATGCAGCTTCCTTTCTTTTTCCCTCGGCGAATGATTGGTTTGCTGCAACATTCCGTAAGCACGTCGACATTCAAAAGTTGAGCCTGATCTGTCTTGCAGTGCCTTGCGGAACGGCAAGTATCGCCCACCATTCCACAAGGCACTGCAGGACTCGCAAATGTGTGAACAGTGCTTTGCAATAAAGGCCATGATCGGGCAGCAGGTGCCCATCTAAAGACATTTAATATTGATTGGCATTGAACTAACCTTTGGGCTTCATCACGTAGCAAGCATGGGTGAGGTATAATTCAAGAACATTTAATGTTCGACGAGTTTAATACGTTGTGGTGCTTCCCCATCTGTTTCGGTGTCACGGAGTGGGGTTCAAATTAATAAAAATAATTCAATGATCCACTCTGAGAATAAACGAGAAATTACGGGAAAAGAACAAGAGAGCTAAGTTCGACCATTGACAAGCGCTAGGTCCACGCCTGGTGTATAATCAGTAGAGAAAGATGATGACACAGGGAGGATAAGCAAACAAAAGATTAGATTTAATAAAGTGAAAAACTAAGCTGTACACGGCAATAGAGCACTCAACACAAACCATACTCCAGCTCAAAGCTATGGAGCCCTGCGAGCCAGAAACTAATACTAAAAAGACTCGACGCTCATAAAACCGGAATAAGCCAACAAAACAGTGACGAAAACCCGACACTAACAACGAGAGCAAACCGAGATGGAGCTCGAACGTTACCGCTACACACATGGGATAATCCCCCAAAACAGTCGCGACAGAAAGTAGCACTGTGTAAAAATCTTCCCAACATTCAACAATTCGTACTTCAGAGCCAGAGAATGCAGTAGACAAGTCCTAGAAAACCAGGCTTAGCTTTCTGGTAGGTGCCGAGTCCAGAGCAGTCCGTAGTCTGGAGTTGTCGGCCGAAGAACGGCGTCTCGAAGTCCAGCGGTCCAATTAGAGGCTTGATGAGGTCGACACCGCGCACCACACAGCCACACACGCTTCAGCACAACAAACTCAAACACTTGTCCGACAGGCAGGGCAGAAGCCAAAAATTACACGTTCCAAGACTCATCTGCAGGGAGTAACCACGTTGAGTAGCGACCCGGCCAGTTCTGGGGTTGGACTACCTTCTTTGTTCCCGAACCCCCTTTTATAGGCTCGTCTACCGACCAACCTCCCGTTTCCCCGCCTTTCGGGTCAGTCAACTTTCAAGAAAAACAAAGCTACACAGCAACGACCCAAATGGCAAAACCTATTACATTTTTCAGACAACCAAACATATGTGCCCATCCATTCCCCCGTACGAGTCCAAAAACATCAATTATCGCCGATACATAGAACACGACAGGCGGCAGACTGAGCAAAGCGGCCGCCTTCAAAAAGCGTGCTAGCCAGCGTAAACATCTTTGTATCCCGGCGGCGCCCCTGCATGTCAAATCGGCACCATACGCGAGCCAGCATACGCACCCCTCCGTCCGCGAGGTCAAAGCCACAAACTGTGACCTGGGATGATCTACGTCGCCCGTTAACAAAAACCCATTCCGTAAACGAGCAAATTCGTTGGGGACTTAGAAAGGAACTACGACGGGACGAACTGAGATTAAGAGTGGCACCACACTCCCCCTTTTTGACCGTACCAACACTTAAAGTGGTCCAAAAAAAAGATCATAAAAGTATTTTAAAAAATGAAGAGAAGCCTGAATTTGTGACACCCGGTTTCTCCATCCTGTGTTTTTTTTTGTGCTTTTTCTGTTACGAAGGGAGGCATTATTCCAGCCGTAGGCACCAGATGTAATTCCCGTCTGCGACCATAAGATTATAGGATCCTAACTGCCGGCAGCTAAGTGTCAATTACATCCGGCTTGTGCATAATGTGCAACATCTTTTGCTATTCAGCCGATCAACACTTTACAGCCTGGGTATCTGTTCTTGTAAACGACAGTAGTGCTAAATGTTAAACGGCTCTAAAGCGATAGAGCAAACTCACATCTCATTATCTTTTAGCTGAATAAACTGTTTGTTTGGTTATGCTTGTTATCCAATTTTTGTTTTAAATTTAATTTTCTCATATAAACACCTTACATTATAGAAAAAAAATCTTTTTATAGTACGGAGGTGTCCATATTAAGAAGACATGACTGTATCATCTTTGAAACTAGTTTGCCACAGCCAGTGTTATAATATGTATTGATTTTTTATGCAGTGCCTGCCTTTCCTCGCCCCTTGTGAGGACGACTGAGAAAGCGACTTTGCGCCACAACGACGGATGGCAAGTGTCCCAAGTGTCGTCACCTATAGTGGTCATGTGCTATGTGTTCGCAGCATTGTAAGCCGACCGTGGACCACTTTCAAAAGGGAACTTTCGCCATGTGCACAGTATGGCCGTGTACAATACGGGTTCACGTACAGTCAGAAGAATTATGAGAGGGAACATGCGGGCGCGTGTCACTTGGTACAGGCAGAGCAGCCTAGCAAGTGTCATGCTTGTGCACTGAGGGGCCCTGGTTTGAAGAGCCGAGGCAGAAGTTTCAGCGGCGGTGTCACTGCCCTGGCGGCTTGTCGCCGAGGCAGAAACGGGGTTAGCTAGCTTTGCTCGTGGCTGGCTTTGTGTAGTGTGTGTAGACCAGGAACGTAGGCTTATGAACTTTGGCAACAAGAATACTACACGGCTTTGGTGTTTTGGTACGAGCAACAAACGTGACACTATCTGCTACGACTAGCTACGACCACCCACCGCAGCGGTGAAGGCATCCAAGAAGCAGAGCCTGTGTGTTACGCCGTTGCCGTAACCCAACAGTGCTCATTTGTCATGGAGGGCTTTCCGCCCAGAGACTTTGCTGGTCACTGAGTGTTATTTCCCGTGTTTCTCTTTGTGTGCGCAGTGGCTGGACGGGCCTCATACAGCAGTTCTTCAGTCTCAAAGGTGACTAAAAGTTGAGGGTGGATGGACTTGCAGCAATCCCCTCGGTTGGTGCGTGTGACAGAACCTTTGTACGGCATCATCGGGAGGATGCTGTTGTGAGTTAGCAAGTTGTCCAATTGTATGTTCATTATGCTAATATTTGAAAAAGCTTGTTTAAAAGGATGCTGGACCAAAATTTGTATTTCATAAAATAAGGCCGCGGAAGCTTTGAATATGAGCTCTACAAACTCCGAAACATCACTCATACATTAATATCTCAAACGGATGGCCGTATTCTTGGAAAGGAAAGGGCACAATCAAACAAGAAATGTGACATCATACTTCTCCTGGTACACTTTAGAATGAGGGGAAGCGGCCTCGCTTCTCTCATTTCCGCTTCGGTTCACCTGCTTAAGGGGATGAAGCCTAGAGGAGAGGGAATGAGAATCGCGACATCACATGTCTCGTCGGCCTTGTTGAATCCCACATGTTTCCAAAAATACGGCCATCCGTTAGAAATAATGCTCTATGTGTGATGTTTTGGGGGTTTTGCAGCGTCCCGCCTACCGCCCCAGTGTTGTTTTGCAAGCTTCGAATTTCGGTTAAGCATACCTTTTAATATGAATAATTGTGTCATCAGAATGTTAGAACATGTCAGTTCTACACAGCTACTCTCAAACATTTTCGAGTGGTCTCGCCTGCCAGATTCAAAGGGGGGGGGGGGGGCAACATGTACATGTTTTTATGTCTACAGCACAAATAGTTCCTATCATGCACTCTAAATAGCTGTCAATTGACAGACTGGGTAAAAGAGTGAGCACAAACAAGTCCAACTACCAACAATGCTGTCCATGGCGAATCTTGGACACCATGTCTTACGTTATGTGGCCTCAGCGGTCTTTCTATAGTTCTTTTCATTGTTGCCGGTAGAGCAGCTACCGATAGTTGGGGTTGCGAGGACGTCAACTTTGAAATGCAGTTTCTTCACATAATGTTTGCACTTTGGGAAGTTTCTACACATATACCTTGAAGTCGCTATTGTACGGATGAAACAACTTCGTAAGAGTGTCTATGAAAACTTGGGCAGGGTTCTCTTTAACGTGCCTGACTTACAACAAGGCTGTCCAACTTGAGAAATTTCACTGGTGGGAAGCTTATTTTCATATAAGAATGGTGTACTTCTTCACAGCGCTGTATGTATCCAACAGAAACTCCAGATGTGTTCAATAAAAGTAGCATTTGCTAATATTGTGTTTTCTGTGTATCTGATGCACTAGGTTGTATTTGTTTTGAACGCTTGCTACGTTTAGGCTATAAAAAATAGTCTAAATTTTATGCCGACAAGCTTATTGAAAAATAAGTGTTCGGTCTGAATAAAAGATTCCAGAAATTACACTAAAATAAATTGCTACTTGGGGTAGCAAAAATGGTGTTTTACAGTCGACTCTCATTATTTCAAACTCCAGGGCCCGTTTGCTCGAAGCACTAACCGCGGCTGAAGTTAGCCGCAGTACCTAGGAGAGGGATTTTCAAATCACGTGACTGGCTCGGTAGGGATGCGGGGAAGCGTGGCGGTGCCCCGGTGAGTGAGCGCCGCACGCTTTGGAACTAATATGTCGTTGTAGCTGCAATACCGGGCGCGTTAGTCAGCAGCGAATGGTGCAGGAGGCTTTCACTTTGCCTTACCTCACTTCATCACAAAGCATGAGCAAGGCTCTTGCTGCATTTTTTAGATAGTCTTTCGACTCTGGCCATTCCTAAGCCTAAATGAATGTGGTAATTGTCGGCTTAGCAACATCTTTGGAAAGCGGATTGTCTTGATTCTATCGGTCGGGTATTGATTGCACACAAAAGCAAACAGCATCCCTATAGACCTTTTTCTAAATTACCCAAGCATCGAGAAGAACGCTGGAAGTATAATTCTGCGGTCTGCGCGCACTGGCCTTCCTCTTATAAAAGATTCGAAGTAAATAATCATAATAAATATTTGACCAACGCACGTGCAAGTTAAAATTTGTTTTAGACTTTTTGCTTTAGAACAGTTACTACTTCAGACGCCAGCACGTGCAACGCGTGTAACTACACTTGTAGCATGCACCTCGGTGCTTGGGAAATTTAGAGAAAGGTCTAATACGGTCTATTGGGACGCTGTCTGCTTTTGTGTGCTATTAATACCCGGCCGATTAAGTCAAGGCAATCCACTTTCCAAAGACATTGCCATGCTAACATTTATCGCATTCATTTAGGCTTAGGAATGGCCAGAATCGAAAGACTATCTAAAAAATGCGGCGAGGTCATATGCTCATGCTTTGCGATTTAAATGAGGTAAGGCAAAGCGAAAGCCTCTGGCACCATTCATTGCTGACTAACGCGCCCAATATTGCAGCTACAACGACATATTAGTTTCAAAGCGAGCGGCACTCACTCACCGGGGCACCGCCATGTTTCCCTGCATTCCTGCCGAGCCAGTCACGTGATTTCAAAATCCCTCTCCTAGGTACTGCGGTTAACTTTAGCCGCGGTTAGCGCTTGAGCAAACGGGCCCTGGAAGCCACACACTTTAGTTTGAAATATCAGAAGATTGAATTATCAAAATTCATCTAAATATTGTCACAAATAAAAACATACTTCTTTATTAAACTTAAAATCAGTGTGTAATGCGCCGAACTTGTGCTGAGAAACATAAATTAACAAAGACTTTTGATGGTGTCGAAAGGACAACTGCCTCACGCAGCCAAGCGAAGGTACTTTTGTAAGCGCGTGGGTATCTAGAAGTTTCTGAGCTCGAACAAAAAAAATTTAGAGTCGTCTCATCATTCCAGTCACGCAAACAATAGAAAGAAGGACATGCGCTGGCGGGGTCAGCGGCATGTGAGTCGATCACGCTGCTGACTCGGCTATTTGCACGTGGCATTACTCCCCTCTTGTGAAAGACTCATCGTCTTTATGCAACTCAAAATTAAATTAACAGCTTAAACAAGACTAGGTCAAAATACAGTCTCGTAAATAGCAGATTTTCACAGTCCTACCGAGCATACCTAGTTCAGTTGAGTCGGAAGACGTGAATCGCCTACGGGTCGCAGAGGGCAGCGTGACAATGTTGATGTGCCATTGGCCAACGACTTACAACTTGGGTCTCATGTAGCGAATAACCTTGAGGTCGAAGCACCACTTTAACAGTTTCTTGCTGCGACGATGAATTGGTGTTTAGATTCACAGTGGGTAGCCAGGCTGAAACTGGGCGTCGTGGTGACAAAGATTGTAGCAGTCATCGTCAGGAAGTTTTGGCTTGCATCAAAATGCTACCAAGCTGGCAAACTTCCTCCGTTCGTTGAGTGACATACCAGGTGTCGTCGTCCTGTTCGTCTTCGTGACAGATATACCACACTTGCCGTAGGTATTGTCATCGGGTTCATCATCAAGGTCGCCGTCAAGTTTGTAGTCGTGGTTGTCGTTAAAGGGCAACTCTGGACCATACTTTCAATTTTGGGATTATGACTGTTTTTAGTGCAGTCAGCGTCCCTGAATTGCAAGGTGTAATTTTTTTCTCGTTATTGTGCGTAGTTTTAAAGATATGGACGCCTCAAAGTTTTGTTTGGGGCACGGCCAACAAAACCGAAACTAGCCGCTCGAGGCCCTGTCAGCACTAGAAATCAGCCGCTATGTGAACGTGACGTCAGGATCGTTCTTGTTCAACGAGTATGCAGGTTGATCAGCAGCTACTTCTGTTGCGCTAGCCGTCTAAAGGTAGGAGGTAAGCTGATTTTATTTTAATTCTGTATATGTGGTAGTTATCCAGCACATGTAGGAAGAGTTAGTGCGTATACCCAAAAGCTAGTGACTGGAAAACCCGTAAACTCGTACAGTGCCGTACTCGGCGGCCGCTGCCGCTGTGCGTGTGCCATGCCGTACTTGTCGCTAGTATACCCAAAAGGTAGCGACTGGAAAACGAGTGAACTCGTTCAGTACCGTACTCAGCGGCTGTCGCCGTGTGTGCAGTCTTCCGTACTCTGTCGCTAGGCCTAAATTGTCATCGGGGCTCCGTGGATGGAGCGGCGTTGCTCTACGACGCGCTGCCAGTGAAGTACAGTACTGGGTGCCCTCTCGCTTTCGCGCTGCGGGTCAGTAACAGACACGAAGCTTTGAGGCTTTCCGGCACGGGCTGCTGCGTTAGGGCTGTACATGTCTGTTTTTGCATTCTTTTTTCCTTGGGCGCGTAAAAGCCAAAGTCCACTCGTCGAACAGCGTTTACCCACACCTTCTTCAATTTCTGGTACGTTGGAAACTTGTGAAAAAGCACCTCTGGGTTGTTTGAGCAGCCCACAGCACTACAAGTTCTACTCGGCATCCTTCGAGGAACAGCTGGGCAGTCTTGGGCGCTACGAGTTGCTCGCTAAAACCAGTCTTTGAGTCCTCACAAGCAAATAAACAAAAGGCTATACCGAAGCTACATGGGCTACAGATAAAAGCACTGGCTAAACATGACAATCACAAGTCCAAGTAGCGGTGGTAGCGGCTCAAAGAAGTGCACTCCGCGTAACGCTTGGAGGAAAAAAAGAACGATACTGACGTCACGGCCCAATGTTGCTTTAGTGATCGGCAACCCGCTAGCCGACCGCTAAGGTGCAGCGGCTCGCGGCGGGTCACATTTTTATTATCGGCATTAGTTGAGAATGCGGCATCCCACGGACGTAATATTTTGGCTGGGGTCGTATTTTGTGTCACTACAGCGATACCAGTAATTTCTTTAATTTCGAGTTTTGGCCGGAGTTGCCCTTTAAAGTCATCGTCCGGATTGCCCTTGGATAACTGTCAAAGCCGTAGTCGGGATCGTCTTCCATGAAATTGTTTGACTCTTCGCCTGGGTCATCATCAGTGTCGTCATCAGTCTCGTCACCACGGTTGAAGACTGTTTGTCATCGAGGCCGTTGTCAGGTTGGTTGTTGACATTGTAGCCGGGTTTGGTCTTTGGAGTTGTCGTCCGTTTCATCATCAGCGTAGAAGTCGTCATGATGTTTTCGTCTAAGTGTGGTAGCCAGGGGCTTTGTCAAGTTCATTGTGCGGGTCGCTTCCGAGGCCATAGTTGAGGTTGTCGTTGGTGTCAGAGTTGGAGTCGTCCTCGGATGATTTCAAGGACGTCGCCTTCACGATCGTTGTCTTCAGAGTTATCGTGTTCACAGATGGTACGCTTTATGGGCATAGACTGCGTTACCCTGCACATCCACCAATATGTCATGAACAAAAACAAACTTGATTAATAAAACTTCAGATCAATGTTAAATGCAGCGAACTTGTGCCGAGAAACATAAAGTAACAAAGACCGCACATACTTTGACAGCGACAAAAGGACGACTGACTCGAGCAGCCATGCAAAGCTCTTTTTGTAAGCCCGTAGGTATCTAGAAGGTTCCGAGCTCGAACAAACAAGATTCTCGAGTCATCTCAAACATTCTAGGCGTGCAAACAAACAAAAGATTCCCCATTCCACCCAACTACATTGCAGAGAATTGGAATTTTCTAATACTAATTCCATTCCTTTGAACTCCTGGAAAGGAAAAACTGGGCCCATTCCCACTCCTGGAATGGCTGAACTGCTGCATTCCATTCCTCTCAATCCCTCCCAATTGTGAAAATGGCACTTGACAGCTAGTACTAATGGTGAATTCCGCTCGCAGATCTTGAGCGCTCCAAAAGCGCTCCATTTGGAGCGCGCATATTCCACTCGCAGATCTGGCTCAAGTTGGTCATCTTCCGCTCGTAGATCTCTGGCAGCGCCCGCTCCACGGAGCGCCCCAAACTCCGCCGAACTTGCTCTGCGGGATTTCACAGATCTCTCCGGAAATTGACAGAGCGGCCCACGTGATTTCCGTCTAAATCGGCGGTGCGCATGCGCGGCGAGGTTGGAGAGATCGGCGGGCCGGTCGGTGGAGTTGGATCTGTTCGGGTGCGTCGGTTGTTTACTCTGGACTGTGACGGCTCGAACGCTTCTACCTCGCGTAGATCAGGGATAAAAAGCCGGGAATGTGGAGCGTGGCAAATCGTAAGCGCTGACATCTGTGATCACCGAGGAAGAACGAAAAAAAAGAACGACAGAAAAGCCGGAGGCAGACGCAAGGTTAGGCCTATTCATTCTGCAGCCAGTGATTGTTTACCTTTTTACACTGCATTCCATCGGCGTTTTCCCGTGAAATAAAGCAAGATGTGGTTAGGCAACGACCGCGCAAGTGATGGTTTGTTACCTCTGTGTTTATTAAAGTCGTACTAGCAATCTGAACTCCACCGCTGGCAATCGCTGTCCGTGCCCCGCCGCTTCGAGGCGGCCGAAAGGTATGTGACGGTGCCGAACGCGGACGTCTTCGCTATTTGTGACATGGGCGCCGTGGTACGTATAATTCCGCCCGGCCTGTGTCGCGTGTTACTTCTGCAGCTAAGCAGTGACAGTCGTCACTGGTCGTCGGAAAGATCAGCCGGCTGAGGCGTTGGTGGGCTGGTCAAGTTCGAGCAGCGGCCATTTTGAACGGCGGAAGGAGGAGGGGTGGGGAGGGGTGTGGGGGAGGTAGCTCCAAAAATGCAAGTTTATCTTCCCCTCGTCGATACGGAGCGGGTCCCACGGAGCGGAATTTTGCCTCCCTCGCGGATTTTGGAAAGCGCTCCAGATCTACGAGTGGAATTCACCATAAGTTACCGGAAAATAACGTCGGCGTAAAGCTGGCGTTGTGAAATGCGTAGACAACTGCAAAATTCAAAACCCTACCCGCAATCATTGATTTTACTAAGTTGAGCTTTGGTTGCACATAGCACTAGTGGCAATTGGTATGGGGGCACTACAGATATTGATCGCACCACCAGGTGTAAAAGCCTCGTAACAGAGAGGAAAACTAAGTCGCCCATCTTTTCCACAAAAGAACCGTATATGTCCTCCACTTTTACGAGATACATAATAAGTGAGGAGTCACGTGTATTAACGAAGTGCGGGCGGTGTGACATTGTCCCTGCCTGGTGGCCTGCAACTGGTGCTGTAATCACACATGGTCCCAACAGCCTTATGGTTGCATCTCGCAGCACCAGGAACGACACTTTGGCTGTGTTCCAAATCTTACCCAAATAGATCCGAGTTACTCCGGTGGGTCGTGTCACGTGACAACACAGATTGAAAAGTGCTGGGCACGGGTAGTTTTTGGAACGCTGAGGTGCAAAACCTTTACCCTGGATTAAGATTGAGTAAATTGCCCTTGTCAGCCTACAACTCTACAGTTTGGGTTGCTTCACTGGGTTTGCCACTTTCATCCTCGAAAGAACATAAGCAGTCTGATAACCAAACCGTCAGTTACTTAAGTGCAATAATGCCGTTTCGAAAGCCCCTTTGACGGCATCTAAGCAGCTCGCATTAGAACAAAGCCTATTCCATTCCTACTCTATTCTGGGCAAAATGTAACTACTAATTTCATTCCCATTCCATTCCAGTGCTGCCACCATTTTATTTGCATTCGATTCCAGGGTTGTGGAAGTGCGGAATCGTTCCAACTCTGGAGTGGTAACTCCTCAACACTGGTGATAGTCACCAAGGCACCCAGTTCAGTGTGAATGCTGTCCTCACAGCCCATCCAAAGCTGTTATTACTGTAACAAACTCCAGTACGACGAAGTAGTTGAATTCGGAAGCCTGTTGTGCAGATTTGTACCTTGCATTGTTTCCGGTATTTTTTATTTCTTTTGTATTTTATAATGGACAACAACCGTTGTAATCTCGGTATTGTTGCCAAACCTGAAGGTTTTATCATCGGTGCACTTTTAAATAAATACATAAATACCACAGCCGCAGCTCAGCGATGAGCACTTACACTGCGACTTAGGTGTTTCGTAAGTATTCATTTTGATTGCGCGATAATGATGTTTGTCTTCTGTTAGAATTAAAAAAACCAAAACAATATTCAACATGATGGATAATTTTGGACACCCGCGGCATGTGTGATCTGAGCATTTGTTCTTTTCATCTGAAGTGTGTCTCTTGCTTACTACATATATAGAGTATACGATGTTGTGGACGGAAAAGATGCTGCGACCGACTCCGAGCAATAAAAACATTCTGTTTATTCTCATGTCGTTGAGCTCGTGGTGACGAGTATGAGTAGCACTGTCATCTTTGGCGATGCCAAGGCTGAACCGATAGACTGCCGCAGAGCTATCGCCCTCAGCTCTGCACTGTGAGGAATGGCACGATTTTGTTGAAGTGATTGCGGCTCCAGAGAGGTGTCGTTGCTGTTGACATGTACCGCAAGCAGGATGACATACTAGAGAGCAAGAAAGAGATCGTTTGGAAGCCGTGCATGGTAGTTGACGCCGAGGTCAGGAAATGAGGCAGCAGACGGGGGAAATCGACCCTGTCGTGCTTTCAGTCCAGCTCGATCAGTTTGGAGTGTACAGCCTCGGACTGAAAGGGGGATGTCGGCCGACTGCGGGGCCGATGCAACATCCCCTAAGATGAGGAACCGAACTGAGAGCGAATGCCTGACATGGCAACGATGAGGAGACCCTGGTCGGCTAGCAACATGCCTTGTGAACAGTGTGAAGATGTCGATGAATATTCACTTGCCAAGCCGGTGGGGCAAGCAAGGTGGTCGCAGCCCATTGCTGGGAGATGCCGGTGCTAGATGCGGAGGCGCTGCAGATGTGGAGGCTGAGAAAGTTGAATATGTGCCTACTGCATTTTCGTCCGAAAAGGCAGAGCCATTGCCGTGCCCTTGGCCACGAAGAACATTCCCCTGGATAGCAGGTGCTCGGAGTCAATCATCATGTCCAGGTCACCAATCTGTAGCACTTTCGATCTTGAGGACGGAAGAGACGGTGCAACAGACTCTGAGTTTAACTGTGAAAACATTCTCTTTATTCTCGTACCGTCAAGCTCGTTCCGACGAGTAGCTTGCTTTTATACACTGCAGTCATTAGCATTATGTTGATCTAAGTATTTTGCAACACTATTAATACGGCAGATTGGGCGAGTTGGTACGGCATAATTACGAACCAGCGCACAGGTAGACCAGTTACTCAAAATCCAAATACACAAAAATATGCACTCGCACAGCGCTGACGTGAGTTTTTTATGTTTGGATTTTTGGTAACTGTCTACCTGTGCGCTGGTTCGTAATATTGCAACACTGCCGTCTTTAGGCGGTGTGGAGGCTGAACCGATGGACCGCCAGAGGCCCATATCTGTATCTGTTTCATATACTGAATGCCTTTTTGCACGGCTCTGTGTTTACTTTTGTCTTCCAGATTTTTACTGCTCACTTGTTTTTTTAATTTTATTTAGAGGATACTACTGGCCATTGAAGGCCCAAGTAGGAGTGGGGTACAACATATGCATTCACACACCTACAACAACAAACAAATAACACGACATTAAGAGGTTTACAACAACTAACCAGCAACTAACGGCGGCACAGCATGCATCAAGCAGCATGTAATTCAATCATTTGTAATAATAGATGTGAAATTTAAAACTCATATTTAAGATTGAACATTATCAAACAAATGTGAATTTAATTAAGCTATAAATTTTATATAGACTGTTACTTTTTATACAATTTTGTCTAGATTTGTCAGGATACAATCTGCAAGTATGCATAAAGTAACTGGAAAGTTGAAAGAAGCAAATTAGAGATTGCAAAACCTACTTCTCAATAGATATTTTTTCCCAAAGTATTTAAGTGATAGTGCAGCTGAAATAAGGCTTCTTTTTCAATTTTTTTTTATTTGAAACACCTTAAAAATACATTATTTTCTAAGATTTTTTTTTATTATTATGCTTGGAAAATGAAGTTACCGATTGTGTTCAGTTTATTCTAAACTATTTATATGAAATTCCAGAGTGCTTTTGTGCATATATCAGTGGCTAGATAAGGTTTTTATAATTTCTGATAAAACAAACTGACTAGTTTCTCTTTAGTGACCGTTTCGCCAAGGTGACAGCAGAACAAGTAATGGATCCCGACGTCAAACTACAGGAATTTGAGATATATGTTTTCTTAGCGAATGCACGCCACTGTTGTGACATATTTGAATATCCTTATCGCTTGCTTGGGCTCAGCGGGTAATGCAGGTCGGCACTAGCGTGAGTATAAAGGCTGAACTGCATAAAGCGATTTAGCGAGCGACGGCGACAGCGACGAGTCAGCGACGTATTACGAAGATTTCTTACTATCGCTCGTCGCGTCACTCGGTTTTTGGATTTCTAGAAAACATCGTTCCGCTTTCATGCGGATTGCGTCGTCGCGCGAGTGACCGAGCGTCAGCGAAGCGGGTCGCCGTCGCTGTTCTCGTCGCTCGCAAAATCGTTTACATTCGGTTTATACTTCACGCTGTCAATAATATCGACTCGAGCGCGCATAATTTCATTTCCACGGGAGCGCGTGTAAATCAAACCCTAAACCAAGACGGGGGCTGCAGTCAGCAGCTTTGAGAGCGTCATACAACGGATTATAGTTTGACAGAAGCAAGCACACACTTCGCTAGCGCATTCCAGCCTTGAGCGCTCGAACTTCCGAAAACGAAACCAGATTTTGCTACATTTTGGCTAGCTCGAAACATTTTTTTTTTAAATATAGGGTGTCTTTTAGCTATAATCTAGACTAAGAGAAATGTGTACCTTCCCAAATTATATTTATGTCGCCGTACTATATAAGTAATAATTGTGTAATATCGTTACGTTCATGTAAAATACAGGGGGGGTCACCGGACCTTCGTTTGAAACAAAAAGTCTGCTATATATACCGAGTGGGTTTCTCTCGTAATTGAGTAGGAGTGTCGGGTTGTCAGTGTCTCTGTTCGTTGTTTGTGTATGTAGATGCTTGTATGTTGATCTTGTGGTATGTGCTGTGATGTATATGTTGGTATGCTGCCGTCCCTGTTCGAGCGTGTCACCGGTGTCACTTCCTCAAATGCCAAAATGTCCTTCATTTTTGTAGTTTTCCGCATACTCACCAGGTGGCGCTAGCAGCCGCCCAATTTTATTTTAGCTTTGTTTGTACATAGTCCATTTATGTGTAAGGAAACACACCACATAGCTACAGTCTAGTAGAAAAGTAACCGCGTGTTTAAATGGCGCATAGCGCCGGCGTTCAATTCGTCTTCGTTCGCTGGCCGTTTCGGTAGCCGATTCGTACCCGGAAAGCCGCAAAATTTGCGTACACACGAGACATGAGTGGACACGTAGAAACGTCGCGTACAACTTTACTCGCGGTAAAGAGGTGAGCGGGACGTCGGTAACGCCGGTCGGGTAGGGTCGGTGTCGGAGCTATTCGTCGTCGCTCGCGGCAAACGGGCTTTTTCAATAAAGTTCATGTCTGTGGTCGCGAAAAGATAACTGCTGTGGAAATTACCCGGCGTCGGTGACAATGCAACCGGCTTGAGGCCTAGGCGATCGGCTGAACCGCCACGCGAACGAGACCTGCTCGATGGGGAAGCACGCTGCTGGATGCAGTCGATGGTCGCTCCCACTGTCGCGTAATCGCCGTAATGGATACGGCGTCGGCGCTTGGGGGTGAATGCTTGCGGTAGTTCAGCACGTATGGACGATTACGAACGAACACGTGCAAACTACGCTTTCGCTGCGGCGAAAAGCCGTGCAAAGCGCTGGGCCTCGCTCGTAGAACCCGTCTTGCGTCAAACGGCCGCCATTGTAAAAAAACACCCCTAGACGTGTGATCGCAGAACGAAGTACACGTTCAAAGATGTTCATTTTACACGAGACCTCGGGTGCAAACGAAATACACCGAGCCTCGCGTGTAAAACGAACACCATTTGGGGAGTCCGCCCTGGGACAACGGTTTACACGTCCAGGGGTGTACTTTTTCGCTGTGTGTGTACGAGTGCACAAAAATCGAGAAAGCTGCCACGCGCCACCGACCTGTGCGCACCCGAACTCGTGTGGACCAAGAAAACGCAACCTACGTATCCATCCGTGGATCGCGCCCTGTTTATTTACTTTTTTTCTGCGATGGCTTGGAATCGGGAAGAAATCTGGCCCCGCCAGGTACCGACGCAGGTATTTCCAGAGAGCGGAGGTTAGCGTATCAGATGTCTTTTGAAACCCCCCCCCCCCACCCTTTCCCTTTGTTTTCCCGCCCTAAATTTTTACACATGCACAAATCAAGAGGAAGTCAGAACATCTAAACAAACCGCCCGCCCCCCCCCCCCCCCCCCCGCCCCCTCTTAATCCGCCACTGGGCCCCGCCAACGGCTCGCTTATCCTTTTGAGATCGCGTGAAAGCTTTCTCGAGAGGCCGTTGGCTGTGTTTTTCGTGAAAACCCAGGGAGATGCAGACGCACATTTTTCGGTCCTGTTCAGACGGCGCATTCATTTCACGAAACTCGTTTCGCGATTCAAGATGCGCCAGAAAAATGCATCGTGTGAAAGGGCCTTTAAACAACACACAATGGTTGCACTATACTTGAGTCTGCCCGAAAAGAGCTGGATTGCCTTCTGCTTCCCCATACTACCCTCAACTTTTGAGTATTCACCAGATTGAGCGAAAAGTTCGTATTTTGTGATTGGTTTTTCACTAGTGTAATATTTGTTGTTCGAGAGCGTCGGGATTTTGGACAAAAACCAGCCCCAAAACGTCATGGACCCATTATAACGTACTCTTCCACGACGAGAAACCCGTTGGTGCCAGAGCCGGGACTGAGCGGAACGGGGGAAACGCCGGCTGCGTCAATGGCGGCCGATCTCCCGCAGACGGGTGGACGGATGGGAGTATTTTCACCTCCCATTTTGTCTTGCGGAGGGTTGTCATACAAGAACTCCAGTTTAAAATGGGAGTAAAATCAGGTGTTGTCGTTTTTATACCTCGTCTCTTAGCGACCAGAGTAAAGTGGTGGTTTCTAGTTTTTATACTCCCATGTGCGGGAGTGAATGCTTTAGGCTTGGGAGTTTAATCGGTATCTTATTCTTTAAAACCCCCATCCGGGCTACTTTTCGTTTACAGTGTATACACTAGCGCGAACAAGCGATCGTCGTGTTTTTATGCTTATCTCATAGAATCAAAACGCTGTTTTCAAAAATATTAGTGTCTTTAGAAGTGCTCATCTGGGCCACAGACCTAAGCGGTATACTTTGGTGCCTACTAAAACCATTTCGAAGTAAAATTCGAAAAAAGAGCCAACGTCCTGTTCGCGGTATCAGTGTCGCGCAGTGTACATAGCCCGTTCCGCGCTTGCACGTTTTGGGAACCATCTTGAAACAAACGTTTTAAGGGGTTAACTAGGAATATATTAAACTTAAGCTTGCCTGAAAGGGTTGTATACTTTAAGAACGCGTTGACATGTAAAGCTACTTCAGAACATATTCTTAAACAGAAAAGGTGCACAGACCAGGCTTAGAGCGATGGAGACTTTTTTGCGAAGAGGTTGCGATGTGCAGGGCCTTATAAAAGTAGGTTGAAACGGGACACGTTCAAACGCAAAGGGTGTTTCGGAAACTGGTTCAAATTAGAAGGGCGTTTAGGGAATGGTCGAAACAGGACAAATTCAAACGAGAAGGGCGTTTAGGGAACTGGTCGAAACGGGACGGGTTCATATGGGAAGGGTTTTAAAGAATGGGTCGAAACAGGACGGGTTCAGATGGGGAGCTCGTTTCGGGAGCGGGTCGAAACCGGGTTCAAACGGAAATGGGTTGTTTCGGGCTACAGCCATTGGGCCGGGTCGGGCGGGGCCTTGAAATTAACAATTCTGTCGGGCTCGGGCCGGGCCCGGGCCGTGTCTCTTTCGGGCCGGGTCGGGCCGGGCCTAGAAATTTAAAATTCTGTCGGGCTCGGGCCGGGCCCGGGCCGTGTCTCTACCGGGCCGGGTCGGGCCGGGCCTAGAAATTCCGGCCCGTGCAGTGCTCAAGTCCTTTTCGCCCTCTTTCTTTCCCTTTCTCTCTTGTACTGTAGCACGGCGAGGCGAGGTGAAAGGTCCCTTTTTGCGCCGGCTTCTACGTTTTCTTTTCCATCGATCCCAATTTAAGGCAGGTCTGAGTGTGATAAGCCGTTTTTTTTTTTTTTGAAGATGGAATGTTTTCTGAAGATGTAAGTCATCCTTACACATTCAAGTCACCACATCTCGCGCATGTGTTTAGAGCTCCTTGATCAACCAAGAATATCTATGAAACGTTCCTTCAATGGGTGTGGCGATGCATCGCAGCTCCCAAGTATGCGTTTACTTTGCCCACGGTCTAAACCAAACAACTTCGACAGCTCAAATTCGGTGACTGCGAGGGCGCAGCCTTGCAGCTTTGCAAAGCCTACACCCGAAAAACTAGGCTGGGCTAGCGCCAAAAAAAAAAAGAATATTCGGGCAGATTACGCGATAGAAGCTGAAGATACCTGTAGGTCATGAGGTCCCTGCGGCCACACCCATCACCCGTCGCTCAGAATGGGGATTATCTCGGCTTATCCTCTCCGAAGAAGCCGGCGCAAAAGGGGACCTTCTTCAGCCTATTGCGCCGCCATCTGCCCCATTCCAGCAAATCGGTATGGATTTACTCTGACCTTTCCCACCGTCGACAAAAGGAAACCGATGGATCATCGTCGCGACCGATTATCTCACGCGGTACGCCGAGACAAAATTGTATTTTTATTTATTTATTTATTCTCTGCAGCGCCGGAGCATTACAGCAGAGGAGTGGGTTACATGATTCACATATATCATTATAAATTGGAAAAACAGCACACATCAGCAATTTCTAACAACATCAATAAACATGATTCACACCAGCACACAATAGCAATATTACGAAAAAACCAATGATATACTTAACACAGAAACTTACATTGCAATAATAAGGCTAATAAAAGAGTCACTGTTAGCTGATACAATATCAGACGGCAGTTCATTCCATTCTGATATAGTTCTCGGAAAAAAAGAAAACATCATATAGTTAGTTCGACATTTTATTTCGCGTATTTTTTTTACGTGGTCCCTCCTACTCGATATATAGTGGGGCATTTCTAGATAATTAGACTTGTCTATTCCAGGTAAATCATTGTTGATAGCGTAAATAAGTCTATTTTTCTTACGTCTTTTTTCTAGAGGCTCGATACCCATACAAACTTTCATTTGTGTCACACTCTCTGCTCGAGAATACTTATTCAGAATAAACCTCACAGCGCGATTTTGAATGGCTTCTATCTTATCTATGAGATATTTTTGGTGCGGGTCCCATACGGCACTCGCATATTCTAGATGTGGTCTAACTAGTGAGCGATACGCTGTCTCTTTCAAGATTTGTGGAGCAGAGCGAAGATTGCAGATGACTAAGCTAAGAACCCTGCCAGCCTTTTCCATGATCATATCTATGTGTTGATTGAACGAAAAGTTTTCTGAAAGAATGACACCAAGATATTTAATTTCAGACACTTTCCGCAACGAGTCTCGACCAATAGCATAAGCCGAATCAATACTATGTTTCTTTTTACTAGAAGCGACATGAAAACATTTGCTTGTGTTTAACCCCAGTTCCCAGGTCCCGCGCCATAAACTAACCCGGTTCAAATCCTCTTGCAAAGAAGAGACATCGTTAACGTTCCTTATTGTTCTGTAAATTACACAATCGTCCGCGAATAATCTGATATTAGAAGAGATGGAAGACGCTAAATCATTAATGTAGATTAAAAATAAAAGTGGTCCCAGCACCTTGAGGTACCCCCGAAGTTACATCTACGTATTCTGATCTTCTACCCCCCAGGACGACGCAGTTTCCTCCCACTCAGGTAGTCTTTAATCGACCGGAGCACATTACGGTCGATATTTAAAGCACTCATTTTGTGTAATAACAATTGATGCGAAACAGAATCGAACGCTTTGCGGAAATCCACAAAAATGGCATCCGTTCGCAGTCTGTTTTCAGCCGCACTAACTAAATCATGATAGAGCTCAATTAATTGGGTACTGCAGGAGACACCTCTACGAAAACCGTGTTGGTTAGGGCAAAACAAGTTATTATCTTCTAGGTGCTTAATTATACTACTATAGACAATATGTTCAAATATCTTACATGATATACAGCTCAAGGAAATCGGCCTGTAATTGTCAATTGATTTTGGACCATTTTTATGAATTCGTACAACATACGTTTGTTTCCATTCTTTAGGGAGCAATCCGCTTTCAAGAGATTTACAAAAAATTACATAAAAGTATTGTGAAACTATACACGAGCAGGCTCTTAATACCTTGGGGGACATCTCGTCTGGACCGACGGCCTTGTCTTCTTTTAAAGAGTTTAAGCAATTTCTTATTCCCTCTAGCGTGATTATGGCGGGAGGCATAGCATTTTCCACTCTATCTGTAAGAATCGGCAAATGTTCGTAGTCACCGTTTTTGAGAAATATTGACTGAAAATAATGATTGAAACAATTAGCTTTAGTTGTATTATCTGTTATGACTCTACCAGTATTTGTAATACTCGGAATGCCTGTTCTTTCTTTTCGTGTTTTTCTAAGGTAACTCCAAAAGGCTTTCGAATTTATGTTTATAGCCTTTGCCAATCCAGAGAAATAATCCTCCTTGGCCGTACTTATGGTGCTCCTATAAACTATATCCAGCTCTTTTAGACGGTACTCAAGATTGGCAGTAGGATGTTATTTATACTTGGAATACATACGTGAGCGTTTTCTAACTACTTTTTTTACTTTATAATTCATCCAAGGTTTGTCGGGTTTTGGTTTGTCCTTTACATATTTACAAGGAATGTGCTTATCGACAAGCTTTGACAGCAGATTTCTGAAGTCAGTCCACAGTGAGTTGGCATCATAAGTCAATGATTTTGACATAAACATATTTAGTTCGTCCTCTAGATCATTTATAATTTCATTGTAATTGGCCTTACCGTAGATGTACACTTTTTTAACATCTTGGCTGGCAGGGAGTAATTGCGGCAGGATAAACTTAGCAGTAACTATGTGATGGTTGCTTATTCCCGGTAGGACACTCACACATCGAACCACATTTGGGTCATTGCATAGTATTAGATCTAGAATATTGGCACCTCTAGTAGCAGTCGAGACATACTGCTTAAGGCCATACATACTGATTACATCATTAAATGCCGAAGAAACGCCACCGGACGGTGTATTCCCGTCCCTTTTTAAATCAGGCAAATTAAAATCCCCAGCCAATATAAAACGATCGTCAGGAAGTGTGGACAAGATAGAATCTAATGACCTGATAGCCTCAACGCTGGCTCCCGGAGGACGATAAAAGGAACCCAACGCCATCGTGCCCATTTCCGGAGTGCTTAATCTGCACCATACGGATTCTACGTCGTTACAATGAATATCAATCTCTACACTGTGGAACAATTCTTTGACCATGATAAATACCCCTCCTCCACGAGCATTTCTATCTTTCCTATAAGCCCTTCCATCAGGAACGCCTGTTGAAGTCGCGTAGTTTTTCATCGAGTCCATCGTCCTCCCGCACGGCGCTTCCGAAGTCCTGATCTCAGACCGTGGATCATCATTCATGGCCCAGCTGACGCAAGAAGTCCTCCGTCTCAGTTATGGAGCATTCACACTGGAAGCGGATCCGCGTTCGCGAAGCGGTCCCGGATGCGGTTCGCGAGCGACCCGGCGCATTCACACTGGAAGCGGATCCGCGTTCGCGAAGCGGTTGCGGATGCGGTTCGCGAGTGACCCCGTTCAGACACACCGAGAGGCGGTTGGCGGTTTCTCGGTGGTCACGCGTGATCTTTTGAGACTTGCGTTTGGCAACCCTGTTTTACAATCCAAAATCCACTTTAATTCAAGATCCAAAGCCAAAGTCTTGCTATTTTGGCACTCGGAATATTTTCTCGTGGATGTTCGCACGCATCACAAGTTCAGGCAGCGAAAAAAGAAGCCTGGACCCGCCAAACTCTCCTGTGATTCCCTCGACTTCGCCCACAAGCAAAGCCCAGCTAGGTGCGCCTTGCTGACTCAGAACAGGATGCCCCCGACCTTTTCTTCGAAGTGGACCCTTCCCGCGTGAATAGCTGACCTTGTTTTCGGGATAGAGGGCCAGTTTTCTCCCCTCATTGTTGTTCGTTCTTATCATTTTCGAAGTTGTGAGCGGGGTGTACCGTGGTGCGGGGGAATGTGTTCGGTGCTAGCCGGTCATGGCTTCGTTGGTGGCGGACTCTCCTCTCGTCTCTCGCAGGTCGATCGAGTCTACTGTTTGTTTGACATTAAGCTCAAATAAATGCCATTACCTCTGCATTGTCTGGTACGTACAATTCATTCTTTGAGTAGGTTCTCTTTATTTATTTATTTATTTATTTTAGTAGTAAACGTTACAGGTCGACCTGGAGCAGGTACTTTGCCCCCTCCGCGGTAGTGCGTTGGCTACGCAATCAAGCTCACGACGTCTCTATCGGCCTTCGTGGTGGTCATGCACGGTGTTGAAAGCTTTCAATAGTTCACGCGACTATCCTAGTGGGTAGAAAAGCTGACATTTCGGTCGTTCAGGGGCGGGTTCCGACGTTCTAAAGGCAGAGATTAACAAGGCAGCGAGCTTGGGCTGTGGCCCCCGGAATAATAAACAAACTCTTACCCGAACCAAATCACCTTGCGAAGCCCGTTAAAATTACGAGTGAATTCTTTTCGCGGCGGATTCAAGTGACGGACCTGAACATCAAGTTTCTCCAAAAATTTGTCGAAAGCTAAGACTACAACGCTAGGACTACAGCGCCTTGGACGCTCCACACACTAAAAATTTCAACACCCATGTTCGTGTTAAAAGGGTGTTTTTCCGAGCTCACACCCTTCCTACCCCATTTTTACATGATTTTTGAATATTCAAGGGTGTACGGAAAGGCCTACACCCTTCGTACATCTTTTTTACACCCTACGGCTATTGAAATCGTGTTAAGAGGGTGTTGCGGTGGTACACCCATGATTTCCGAATCGTCGAACTCGGAAACCGCTGAATTGCAGAAATACGCGCCGACAGCAGAAGTCAAGAAGCAGCCTGCTCAATTTAGAGGATTTCGTGAAGTTCAAGTAAGCACAATGGGCAGCTGACATCCAAGCCAAGCCAACGCTCAAGTTGTTTTCAAGCCAGATGAATTCCGGCGTTGTGTACAAGCTCCTTGGTTGTTTACGTGCAAGCGACCACGAAAATAGCATCGGTTACTCACGCACTTCTGCTCAGAATGGTGAGACCACATCGGTTCTATTATGATACATTCCGTCTCATCCTGAGATGTACTAAAGCGAAGGCTAGACGTGCGAGACGGTTCGGGCTCACAGCTTTACTGTGAGCCTGTACCGTAAAGGTCGGTTCCGACACTTGCGTTTGAGTGTGTTTGTCTGCGTTGCGTTTAGAACCGAAAACGAGTCACCGGCACATCTGTGCTTCGTATGAAGCGTGGATTCCAATTCAAAGAATCATCTTGGCACGCGATATAAGCAGCAGGGATGTCCTGGTTTCTCGCAGCCGCAACGCGGTCAAACGCAACTGTTTGAACCAGGCTTTACGTGGTTGCCCTGGGCTTGTCCCTCGCGCTTTATTCTTTCGATTTTAAGTATTCATTTTCAACTCGCTCGCTTTTACCAGTACTAGTAGATACTCAGGCTGCACGAGGGTTCGTGCAGTGCGACCATCTAGCGATGCTATGAGCTTGTGCTCGAGCCTTGGCTTTAATGCATCTTAGTGGGGAAGGCAATCATCGGGGATATATGACACACGATGATGCCAAGTCTGTTCACGGCGGACTCTCGTGCTATTCTGATTGGAGGAGAAGGGGCGTGTAAAAAATTGGCAAATGGAACATGGTTAGCGACAGCGCAAATATATGTTGCAAAAAGTTCAGAACGTTGAAGTGCAGCAGCCTGAAACTTTGGAGTTAAGCAATTAGAGAATCATTTGAAGACATCTTTAGAGGTTCAGCCTTCTCTCCCCCCACACCAATATCGAAGGCTGCTAGGATATTGGTTCAGGCTAAGCCCTCTGTCTTTCAGTCAGCGAACTCGAGCAGTTCCACCTGACCTTGTTATTTCATAACAGATATGTTAGAAAATGGAATGCAGATTTTCTTTACACAGCCAAAACATAAAGTGTTATCAAATAATACCTGCCATATTCATATTCTACATTTACAGACCGGGGCTGCCCTGCCTGTGGAGGGTGAAGATGCGAGCAGCCTCGAAGCCCACCAACAGTGGCTGTGTGCTGAGAGCGAAAGCTGGTGCCTGACGAAGGCCAGATTGATCTTCGAAAGGATGCGACTGCCTGCAAATGGCTACATGCGTTGATATTGATGGGCATATAGACTGCACAGAATGCTTATCCCTATCTGATGGATGCTAGGAGGGTATGCATTCCATTTTTTTTTACTGATCTCTACAACAATTGCTAAATTGCGCTTCCCCGCTGCGTGATTGCGGCTGCCGGACGACCATCTTGGGACACGGAAAACTAACTTTTTGGAGCGTTGCAGAGGCTGGCCGGCAGCGTGCTGCAGACATGTTTTTTGCTCGTTTGTTGCATTGGGAGCGTTAAAGTGGCCCTGCAATAACTTTTTGACTGGTTTTTAATTTGGACCGAACTGAGCGCACTGAACGTAGTAATTTAAAGTAAATTTTCTCAAATTTCGCTTTATTTTAAAAGTTATAGGCCAATTAGACTTACAAAAACAAGCAAAAAATAACATCCTTCATAACGTCGTAGGTCCTGGTTTGAGTGGCCGTGAAGTAGTGAGCTCATCGAGCACTCACGGCTGCCGCACTCAGTGTCGACGGCTCGAGAGGGTGCCACTAAAGAACGTGTTGACTAGGCTGTATGAAGTGGGCGGCCAGGGCAGCTCACATTGCATTTGCCGCGCGATTAAAGACTAATTCGGCATAACACTTCAATGGCCACAAACAACGGTAAACACGGGGTAAAGATCAGTTCAGAACGGGAGCCACTTCGCGCTGCCATACCGCCAAAGGGTCAAATCGCCAGCCAAGCCCGCACCGAAAGCCTTGGGAATGCTCGGAACCGGTCGGATCCTCGAGCAGGTATACGACCGCAGCGCCACCGCGTACATCCGGGACCTTTCTAAGCCCATTGTTCGTCGAAGCCTCATCCCACTACGCCTTTCTAGTACAGTAAATCCTCGTTATAACAAAACGGGATATAACAAAGCAATCATAATTCCCCTTGCTTGCTAATAGTGGGAAGAAATGGACATTGGCTATAACAAACTAATGGTTACAACGAAATAATTACGACCGCTCTTTCAACTTTGTTATAACGAGGTTTTACTGTATGCGCCGTTTTTTTCACTGCTTGGTGGCGGGTTTGTCGACGGGTCTTTTCTTGTTTCCGTACTTTATAAACTGCATTTGTTTCTTTTCTGATCTAAAATACTGAACAAAAACTACTTTCATACATAATTGAAACGGTTCGCGACACTTATATTTTGTATCGACTAAAAAAAAAGCTTTTAGCGGCGCTGATTAGCAGTAAGCCCAGGACCAAAGACGTCACATATTCCGCGCTTTCGGCAACGCGGGTCGCCCTCGTAGGTGGAGGAGGTTTCCGCGTCGTCCGGTTAAAATATGACTCACTGATATTTAGTTATTCTCTCCGTGCCCGCTGGCTTACCCGAACCCAAAGAGACGTGGAAACCGCAGAAGAGGTAGACGCTTAAGTATGATTGCAGCTCCCCTTAAAGGGGTATTCACACGAGGGAGAAATCCCGGGGATTTCTCCCCGGCACGCGCATCCCACGACGAAAACGTCTGGCTTTGCGATGTGCAAAAGCCTCGCGTTTTCATCTCGTGATGCGCGCGTGCCGGGGAGAAATCCCCGGGATTTCTCCCTCGTGTGAATACCCCTTTAAGTCCACACTCTTTTACTCCTACTCTGACGCTCCGAGTTTCATACTCCAGGCACAGCAACTAAACGGCGCATGGCGTACAGGAGCGCGACACACCGAATCTATTGACAAGCCGCACAAGCTCCTTCCCACCGCACGGTTATGACGAACCTGGCATCCCGTGGATACGGGTGGGAGAAGCCAAAATTATTTCGGTGGTAAATTAATTAAAGCCAATGTAGAGCAGCAGGGTACAAAGTAAAAGAGACGGCGATGTTATGAAGTTTCTACGAACGTTTAAGTATTCTGAGAGGTTTGGAGACTCGCTTCGAGCACGTGCGGGGAAAGGCACCTTGGCTGATCTATTTATTGACCGTGCAAGCTGTTTGTATTTGAATTAAAGACAACATTCTTGAACCCGTTTGTCGACGCACGAAACCCTCACACTTGCCAGATATTTTGTGGTTCCGTATTGCAGCGAGACGGAATGCGATGGAAGCTGTTGATGTGCTATGCCGATACCGGAACACTGTCGTTCAATAGATAGCACGTCAATTCGTTTCAGGCAAAACATGAACATGATGTTTCGGCTTTCCATTCGAAGTGTCTTGATTCTCTGGGCAAAGCATCCTAGAAAGGGCAGCGCTCCGACTGTCTTCTCATCTCAACAACTTTTCTGTCGCTGTGCTGTCGGTAACCTTCCGTTCAATAGATGAATTCGTTTTCAGGCGAGATGCACGAACAAACCTTTCCCGCAATGCTAACTGATGCTTCGGCTTTCCAATCTAAGTATCTTTATTCGCTGCAGCTGGACTAAGCAGTTTAAAAAGGGCAGCCGTCCCACTGTCTTTTCGGCCGGCAACTTTTCTGTCGCCGAGCTATCAGCACGCTCGTTCGATAGATCACTTTGTTCTCAGGCAAGGCACGTGAACAAACCTTTTCCGGAATGCTAATTGCTGTCTTGGCTTTCAAATCAAATTGTTTTTACCTGCTGGATATTAACCACTAATGACTGAAAAGGAGCAGCTGTCCGGCTACGCCTTTTGTTTCAACAATCTCAACAATGGCACAGCCATCTTGCTTGTGGACGTGACATCACGGAGCGCAAAGAAGTCACTTGTGCTCAAAGAAATGCTCGAAGCACGAAGAGCACGCTCGAGTGTCAGTCTCCGGCGGCGCTCCCCTCTGTTTAGTGAAAGGAGTGCCAAACGCTCGCAATGTGTAAACAATAAGAATTTCCTTTGAAATCGCATAAAATTTTTTGCAACAGCGCGGCACCGCAAGAAAAAGGCACAACTTGTCGAACGTCGAGTCTCGCCGGTCTTGCGGCGTGATCAAAGCTTCCTTGGCCTGCCAAACTGCTGCGTCTCTGTGCCTTTTCACGCTTGGATACTTATCAAGAATCGATGCCATGGCAGAGCTTTGAAGGTATGTCGCACATAGGCGTCTTCTCTACCACCCAGCTGTTCCAGCGAGTTGCTATCAATAGGAAACGAAATCGGTGGTTGCTATTATGGATTAACCATGGCTATGTTCCAAATCTACTCAAATGGATCACATGACAGCACAAATAGAGCAATGCTGTGGAAGAAGGTAGGTTTTTGAAGGCAAAAGTATGAAGCGGCGATATCTGAAGTTTTTCAAACGTGGCCCGTCCATATGGTTGTGTGCAATCTGTCGTCGTCGCCATAGCTTCCTACCCCTCCTTTGTCGCCACTGGATCATGCCCGCTTCTGGACTGCAAGTGCCGCAAGTTACAAATACAGTCGTAAGAGTAAAGTAAAATGCTGCTCCAGAGGCACATGCATCTTCATGCTCTTTGCACTCACGAAACAAATCCACACGGCGTTAATTCTTGATCGGTATTCAAGCGTGCGAAGACAAAGATGCAGCACTTTGGCATGCCAAGGAAGCTTTTATCATGCCGCCAGAACGGTAAGACTTGCGTTAGACGAGTTGCCCCTTTTTCTTGCGGTGCTGAGCTTTCGTAAAAATTTCCACGTGTTCTCAAACGCGATTCTCACCGTTCGGGGTTTTAACAAACTTCTTCGGTAAATGACAACGAACGAGCAGAAAACATGTCTTCAGCTTACTGCCGCCCAGCCTCCGCAACGCTCCAAAAGGTTGACTGATAATCTTTGTCCCAAGGTGGCCATCCGGCGGCCGCACCTGAGCTGCAACGACCAAGCGGAGACACGCGATCCAGCAAATTGTCGTGGAGATCAATGGTATTGCTTGCACGGCGTACAATTAGTCTTCAGAGCAAACACAAGTGTCGCTGCGGTCGCCACGTCTTGATTGGGTCAGGTGTACCGTGACGTCTGGTGACGGACTCCGCTTCGCGTTCTTGCATCTGGCTGGCTTCCCTGCGCCCGTTTCCTCGCGATCGGAGGTTTGTGATCATGCTGACCTACTGTTCAGCGCTGCAATGCAATTTCCAAAAAGAAGCTGGTATCATATTCTACCACCCGAAAACTTCGAGATTAAAAAGAGCATGGACAGTCAGACTAAGGATGGGAAAGGCACCCTCAACATCGGCCGTTGTGAGCTGTAAGCACGTTGAGAAGCGGGGCTTTGTTTACCCAGTGTAAAAGGCGCTGGGTGAGACTTATGCCGACAGAATTTTCATAGCTTTTCCAACCGTGTTTGTCACGTTTACCCTTATAACTGGGTTATAAGTATGGAAAGCTATCAGTGGAGGCAACTCCCGTCGATGAACCCCCCCCGCCCCCTCCACACGATACAAGGCGGTTGTGCAAGGGGTTGTGGAAGCGGCGGTGTAAGTTTTTCAGACACTGAAATTCTGTTCTTTGCAGATTCATGAGTTAAGCACGAGACACATGCGCGAGAAATTCCATCCGATCTGACGTCCGATCCGACAGTACGACTGCCTGATCCGAAACATTTGGTCGGATCAGGCGTCAGATTGGCGATCCGACATGTGTCAAACGCGCCAGATAGTTTTGTACAACGGACGGATTGTCGGATGCGTCCAGCCAATGACAGCACAGCTAGCGCGAACGTCATGATGACATACTTGGTCTGTCGGGACGAATAAGAAAACGGGACGGGCGACGGGAAGCCGGACGCGTGGATCCCGCTGATCCATTCGAGAAAGATGGCCCCGGCAAAGAATGCACGCGCTAACAAGAACGAGCTCCTAGCTTCGCTCGTGCGAGCTAAACCATCAATCTGGGACCAGAGATCTATGAACGCGGACCTCCGCTGGAGTGCTTGGAAGTTGGATCTCCTGGGCGGAGCCGAACGGATCGTTGTGTCGCTTGCAAGATCGGAAGTGTGTGCGTGTGTCTCAATTCGGAGCGGCGTTCGGACTGTCGGATCGGACGATTCTGCCGTCCATTTGTCTCGCGCTTTAGGAGAACATCAGACCCCGCTTTGCGGGCATACAAATGGCATTTAAGTCAAAGGCCTTTGGGCGGTCTCACTTGTAATTTTCTCTTCATGGCCCAGAATATATTTAACATGTTGCTCGAGCAGAATGCAGCTTTTTCACTGAGACGTTTTTGTTTAGAAACAAAGTTGAAAAAAACCTCTTAATTTATTCAAATCATCAGCAGCGTTGATTGTGCGGGATGTAAATATATTGCAATGCTCCTGCAAGTGTGGTGGCATTTCTTCCTTTTCATATACCATCTGTGATTCATGCACTGTCTGCCCTGGAAACCATGCTCGGAATGTTGGTTGAAGTTTCGCCTGCAGCTACAGACCATACCTCAATAAGGCCGCATATAATAATTCACATTTCCTACGTAAAATGTGCACAAAAAAAAAAATAAACCGAAAGTAATATGCCGTCCGCTAACGCCGTCTCGGCCTTTGTAGGGCGAGTGAGGGGGTAAATTTTGTCCTCAGCAGGACGTCACCCCGGCTCGCAGTAAAAGGTCGCCACCCAAACTTCTCGGTGCTAATACTCTCGCCATACAATGCACCTGTTATTTGTTTGGCCCCTGGTCATGAAATCATTCTCAGTTTGCCATTCCATCTCACCGAGAGCCCGATTTTGGTCATTGAGGTCTCAACCGGCTTGCACTGAAGAAGTATTAGCGAGTTCGTTTCACGGCACTCGTGCCCACGCGTGTCCACTCGCAGCGTGGAGCGGGTTCGTTTCAGCCGGCACTCCACAAGTGGTTGCACTCTCCGAGTTCGTTTCATTGCTGACACCCCACGCGTGCATGCACTCGCTGCACTGAGAAAATTGAGATTGCGCCAAAATGCAATCCCGTCGTGCCTCGCTCCGGCTAGGCCGGCAAGGTGCTGGAGCAGGGGACGAAAGTTTGTCTGCTACGATGTGTCACAGAACTGAAAGGAAAAAAAGTAGATTTTCTGATAGAAATTGCGTCCCGCGCGCAACGAAATCAAACGCGAGCTTGAACTGTGAGCGTCTCCTATTTCATGAAGGAAGCAGTTGACAAACTGTGCTTTATTTGGAGGTTTTAAGTCGCTCTGTTGCCATAAAAACGCTGAAATATACAAGTGTGTAAAGAAATGCTCAGAACAAATGCATCAGCGGCCCCCGAGATGTTTATCACCAACGTGTGCGGGTGAAAAATTGAACATTTGTCGACAAAACTGCCCCAGCAGAAACTTTGACTGCCTAATAAGCATCAGAGAAAGCTAAATTTAGTGATTTTACCCGAGGCTTGGGCAACATCATCATGTTTAACATTTACCTACTTCAGCTAACTTGCCCGTCATATTTTGTTCGAGAAAGCTCTCGTTCTCGACGCCCTCACCAAAGCTAATATCTGATCCACCTGTAATAACGATCGAAATCGAAAATTTTTGCTGGGTATTCCAGCAGACTAGTTTTAAGGCGTACCCTTTCAGTGGTCCACGCATAATGCCATGCTGAAATGGATCAAGCTTCTGCTCGGACAGCATCATCCATTTTGTTCAGTGTAAACGGTTATGAGAATTGAAAGATCGCAACCAGCTGCTTTGTAGACAGCTGGTTGCGGAAATTTACGGCGTCTGTAACTATCCCTATGACAGCCGTGTTGCTTGGAGTCATCGCAACTATAAACTAAAGGCTGCAGCGACCAACGTTTGTAGATAAACGTTGGTAGCGACTGTACTCTCGCATTCCCACCCATCACTCCGAACAGCAAGGCGCCAGTTTCGGTTTGAGGTCGGTATTCTTTCTACAACATAGATGGCGGCAGCATCAGTCTTCCGCACTTGGTGCATTTGGCGAATTCGTTTGAGTCCAGTTCTCAGTGCAACACTCTGCGAGTGCGATGCATTCTGTGAGAGAACTCGAACGGTGCCAGTGCGTGTGAAACGAACTCGCTATAAAATACCGCTACCAGACGCATCGTCTGCTAACATGAGGGAATAATAATGAGTTTGTTTGCTACTAGGTAGGTATCATTCTCAGACAGAAACAAAACAACGAACAGACTGGCAAGTCATCTGCGAACAGAGCCAAAAAGGGACAATCGTCTGCTATGAATTGTGTGCTGCTCAGAGTGAGATCAAAAACTAATTGAAATATGAAACATCGGCTATTTTACGGATGAAATTGTCATGTGCTTTGTTTGGCTATGCTGATTTGTTTTCTGGCTGTGTGTAACTTGACACCCACTGGTGCTAAAACAAGACAAGCACCCACCTTACCACGATAGCAATCTCACTATCCGAAAGAGTATTCGATTTAATTACTGAGTGCCTTTTCCATTGACAAGAAGGCCCCAGCATTTTTTTAAGAATGCCTGTAGGGTTTTGTTGTTGCATCTTTATACTCGCAACTCATTCACTTTGCCAATTTCGTTTTTCTAGCCTGGCTCAGCTGGCAAGCTGAGCAGCGAGTCTGAAACTGTACCAATATTGTTTCCGGTCAGACTGTCCATTATTATTTATTGCTCTTCCCTGCTACTGTGATATGTCTGTGCTGTAGTTATGACAGGGGCTTGAATGGTCGCTCCTACTTTCTACACATGGGTCCTAGCAAACATTTTGTAAGTGATGAGGTGCCCACAATCATGGGCGTCAGCAAAGTGGTGGAAAAGGGGGGGGGGGGGGGGGGCTTATTCTGAAGGGGTGTAGCTTTCAAACCTATAACTTTAAAAGAAAACAAGGTTTGCCCCCCTCCCCCTCCTTTTCCTGCAAAACGTACTCCAGATGCCCATGCCCGCAATCTAATCCAACGGTTCTGGAAAGAGGGTTTGTGGAACCTCTCCGTAAAGGCATTTTAGGAGTCCGCAAAACTCTGCCGGCAATAATTTTTTTTTAAAATATGATTTGGGGCATTGAGTTGAGCCCAGTCCGGCCATGGCACATTCACAGCTCCGGGAGAAAAAGGAATCTACAGAAGAATACCTCTTTTCACTCTTCCCCCTTTTTATTCTTGGTAAACACGTTTGCAGTCCACCCCCCCCCCCCCCCTTCCTCTTTTTTTACACTGCCTGGCACCTCCCATCACTTCTGCCAGTCCAAAAAGGGTTTGCTTGCCACGATTGGTGGTTTCCTTCTTTTCTCTATAGCATCCTTTCTGCTAAAGTGGAAAGAGTGTAGACGGAGCTTCTTCCCCTCACCGTACCGTCTTAACCTGCAACATACTATACTCTCGGGAACAAGATAATAGCCTTGTATCTTTTCTGCCGCCACAAATGCTGTGCTTAGCATGTTTTTGGCAGAGGCTTTTGCTGCCACCACATGCTATGCTATGAAGTGGAGTGCCACGGTGTGTGCGTGCCACCTGTCGCATAAAGCAGTGCACTTTCAATCTGCGTGGATGCAATGACGGCAGAAAAAACACCAGCAGAGCGGACAATACAGAGCATGTTATTAACAGCACTGGTTAATTCCCAATAAATCACAATCTGAATCATTACTGTAAAACCATTTATTTTTGCAAATCGGTCACAGAGGACATAATCGCGGCCACTAAATTTTGCGAATTATAGACGCCTGCATTCAAACTCTTAAAGAGATTATAAAAGCAATTTCGAAAGTTTATTTGACGTCTGAAATGGGCGTTGGGCTCATCTCAGACACTGTTGACCAAGTTCCAGCCCGAACAGAAGTTTGTGTGCCGCACCAATCAATTAAACAGTTGTGGTAATATTCGCGCGGAAACGATGCCTGAGACCCCCCCCAAGACGGCGGCAGAAAGGTGAACTAAAGTGCGCCGTCAAAGCGTGACGACAACGGGCTCCTCGTCAGGCGATTGCTTCAAATGGTTGAAACGAATGATGCGCTCTTGGCTTAGAATTCGGTAGTGAAATGTCATACAAAAAAGTAATTTGAATGTTGGATAATGTTTTAAATTGTAGTTCGGAATTAATAGGTTTCATAGCGTGTATAGGAATAGGTTCCATAGCATGTGTAGCATGCAGGATGACAAGGAAGAAGACTTGTGGAAATAAATGACAGCTGTATGCTGTGCTGGTTTTGAGATGGTGGTGTGTATGTTCCTTTTTGTTTCCTTGTCTCAAGGAAACAAAATTTTGACAGCAAATTTTGAACCCTGCTAGTGCACACCTTTCTGATCCAAAACTGACTTCGAGACCCAGTAGGTTTCAAAGCCGGTTTCAAATAAGAAAACCAACGCAAAAGTCAACTTCGAAACCTGGGAGGTTTTGAAGTGATTTTTGGCATTAGTTCCCAAAAAGATATGTCATCAGTTTGGTGGCCGGGAGCTAAAAGCATTTCATGCTTAAAATCATACTCATCAGTGCGGCCTTTATTATTCTCCGACTGAATCAATTCTGCTTTTATATGCAGGAGGGAACCATTTGGCTTTTCGAAGGCTTTACTGTGGTCATGGCGGCCTACTGGCTTTTCGGCTTCGCCCATGGCCAGAAGACGTACAATACGAGCTGCCTTCTTGAGAGGCTTTGTCTTATTCTAATCTACTCACAGCTACGGCCAGTTGCAATCAAGGTGATTAATACAATCAAGAAAACACCTGTAGCCTGATTGCTGATCACGTAGTGCAATCGCCAAAGTCTGTGAAACTCCTGCCAGGATTGTTCCGATTTTCGAAATCATTAAAGGCTTTGTTTGTTTTTCTTGAGATGGCAGCTGCAAGTTGTGTGGCTCACATACCTAAGTATGCTTCAATTCATGACCAGCTTTATTCGTTTATATTCATCACATTTCTCTAGTCCTCCGTGTTGTTTCCTAGTCATCAAACTAGGTATTGGGCACCTGTATGGAGTAGTTACATTTTGTTTTTACGTTTTTATCAAAACGGTTTGTGTCACCCTCTCTGGAATTCATCACCCTTATTACGAAATGTCAAATTAATCTCACGTTGAGATACTTTTTAGAAGTGGAGATGACCGGCATTAAATGTTGTGTTTCTTTATCACTCCTGTTCATACTTTGTATATTACTTTAGTCAAAAGACACCACCAGTGTTCAATATGCCCCGTCCGAGCACAAGCTTCTCAGCCTGGATAAGGTGAGCGTGAGTGAGCACGTACTAAGCAGTACCGAAGGTAATGAGCGTGCACTGCTGCATTTTCAAAGTTTCATAAATGCTCTTTTTTAGAAAAAAATAAAAGCTAGGCATTGTTGTGGTATATTCATAACATTGTGGCTTTCTTGAAGAATGCGGGCATTCTGAAGGTGTTGCCGAAGGCTTGCCAGGGTGACAGCGCGGTCGAAGGCGACAAGTGCGAGCTAGTACACGCTCTATCGCAAGCTCTTGTTCTGCGAAAGCGCTTCTCAAAGTCGCTCTTGCATGCCTGTAGCCTTTGCTGCCCTACAGTGGTAATGGTAGGCAACTCCGGCTGACACAAAAAATCATCCCGTCGCTGCCACACTCCGTTTCCCTTTAAAGGGCTGGTGAACCGAAATTTGGATTTCAGAAAACGATGCAGAAGCCGTAGGCGGGACGCTACAATCCCTAAAACACTACTCGTAGTCACAAGGCGATATCTCGAATGGACGGCCGTATTTTCGGAGAAAGAGGTTGAGATTGAACGAGGCCGATGAGGCGCGTGACGTCAAGATATCTCGTTTTCTCCTCTCTCTGCTTCGCCCCCTCAAGGCGGCGAGGCGGAGAAGACGCAAGGTCGTTCCCTCTCCTTCTCGGAGAAACAAGACAAACAAATCTGTCAAATGCGCCTCCTATATTTAAAAATAAGGTCATCCATTCGAAATATCGCTGTATGAGTGATGTTTTGGTGTTTGTAGCATCTTGTTACACGCTTTTGCCGCCGTGTTTTAAGGAATCCAGATTTCGGTTCAACATCCCTTTAAGTGAAACTGAAATGCCAAGAATGAGGACGTTGTCCTGAACGACAGTTGCACTGCACAAGCGCGCATGCTTAGCAACATTCAAAGCATGGAGCTTGCTCTTAAAGCCTCTGCATCAGGCTTCCTGTTGCAGCTCGTGGTACCGAAGCAAGCTTTTGGGCAGACACTTTTTTATAAGCAGAAACTTCACCTGGCATCGCAGAGCTCCGACCGGTACTCGGAGTACTTAGTTGCGGTACTTTAGATAAAACAGAAGGGCAACAGGTGAAGTAGAAACTTCATCTGCACCGCAGTGCTCCGACCAGTAGTCGAAGTATTTAGTTGCGGTATTTTAGATAAAACAGAAGGGCATTGAGCAGTGCAAACTATGATTATTGTCAGGTAAGAAGTATTCAGTTGCAGTAATTGTTTTCCTTTACATACAAAAAGGCTGGAGTATGCTTAAATGCTGGGCTAGCAACCAATTGCTACCAGGGGCCCTATGCTACACGACGGGACCAGGCGGAATCAAGGGACCGGGAGCCATCCAGCGACTTGGATGCAAAGATGGGTTCAGCTTCCACGGGATTGGTGCCACCTGGATCTTGTCCCAAAGGGCCAGCAGCAGCTGGATAGCCTCGCATTGCGATGCGGGGATGGGGATGCCGAGCGAGCTCGGGGCATGCCGGCCACTCAGTGTGAGGGCCAGGTGCTCCCACTGACTGGCTAGGTGCATGTTGATGAGTTCCTGGAAGGTGTTGTTTACACTTAGCCGCCGGAGCTTGGCGTTCGACGCGTATAGCGGCACCCCCAGTGCCAGCTAGTACCCCTTGCGAATAATCACATCCATCTTGCCCTTACCTCTCGACAGCAGGTTGAGATACGGATTTGCGCAGGCGATGTGGCTCACGGCGAGTGGTTGGGTCAGCCGGATCAGTTCCGACCCCTCGAGCCCGTGTCTGTGACTCGTTATCCTTCTCACCATGCACATGACTTGCGTGGTTGTCTTGACGAGTCGGTCGACCGTGTACTTGGCTCCGCCGTCCCGCTGGAGGTGAAGGCCCCAGGATCCGAACCCGCTTCACCACCGGCACGGGGGTACCATCCTTTAACGTGAGGCGGATGTCCGCCTTCTTCTTCTTCGGGAATTGGCTTGCCCACGTGGAGGAGCAACAGCTCCTCCACGTGGTAGTTCTGCACCGTCTCAATGACTTCTTCGAGGAAGTCTTGCCTCCCGCTGTCCGATCCCGACGTAGCCCAAATCGTCGGGTCGTCCACATAGAGTGGCATAGGGTGTATGCTTCATCCGGGGAATCCGTTCCAGTAGAGGAGGCGGCTTGCACATCGCCAGATAACAAGGTGGGTGACAGGACCGAGCCTTGCCGATTGCCCTTGCTCGGTATCGGGATGGTGCTTGTGCGGATGGACTTGATTCCGATGGTGGCCATCCAGTTGCTCAGGAAGTCCCGCACATAATCATACATCCAGGGCCCGCACCCAGTTGAGGCCAAGTTCTTGAACATCAACGTGTGACTGACGTTGTCAAAGGCGCCCTTCATATCCAGGGCCAGGACCGCCCGCGTTGTCGTACAGGAGATTCTGTCAAGGATATCCTCCTTGATCTGAAGCAGGACATCCTGCGTGGAGGTGTGACCAGAACCCGAAAATGGTGTTCATGGTGGCATTGAGTTCAATACAGGATGGTCCCCTCAAATATTGCTGTAAACAGCTCATCAGGGCATGGGCATTTAAAAAACTGAAATGGAGTGTCCAGGTCTGTGACGCTCGGCGGTATACCTGATAACCTATATTTCTTTTGGATCCTTTTCAAGGGAGTATATTTTCCACTTCGGGGCACTTTTCTTGTTTCTGGCACTTACTACTGCAGGAACTGTTTTACCCTCACTTTCTTTTTTGCTTTCACAGCACTCATTTGATGTTAATGTGGAAGGGAATTGGCCGGATTCCACTCTTCGTTCCTACGTAAAATGTGCTGGCGTCCAATACCTGCCACAAAAAGGGTACTTAAGATTCCAAAAATAACTAAGAGTCTGTAAACATATGATGCCAGCGTTTCTTCTTTTTTTTTATTTCCAATGAGCAACATTATATTATGCCAAAACTCTCCCTAAACGCACACTGCATTTCACAGCGCGCTAAACTCTGCCGGAAAAATCGGCGCCTGCACGCAAAGGGGCGTCGTTTCCTCAGCAGTGTATGTTACCTTGTGAAATTTTAAGGCGCTCCTTTCTTTTGCAGCTAGAACATCCTTAAAAATACTAAAAATGCGTTCGCCACGGACGACCGAGTCTTCCGCTGGCAAACGCTGTCGTTTGCATACGATACGCCTTGAAATTTTCACCCCATGGTCGATCAGGCGCCGATTTTTCCGGTTGCTTTCCCATACCTTGAGCCACCCAGAAACACCGCGCGCCCCCGTAGATAAAAAAAAAAAGAATGGAACGGCATTGAGTGTTTTGTTTACTTACCGACTTTGTGCGTGGACCGCGCCACGTTGCGCTGCCTGTTGCACCCGCGTTTTGGAACTAATTCAGTTGACAGTTCCCTCCGAAGATGAAGCCACTGAAGCCACGGCGGTAATAGGACTGGTAGGCTGCTCCCTTTCGAGCGGGCGGAAGAAGACTACGAAGAATTCGGCAGCGAACGGGCGGAAACTCGATTACGTACAGCTTCAGTAGTCGACGCTTTGTTTTCTCGATTGCGTTCGCGGCGTTCACCGTGGACTCGCGCACTCGGCCGTAGCCGAACGGCCGAACCAGCTGGACGGCTGCCGGCGCGCGTACCGACAGCGTCGCCATAGCAACCACGCCGCGAGTGTGGTTGCCAGACAGAATTCACACGATTTTTTTTTTCTCGTCACTCACGTTGAGTTACTACAAGTTAGGCGCGTATTATTATAATACATTATGCTGTAAGAAGTTATTAAGGGATATGTGTACCTACTTAAGACAAATGCAGAAAAAATATTATTGAAAAATAAAATTGGCGTAATCTTTTCATATCTTCATTAAGACCATCGTGGTCACCGGGCTAACCGATGCGCCAAATAGGAGGGCATATATACCGCTCGGGGCACTTGTTAGTTTGCATAAGTAGGATGTATGTACTATTTGTTGTGTATTGTGCAATTGATCAGCGCTTGTATACCCGTGTGTATGTGCAGTGTTGTGTGTATGTGGTATGTACACGTCGTAAGTGAATGTAACCGCGCGGTGGGCAGCAAAAGATCTTCTGTTTTCTTTTTTCAAATGTTGATCACTTTTTTTTTCGTCGCTAGATGGGGGTTGTCGCCGCCCAATTTGAAAAGTGTGGCGGTTGGTGATCTATAACTATTAGAGGGCTGGATGCCATTAGTCCATCCGTCGTGTTGATCGCTCCGAGTTCGGTTCCGCTGGTAGCTGTGTCGTCGTGTTATGCTGCCTGATTGCAACAACAGGAGGTTAGGCGGCTTCCCCAGCGCGTGTTCTAGGTGCTGAATGCCGCTGTTCACGCACAAACGTTCATGAGTGGATAACGCACGTAACAGAGGTGAGCACAGGCAATAGTTAATCGAGAGCCACACGGAGGTGCGATACCTCCTAGCCGCTGTCGACAGAGGGTGTCGGAGCGATTCGTTGTCAACTTGTCGTCCACGGCAAGTGGGCGTTTTGTTCAATAAAGCCAGCCTGTCAGTGTTTTGTAAAGCTATCCCTTCTTTATGAGCGCTTCTGATGCGATGAAAATGCGACCGGCATCGAGCAGGCCGAGCGAGACTTCGGCGACAGTCTCGGCTGTTCAGTCTCCAGCGGTTACGGCCTTACTCGTATTATTTGCGGTGTTGGCGCTTGGACATAGAGATGTTTGGAAAGTTTTTTGCGCCTACAGATGACACCAAACGAGCGTGCGAGCCGTATGCTCCTGCTCCGGCGAGAAGCCGCGTACGGCTCGCCCGGCTCGTATCGCCTGTCGCATACTGGCCGCCATATTGTTTTTAGGGTGTTAGCAGTTAACACGATTTTCACCACCTCCGGCGGCTAACACCCTTACACGAATAAAGGCGTTAGCCAGAGGACGAGCCATTTACACGAATAAGGGTGTAAAAATTTTAAGTGTGCACCAGCGACAGGTGCCATCGTGTTTTGAAAGTCACTGACGTCACGTCAGCGTCGCGTTGTGATTGGTTACCGCTTTGCGGTTCGTGAAAGCGGTTGGGAGAAATCGGTCCCGAAGCGGTAGGCAAAAACGCGCTCCAACCGCTCGATCCTAGCCGCTTTGCGGTTGAGAACGCGCGGATCCGCTTCGCGAACGCGGATACGCTTCCAGTGTGAACGCGCCTTCAGACACACCGAGAGCCGGTTGGCGGTTTCTCGGCGATCACGCGTGATCTCTTGAGACTTCTGTTTGGCAACCCTGTTTTACAATCCAAAATCGACTTTAATTCAAAATCCAAAGCCAAACTTTTGCTATTATGGCACTCGGAATATTTTTCTCCGTGATGTTCGCACGCATCACGAGTTCAGGCAGCGAAAAAAGAAGCACAGACCCACCAAACTCGCCTGTAATTCCCTCGACTTCCGCCCACAAGCAAAGTCCAGCTAGGTGCGCCTTGCTGACTCAGAACAGGATGCCCCCGACCTTTTCTTCGAAGTGGACCCTTCCCGCGTGAATAGCTGACCTTGTTTTCGGGATAGAGGGCCAGTTTTCCCCCCTCATTGTTGTTCGTTCTTATCATTTTCGAAGTTTTGAGCGGGGTGGACCGTGGTGCGGGGGAATGTGTTCGGTGCTAGCCGGTCGTAGCTTCGTTGGTGGCGGACTCTCCTCTCGTCTCTCGCAGGTCGATCGAGTCTACTGTTTGTTTGACATTAAGCTCAAATAAATGCCATTACCTCTGCATTGTCTGGTACGTACAATTCATTCTTTGAGTAGGTTCTCTTTATTTATTTATTTATTTATTTTAGTAGTAAACGTTACAGGTCGAGCTGGAGCAGGTACTCTGCCCCCTCCGCAGTAGTGCGTTGGCTACGCAATCAAGCTCACGACGTCTCTATCGGCCTTCGTGGTGGTCATGCACGGTGTTCAAAGCTTTCAATAGTTCACGCGACTATCCTAGTGGGTAGAAAAGCTGACATTTCGGTCGTTCAGGGGCGGGTTCCGACGTTCTACAGGCAGAGATTAAAAAGGCAACGAGCTTGGGCTGTCGCACCCCGAATAATCAACAAACTCTTACCCGAACCAAACCACTGGTGCGAAGTCCGTTAAAATTACTGAGTAAATTTTTTTCGCGGCGGATTCAAGTGACGGGCGTGAACATCAAGTTTCTCTGTTGATTTGTCGAAAGCTAAGACTACATCGCTAGGACTACAGCGCCTTGGACGCCTCACCAGCGACAATTGCCATCTTGTTTCGAAAGTCACTCACGTCACGTCAGCGTCGCGTTGTGATTGGTTGCCGCTTTGCGGTTCGTAAAAGCGGTTGGGAGAAATCGGTCCCGAAGCGGTTGGCAAAAACGCGCTCCAACCGCTCGATCCTAGCCGCTTTGCGGTTGAGAACGCGCGGATCCGCTTCGCGAACGCGGATCCGCTTCCAGTGTGAACGCGCCATTACACCAGCCATCGTCGCACCACGGCGTACCACCCGCAGACCAACGGGCTAACGGAGAGACTCAACAAGACCATCGCCGACATGATCTCCATGTACGTCGACGTGGAGCACAAGACATAGGACGAGGTGTTGCCGTACGTCACATTTGCCTACAACACGGCCGTACAAGAGACCACTGGAGGGCCACCCTTTCAACTGGTGCATGGGCGAAAGGTTACCCCACGAACCGGCTGTCGACACGCGACGACGCCCAGGTTGCCCAAAGGGCAGAAGAAGTCCGTCAGCTCGCCAGACTCCGGATTAAGGCTCAACAACGTGTCGACACTGGCTGCTATAACCTTAGTCGTCGGGACGTCCACTTCCAGCCTGGAGAGAGGGTGTGGGTGTGGACACCGATTCGCCGCCGCGGTTTCAGCGAGAAACTCCTGAAACGTTACCTTGGACCCTACAAAGTGCTTCGTCGACTCGGGGATCTGGCCTACAAGGTGATGCCCGATGGAACACGGACTTCGTCACGCCGCCCTCCACGACCGGAAGTCGTTTACGTCGTGTGACTGAAGCCGCACTACGCTCGATAGGACTGTGGACCTTATGTGTTCCAAATGACTCTTTAGTTTACCGTTCTTTTTATTTGCTTTGTTTAGTTTTTGCGTTGCATCGCGACGATGCACTTTTTAAAGGGGGGACTAATGCCGCGCGCGCAGCTGGCCAAGTAGGCAGCGTTCGCGTGGCCTAACGGTTATCGCCCTTCCCTTCCACGCAGAAGGCCAGGGTTCGATTCCTGGCCGCGGCTACACATTTTTGTTGACACTGTAATGTGATGTTCTGGTGAGTTCGAGAACCGTTTTGCTGATTCGAGGTTAGAATGTTCTACGCGCCGAACCTTCTACGCCGAACGATCCAGAAACCCACGAGGGTACATAAGGGATTCCGGAAGGCGAGCGGAACAGTCTCGCCCCAGCGTTCGACCCTGCTGTTACGCCAACTTCGACGCCCGCGACGCTCTGTTATTATCGTTTGACCCTTCTATTTTTTTCACAAGTACGTTCGCCACATTAAACATTTATTTCTTCCTGGTTATATATTGTTTTTTGGTCACCACCCGTGACAATATCCCCTCTGTGTTCCCCTTCCCTACAAGCTCCTTCATACCACCAATGCACCTGTGAACAGAACCCAGAACCGCCTCCCCCTACTGAAAAAAAAAAACATTTGAAATTCAAACGGGTGCAAACTTGTCGACCCGTTTGGGTCAAACGTGATTATGGGATACGGGTATCCGTTTGAAACGGTACCCGCTCGAAACGGTACCCATTTGATACAGGCGCCCGTTTGATACAGGCGGCCGTTTGATACGGGTGCCCGTTCGACCTTGCACGTGACCACACGTTTGAACGTGCCATTCGAATCGGTAAATTATGCGCTAGCACTAAATGGGAATCGTCTGGTAGGTTGGTTATCTTAAACTTATTTAAGACGTTCCGAAACTCATAAACCTATTTATAACATGGAGGAAACACGTAGAACAAATGTGCTCACGTAGGTGCTTGCAAATGGACAGGAAAACAGACACAAATGATTGTTTTCAATTCTCCTCAAAGTTTATTATGTCGTCTGTAGACAAGTACAAACAAGCAAGCGATCTGTGAAATGTAAGAGGCACTCTAAGCTTTTATACAACTGAGAAGATAGCAAACCAAACAAGAACCGAGGTAATTCTAGACTATGAAGGTAGACTTTTAGGAAATTATTCGCCCGGCTGCCGCGAGAATAGCGGCTGCATAATTATATAGATAATCTGGAAGAGTACGAGTAGAAGAACGGTCAATCGTTGCCAAGAAGTAGGTTTCAGTGCACTTACCATAAATATAGCTGACTTGAAAGATGTAATCCGTGATATTGGTCGACACGGTCAAAGCAGGACAACCACACAAACACAAACGAGAGGGAACGGCTCCTTGGAAGTTTCAACACGATGTGGCGCACAAACTGTCATTTGCCGAACCCAACCAAACCGCAAGAATTCCTGACTTCTTTGAAGAATCGCTTGTTGCCGATATAGGCGTAGGACTTTTCGAACACTGAGAGCTTTGGTGCACATCAGATACGTTGTCGAGAGACATCCTAATAAGACCGCAGGGTTAGGCGACAGATCGAAGCAGGTGGACGCGCGAAGTTCGAGCTTGAAATGACAACAAGCAGACAAAAAAAAAAAAAGAAAAAAAAAAAGCCGCTGTCAGGCGCACCCTTCCGGATCTCGATGCTTATATCAGCGTGTAGCTCGCGCGCGGCTGAGGGTCACGTGACGGGCGACAAGGGAAGAGGGAGGGGGCGAGGACCACAGGGACAGCCCCTCTCCCTCTCCACAGGCATTCCAGTGAGGTGTGCTTTTGAAAATCGAAAAAGAAACACCCGTGCGCGCGCGCGCGCGAATTTTAGCACGCTCGAACCTTGGAAATGGCGGCGGGGCGGCGAGAAGCTCGGCTTGCGCCCGAGCGAAGAAAGTACCCAGCGCGAGCTCGTAGTTTGACTGGTTTGACTGCTACAACGGCGGGCGTGCTCTCGCAATGCTCGATGTTCTTGCAGCCGCGTGTACGCGTGCTACCTTCGCTGCGTCTTGAAATAAAGTGAAACGGAGTCTAGACGTACATACTTTCACGCGGTCGCGTCTTCTGCGAGAAATTCGAGCTGAATAAGTAAATTGAGGCAACAAAGATGGACAAAGTTTTAAAGTTCTGTCAAAAATATCGGCTCACCAGCGTCGCGCGTTTACGCACAACGGCAACAAAAAAGGTGTTAGTTTTAGTTGCAGTATAAGCGAACATCAGCGCAATTGAAATATAAATATAATTACTTGCATCACGCGGACGATCTGATATCGATGAACCGGCGCTCCCAGCCTTCCAGAAACATTGGCTGCCACGGCTGAAACGCTAGGCGTGCCCACGCCGCCGATCTGTACGTTCAATATCAAACGGGCTCCGGAGAGCCGTTTGATTAAACCGGTACAGTTTGCAACATGGTCACCGGTTTGAGCAAACGTGTGACAACTTTGCCCAAACGAGTCGCCCATTTGCCCTGACGAGCGACCCATCTGCCCAGACGAGCGACCCGTTTGCCAAAGGAGTGACCTGTTTGTCCAAATAGGTGACCCTTATGGCTCATACGGGGGACCCCTTTGAGCCATACGGACGACCCCTTTGACAAACTGGTGAACGGTATGGTTAAACTGTTACCGGTATGGACCCGTTTATTTTCATATAGACGCCAAATGGTTTTTTTCAGTAGGGCCCTCATCGCGACAAAATTGGACTCGCCCCCTCCTGCTTCCCTTTCCCTACAAACCCCTTCGAACTTTCGCGTTAACAAATCCTCTCCCTAGATATTTTATAAAACTAACCCACCATGCCCTGTGGGCTCCCGGTCTGAAGAAGGCAGTGCCACTGACGAATCGTCGAAGGACGTCAGGCCCTTTCTTATTTTTATTCATTTTTTTTTTTTATTTTTAATTCTTTATTTTATTTTTCATTTAACAATTTCTTCTTGAAAGTTCTTGTGTTTCAACTTTAACTTTTACTCTGTCCTTTAAAGTTTCTTTCCCGCGTAATTAGCGTTCTTGTGCCTAGTCTTCATTATTCCCGTAAACTAATACAACTTTTTTTCGGCACTTCGCCCTTTTTTCTTGCGTGACGTTTTTCGCCATTAAATTAGAATTTTATTTTTATCATCCTACGGCTGCTGTGTCTGCGCACATTACTTTTGCCTATACACGAACTCATTTCTGTGACGTCACGAAGCGGTGGTGGCGCGTCGGTCGCACTTCCGGTCTGGGGCTGTGAGCAGAAGTCCCCATGCCAGACGTGTATTCCTGCGTTGTTTTGAAAGGAACCGGACAAAAACCTGCCTTCTCGTCAAAACGCCGGGACTGGGCCAAACCAAAAGAGTCGAGAAAGGTTTGAAGGTCAGTTTTCAAGTGCTCGGTTCGTCCGAGAATCTGGATATGTGCCGTGAAAAGGGAAAAGCAGACGCCGTCGGACAACGATTGCTTGGGCGGGAAGCACTTGGGGTTAAATTCACGGATACTTGTAGTCATCAGATATATTTGTTTTGTTCCAACATGAACGCCAGAAAACCGTAAAGTTGTGCGGACCACCTGCGGACTACGTTCAGTGTGTCTTCAAGTTCAAACGGCCGCCTGATCGTTCGAACTGTCGTCTGCTCTTTCAAATGTTTCTGCTTGTCGTCTGCTCTCTTCGACTACACCGGCCCGTAGACCAAATGCTGGCCCGGTACTTGCGATAAGAAGTGCAGGCCTCCAAAGACTTAAGTTTCAAGGTTGGTAAGTAGGCTCGATGTAAACAGTAGATACAAGGAGATGTTGATCATCCTTACCAGTGACCATCGCTGACTTGCTAGGCCTAATTGGCTTGGTCCGATTCTGCTTCCGATTTTCAGTATCGACGTCAACCATCTCTACGGGCTACGCTTTTGCAGCCCGCGCGAGCGGCGTCGCAACTGAAAATTGCGAGCGAAATCTCATCATGCAAACCAGGTTTTAGGGCACATACTGCGGCGTCCGCGCGGAATGGATCGCCAGATGTCACATTATTCACGCGAAGTTTTGCAGTGTAACGAGAGTCGGTAATTTCGCTGACGCCGCTCAACTAATCAGACATCGTCAGGAAGACGTAGAATCAACATTTCTTACGCGAAAAAGAGCAGGGGGACAACACCGACGTGGACAACATCGCATCTCAATGGTTAGTTTATGAGCGACGGCGAGCTTCTTGCCCACACCCCCATCGCGCATGCGCGGCGCCGGTGGCGTCCTCTAGGGGCGCTCCGGTTTGTTTGTAAACATGAGCTGGTGTATATATCAACGGAATCATTTGTCAACATTCGTCGCTGTTTGTATATATCTGCTTTGTATATATATATATATATATATATATATATATATATATATATATATATATATATATATATATATATATATATATATATATATGTGCGATTTCATCTCAAATCGTGGAGGCAAAAAGGGTCGAATTTTTCATTTCTCTGAAACAAATGTATTTAATGGCGTCGTCTCTACAAACGTAGTAGCCACAAACCTCAAGTTCCTTTGATTTTTTGTTCTCGACTTACGAATTTTAAAAGAGGCGCGGCGGAAAGCAGTGTTTTTCACATTAGTCGTGGGTCGTATGTTTCGCTCGATCTTCCGTCGTGGATTGTCCGTCCACATTATATTAATTTTTTTGAGCACTCTGTAAATTTATTTAAAAGGATTTAATACCATAATTAATTTTAGGCGTTTTGCTTTTTTTCTGCAAAAATGTCAAAAACACCTCCTCGGTAAATTGTTGACGAACTTTGACAAATAATTACTGGCGATATACTTGGGTTAAATTGATATTGTTTTCTCTCCACGGAGAGCCAGAAACACGCTCTTTATATATATATCATAAAAAACGCGGCTGTATAAATTATCCTTTGCGGGATGTTTACGTTAATATTACGCGAAAACCAAAAATTGCATTATCGAAATTGATTTTCTCAAAAACACGTTTTTTTAATTTTTTGTTAAAATGTAAGTATGAAAGTTTTCTACACGGAAAGCAAGTCGAGAAAGTATGTATTTTGTTTGTATGTTCTATATTTAAGCATCAATATCGTACAAAATCGTGCTTTTACGGCTCGAACTGGACTTGCGAATTCCGCGCCTTCACAAACTTGAAAATATTTTTGCCTCTTTTCAACGTTTCCACACAAAAATTAAATACAGTAGTTCCACTTTGTTATATTTATTGATTATTTAAATTCTATTTTAGGTGGCAAGCTACTTTGGAGGAGTCCAAAAGAGAAAGCAACACTTCTAAATAGACCAGCAGGCGTCGTAAATTTTTGATGTGTAGAAATCGGCAGACGTCGTATTGATTCGGGGCCTTCACTGGCCTATACGAACGTCCCACCCTTTCAAACCAGCAGATGACCACGACCTTTCGCGCTCGTTGTGTTAGATTGGACGGCCCGTGACAGTAAAATGAGCAGCGCACCCTGTGTCACGAGGAGTGAAATCGTACGAATGCGTCGTTGACGCGGCGAACATTTCTCTCGGCAGATATCCGATAGCACCGACAGGTTATCTCTTTTGGAAACAGCAAAGCCCGGAGACCTGACATTAAAAACGAGCGTGTTGGTAAATATACTTGTGTTTATTCTGCCCGGAGACTAGTTGGGTCGAAGTCAGCCTCATTGTCAACTATAACCGTTTGTGAAGAGTGGCCTTCTGCCGAGATGAAAAGTTAACGCCGGCTGACGTGTTCTCTTGAAAAAGGGAAGGGGAAAGAGAAAGTTTGAGTAAGTGCAGTAACCATCTCGAAAGCTCCTCTCCCGATATGAAGCTCGAGGCATGTTACGTCTCGGTTACCTTCTCGCGCATCGCTGCTCGAATCTGTTGTTTACTTTGTTCCGCACAGCCACTGTTCCGCACAGCCGTCGTGGATGTGCGTAATAGAGTGAAGAACAGATTTGAGCATCATCTGGACACCGTCATCCTGTCAGGCTTCAGTGTCGTGGGACTGGACCCGGTGTCGGTCAGTTAAGACTCTTTTTTTTATTTCGTGCGTGTTTTTTTCGCCCCGCTGAATGTTTTTTTAAATGTTTTATGATTAACTGTTTGTTAGCATAGTTTAGTTGTTTGGTTTATTTCGTCATGGCGTAGCGACCTGGCGGTGCTGTAGCAAGCGTGTTCGCACGCATTCGGTTGTGTACCGTTTAGGGAATGCCCGGAGGAGTTGATGTTTGTTCTTGCCATGTGCGGCTGAGCTTTTCGGTCTTTATTAAATTTTTGTTTTCTTGTTTTACCTTTCCGTGTCGTCGACTTCTTTGTCTGACTCTCCATCAGGCGTGGACCTTTCGCTTTGCCACAGCTCGAACTTAAATATTTTTATTTTTTTAACGCAATTTTTCTTAAGATCGGAGTTTGGTAATTTTATTCTTATTTATTTATTTTTATTCCCTACCCCTCTCCGTGACACTCTCTTCGTGTGTTTGGGACCGTTTCTGTGTCATCATTTTTTTTTGTATGACGAAAGTGAAAGGATATTCCCTGGTGATCTGTGCGATGTGCGGCGAACAAACCCTAACGTTTGGTTTCGGAAAGAAGTGTTTAAAATATATCAATGATGTGGTGACTTTTTATGTCTTAGTAATATGACAGCTAAAAACTAGTCATGCTATTTTACAGTGAAAAGTTTTCTAAATCGAAACAATACAATGTATGTGCCTCTTGGATATTGAAGGTATACTAGGCCTGCTGATTTGGTTACATATGTTTCTCGTGGTTTCTCGCGCTTATCAAAACATAAATAACTATTCAATACCCCGAAATACGTTTATAATTGATTACAAAACGTCGACAAAAATTCAAGAAAACTTTTCACAATTTATAGAAACACACGGGTCGCTTTGTCTGACTTAGGTCTTGCAAGACCAAGACGGCTTTTTTCGATATTGAGGCTTATATATAGAACATACAAACAAAATACACACTTTCTCGACTTGATTTTCGAGTAGAAAACTATAATATCTACATTTTAACAAAAAATAAAAAATGGGTTTTTTGAAAAATTCATTTTTAAAATTGGTACTTTTTGGTTTTCCCATAACATTAACGTAAGCGTCGAGCGTACTTTGGGCTGTCCGTAGACATAAAAAAATATTTATGTAACCCAAGTAGATCGCCAGTATTTAGTTGTCAAAGTTCGTCAACAATTGACCAAGTGAACGTTTTTGACATTTTTACAGAAAAAAAGCAAAACGCCTAAAAATATTTCATAGTATTAGAGCGTTATAAATGTGCTCACATAATGCTTGCAAAAAGTTAATATAATATGGACTGAAATTCCACGGCGGGAGATCGAGCGAAACATCCGACCCACGACGGATATGTGGAAAACCACTGCTTACCGACGTGGCCTCTTTTAAAATTCTTAAGTCGAGAACAAAAAATCCGACGAACCTGCGATATGTAGCTAATGTGATATTAGAAACCTTAACATATATTTTTTTTTCGGTGAAATTAAAAAAATTTCTCTTTTTGCCTGCACGATTTGAGTTGAAAACACCCATATATATTATATATATATATATATCCTGACGAAGGCCGGACTCCGGCCGAAACGTCGAAGATTAAATCGTCTGTTGTTGCTGTTTTTCACTAAGGTTTTTTTTTTTCTTCTCAGTTTGATACCCACGCCTTCGGCCTCCCGCCACCATGCCCGTTATATATATATATATATATATATATATATATATATATATATATATATATATATAAAATAAACTCAGAACACTCGCCTTAATTTACACAAGTTATGAAACAAGAATGCATGAAAGTTAAACATGGCGGCACGTACGTGACATTAACAAGTGTTTATAGGTCTGTATTTCTTAGTCAGGGGGTGCTGTGGTATGCGCAAGACACGATAAAAAAAAGGCGTTGTAGCGTCCGTGAGACGCGACCGTTCAATGCTGACATAAAACGGAGTCGTATACCGTCCACGTCTGTCAGCGCCTGTCAGTGTCTGTCGACGCCTGCCGACGCTCGCGAACAGAGCGCCTGAAAGGACTTTAAAACTGTCTGAACGAGCGAAAAGAGCAGTGCAACTCACCTTTGAAGCATCTTATCAAAATGTGTTAACGACTTCCTCGAAAAATGTTTTTATTGCCATTTTATATCGCAACATTATATCAACGTGGACGAGCGTGGTGACGAAAAACCGGCACGCGACCCTAAAAATATCAGACTTTACTCGCCAGGGGCGCTTCTCCAAACTTGAGCGTCTGCAGTTTTGTCCTTACTTGGCTACCTTGTTATCTCATGAGCAAAACGACGCTGACGTTTGGCTAGCGTTGCTCGAAGTCGCTTGACAACTGTCAACACTCTCGGGTGAAAAAAAAGGAAACGAAGTTTGTTCAGTTAAGCCATAATAGGGCTCAAAGCTGTCGGGTGCTAGCCAGCGTCGACCTTATGTCACCGGTAAAATGACAAAACATCGAAGCTAGAAAAAGAAAGGAGCACGGACGCTCGCTTGTTAAGTTGAAGTATGAAACCTTCAGAACAGTGGGACTCTCTATGTGGTGATACTGTTTTTGCTTCAGACACAGGGTCAATCAGGGTGGCTAGCAACCTGGAAAACTGGGAATTCGACGGGTCTGAAAAAGTCGGGAGATTTCTACCCCAATCAGCACGGGTCAGTAAAATTGAGCTTTGTTTTTACCTCAGTGAGGACCGAATACGCCCGTGTGGGTTGACACACATTGCACGAGACTTAGCCGGTTGTCTATGCAAATCTATACTCTGCAGCGATTCAAGGGAAGTGACGGAGGCAGAACACGTGACACCAAGGAAACGAGGGCGAGAGTATGAGCCAAGCAGTTGAAGGAGAGGGGAACGAGAAACTCCCCCATTCCCCTGGACCAGACTTGTACGTAGTTCAACTACTCTACTCAAGTTACTGTAGTTTAACTATTTTTCTGAGTAGTTTAGTAAGTTTCAATTACATTCTTATTTCGGTAATTAGTAGTTTACTTTAATTACTTTTTTGAGTAACTTCTACTCAAGTTACAAATTACTTTCGAATTTTAGTGGTTGTTTTGCTTATCAACAAACATTCCTGCACAAAGGATATTAGTTGTTCGAAGATCAGCTGATATTTGGAAAGAAGGGAAGCATGTGGCGTAGGAAAAGGGGGAAGGGGAGAAAATTGTTTGTAGAGTCCGAAACTCTCCCAAAAGTTTCACAAGCCCCCGCCCCCCCCCCCCTCCCCCCCCCCCCCCCCCCCTGCAACAACACTGCTACGAGGCGCGGGAAGCGAACAGACACAACGCAAGAGAGGCCGAGTAACTGCGGGACTTGCGCCGAAGACTGGCTTTCCTTTGTATCCCAAAGCTCAAGGAGACTCGACCCTTTTGAAGAAAGGGCTGGTCCCCGCTTCTCCCCAACGTAGAAACTCTCTCCCGCTACAGGAGGTGCACACACCGCATCCTCACTCAAAGGAGACAACAAGATGCAGCACCTGCTCTGAAACTCATCTTGTGCTCCCGTAGTTTCTGCTGTACTCGAAGGATCGCGTGCTCAAGGGCAACGCAAAGATTGTCTTTTTGCGTTGTCTTTCCTGCCAAAACTGAGACTATGGGGATCCTCAAAGATTCATAGATCTTTCGACAAACCTGTAGTGATTCCCCCACAATTTTTATTTAAAAAATAATAAACAAGCAGTGTTGGGAAGTACTCTATGTACATGATACTTAAAGTACTACTGTTTAGAAAAATTGTACTTGAAGTAATTTTTCGAAGCATGTACTTCTATTTTTCGATGAATGTAAAGCTCCCAACTTCAATGTACATTCCTCAAATTTGAAAAAAAAAAAGAAAATGGCGGTATTGTCGGGTGAAAACGCGCTCTTTCGAGACGCTATCTGGTCATTTCTCTGAGTGAAGTAATGGTGGCTGTATGACCGAAACGAATAAGTGCCTTATAATTTGATTGTGTGAAATAGCTCGTCAGCGAGTGTAAAAGAACTACTCTGCGGCGAGTTGACCTTATACTTTATTTGCTTCCATTTTTGTAAAAACTGATGCGCCTCCTATTACCCCTGGAGTAATGCATACCAGTTAAAAAAACAGTATAGGGAATGAAAGAGCATCATGAAAGATTGTGTTAAAAGTGCTTGTACTTTACCGTGAAATATATTGTATTTATATACGTTACTTCAAGTACATTGCACCCGGTGTACTTACTACTTTACTTGAAGTTCATAACCTCTATTTTACTTTGTACTTTACTTCAAGTCCTTTTCAGATGTACTTAATGAAACTCTGTAAACAAGCAAACACTGTCTAAAAAATCAAGCTCAGACAGTGCTAAACCTCAAAGTACAAATGACACATTCGCAGTACATCATTGACCAAACAAACACGAAAGTAAAAAACAATTAGGCACGCAGAAGCAGAACCAGTTATTAAAGCATTTCTGTTAAAAAAAAAAAAAAAAAACAAGCCCATTCATATTTGGCAAGCACAATTTTGCTAACGGATCAAAACCTCCGGTACTTTCGTTTTACCATAAAAAAACATATAAAAGTAACTTCAAAGTAACTTCAAAAGTAATTCGCTACTTTTTTGCGGTAATTAATAAATAGTTTACTCAATTACTTTCTATTTGAGTAATTTCTACTCCACTCAAATTACTTTTGACGTCAAAACTCAGTAACTTAACTTAATTACTTTTTTTGAGTAACTTGTACATGTCTGCCCTGGACCCCTTTTTGGTGTCTTAGGCGTCGTTGGTCTCCTGCTAGAAAATGAGCCCGTCACTCGAAATTCGTACAAAAGCGGGTTTCCTCTTTCTCCCGCCCCTGAAACTAAACTGGGGATGTAGATGTAAAGTCACGTGACCCTCTCCGACGCGCTCATTGGCTCACTGGAACCCTGTAGCCTTTGCCGTTTGCCAAGTCACGGTGGGACGGAGCAGACTTGTACAGGTTACTGAAAAATGGTAAGGAATTACATTTACAATTACTCAAGTCTAAATTGTATTTTTTTTTACAATTACAATTACTTTTCTATAAAAGTAAGTGACCCTTACCCTAAAAAGTAATCCGTTACTTTCGTGGCGTTAGTGCCAACATTATTGTCGTCAAGCAAGAAACAAAGGGAAGTGGGTTAGTCAAGTTCTTAAATTTGCCACCTGTTCTATTTATCGACCTTGAGTATTTTGAGCAACAGCTGGTTCCCGAAAGCCTCCCCTATTGGAAAGACCAGTTTAAACTGGCAACCAGTTCAAACTGGTACCAGTTTCAAACTTGGATATTGCTCCAGTTTGACCAGTTTCATACTGGTTGAACTGGTCACACTGGTCATTGTGGTTGAACTGGTCACACTGGTCATGGTGGTTGAACTGGTCACACTGGTCATACTGGTTGAACCGGTTGAACTGGTCATGGTGGTTGAACGTGTCATGGTGGTTCAACTGGTCACATTAACTTGTCACGCTGGTACAACTAGTATGTACTTGCCGTTGAGTAAATAATTCCACTGTGAAACGGTATAAGGAATCACTGCCATTTTATTCTTTCGGAGCGACCCTCCTCCTGCCCTGCCTCGCAACATCAGGCAAGAAGTCTTTTAGGATGTCGCGGACTACCGTCTGGAGCTCCAGGATCGGGCGACGTACAGCCTCTGGCTTCTTTGCCCTCTCATAGTACATCAGGCCACCTGGAGAAATTGTAAATATATCTGCGTTAAACAGCTGTGCAAGGAAGAAAAACTTTTTTTTTCTTTTTGTTATAATTTCGCAAACATAATATATATAATTTAAAGGAACTGGAGGGCTTAATTCCCTGTAAATTTTTTGAAGCACTAGAAATGCACAACACAAAGACAGAATTTTTCTTTCTACCAATAGGTAAGCGCAATTCGAGAGCGACCATGCATGACAAGTATTGTCAAAATGTTATCGGTACATTCAGGTTGGTGTGGGCGTAACATCATTTGAAACTTACAAGTAGATCTATCAAGGTCAAAGCATATGGTTTTGAACTCTTAACTATATATATACATAGCATTGAAAAAAATTGCTTCTTTTTTAATGGATGAAATCTTAACGGTAATATGCCACGGAAGAATTAATAGGAACATTAAGATGAAGGACAGAACGGGCACATCCTTCACTTCCTTTTAAATTAACTCAGTGCAAGTCTACAAATCATATGGTAAACATTTTAACAAAAACATTCCACAAGTGGCTACAGTGGCAATTATAAACCTAGGTTGGCAGTACCAAAACACCTGGCCAAAGACACCAATCAACTTAAATCCAGATTGTAAAACATCCATGACCATGTAACTAATAATTTTAAGAGCTGATTTACAGGGAATATGTCTCCGTCTATTCCTGGAAATGTGTCCATCCATTCCCGAATACAGAGATTTAAAGGGCCTCTCCAATAATTTTTTGACTGGTCTGAAACTTGTGCCGAGAGTGACCGCAGGCAACGCAATAACACTGAGAAACTACCGTATTTACTCGAATCTAACTAAGGTCCAAAAATTGCATGTGCGCTACAAACGAGTGCGACCAAAACTGCGCTACCATATCGCCATCGATATTCCAAAATAGCCGCCCATTACGCGCTAAGAAGCTGCGTAGCCAGCTCCTGTGTTTCTTTCATATCAGCGTGGAAGTTCCCACTGCAAAGACCCACCGCGTTCACCATGATGCTGGATTCAAAAGAAAAGGGATATTGTACGCAGAGAGCGATGGAAATTGGGCCGCATCACGTGCGATGGGTGAAAGATGCATGGTGCACGATCCCGTCTGCCATTGTTATCAAGGCCTTCAAGAAGTGTGGAATTCATAACGCTATGGACGGCACCGAAGATGAAACGCTTTGGGCCGTTGACAGCGATAAGGAGTTGTCCGACAACAATGACGAGTGATGCATACTGTCCCACGAGCGCTGCACCAGACCGTCGCCATGATGACGACCTTGCCGGCGAGACAGCGCCGTTCATTTCATCGCAAGATTGAAGCATTCGGAATAAACCTTTGTTCCAAGTGAGAAAAAGTTTAATTTCTGTATTTAACCTACAAAATCTGGCGCGCGTAACAATCGAAGTCATGGCGTTTTTTCTTTTTTCGGACCTCGAGAAAAGGGTACACGTTACAATCGAGGGCGCGTTATATTCGAGTAAATACGGTAACCGCTTTGCAAAATAAAAATTATTCGGGACACTATAAGCAAACGAAATTTACAGAAGTGGGCCACTGCGTGACGTAAATGGAGATGCCAATGGTAGACGCAAAACACGCGGCGGCTCCTCCGCTGACGGATCCACATCGTCGCTCAATAGTGACTCTAGCGTCAGCTATCCTTGATACAGTGGTGCCTTGTGTTTCTTTGCCGCAGAGCCGCTGGGCAGTGGGCGTGCCGCCTCTCAGAGCCGCGTACGCATCGCCGGCGCTCAGCTCGCCTCTCAGTGCTTGCATCCGTGCATCGTCCCTTCATCGTCGCCCCCCCGCATGCCGCAACAACCGGGGTCCCCACTCACTGAGTCGAGTTTCGTAAAAGTGCATGAGAAGAGAGAGCACGTGTGTACAATGCGTCGTCTGCTAGTTTGGTTTCAGTTTCCGCGACATGAATGCCGCAGGGCGGCTCACATGTCGCAAAGAGCTTGTTTTTGTTGTTTTTGGGCTTTATTAAAGTACATTTAGTTTTTTCCTTAGTCTTAGAGCTCAATAAAAACAACTTTTATAAATAATTATGAGGTAAGAACATTCACACTTATTATTCCGTGCTCAGGAACAAACTATTGGTGGACCTAGCCAATCGGGAAGCCAGCTCCGTTAAAGTCATCTGCCACGCACGTTTAGCACCACACTGCGCCCACCATCGATACAACCATTCCGCACCTTGTCAAATGAAAATATGATGCACCATTCTTTTGCAGTTTTGTCTTTGTTCCCCAAATCCCCCAAACCACAGAAAAGGCAGGGAGCGCAAAAAAAAGCAGAAACATAATTATATTGTTGGAGGGGCCCTTTAAGCAAAAAAAAAAAAAAGCAGAGGGATTGCATTTGCAAAGCTTTCACAAAACATAATGCAGCATGCATGGCCAAGATGGCAGCACATTTAGCTCTTGGGCAGAGGCCCAATATTGGGCACCGGTAGTTCTTTTTATCCTCTGGTTGTCTGGAATGGAAATGTTCTTGGCTGTCGAATGTGTGTAAAAGGAAGCACATGGTGGCTGCAGGCAGATAGTCTTGGGTTATGGTAAGGTCTTACCAGTCACGCTGACATCGACACCGCCAACGCTAGTCGCCACCAATTTTATTTTGTTTGTGAGCACAAGTTCATTTATTAAATATTTAGTTGTCTAATACTTCAACCTTATTATTCCTGTTAGTTTTCCAAGTGAACCTCAATAAATTTATGGTTTTCCAAATAGTTTAAATTTAAAAAAGACTTGAACAAGGACAGCACATCACTCAACTCATTGTTTTTAAGACATTTACCAACTCTATCAACTTTCTACATTATTACATTATTTGTTGAAAGTTGACCCCTTTTCATTCTAATATATTTTGACACTCTATGCACTTACTTGCAAGGGCCATCATCTTTGCAGGTGTCACCGGCAGCTTTCCTTTCGCGCCCTCTTTCAGAAAGCGCCGGCTCGGCTCTCCGGTCACGCTGCGAGCACAGAGCTCAGCAGTAGAGTAGATCGTCCGGGAAAGGTCTTTTACGAAGCGTTGTTCCGGTAGCTTCGATACCAAATCATCAAGCTTAAGCTTGGGGACTTTTAGTCCACTGCCAAGGTGAACCTGCATTCAATAAGAATTTCCTTGTGAACACTATAATCTACTAATCTGGAAAACATTCCATCTAGTAGACTACCACAGTTTGGCAAAACAGTGAGTCTTAGTCACATTATCAAACCCAACGTTGAACTTCATAATGATACTGCCATATAACAAGATCATGTGCCCTTGCGGGTTAAGTGCACACGCCATTTTATTGTCACGAGTTTGCTTGGCCCTAAGTTTTAAAGAAAAGAGCCGGAACAAAGTTTTCCCGATATTCAAATAATGACAATAACTGACCCGCCTGCATGTTTATGTTTAAGAAATACAATGAATGCAAATAAATTCCAGGAGTATTAAGGGCACTGAAATTCTTTTTTCAAGGGTATTAGGTCTTCAAGGGGCTGTGCAAACTCTACGTGGATGTTGACAGCACTGTGGTGGTGTGCGGTGCTCCAACAAACAAAGACTTCGTGGTGTTGGTAGGTAGCAAAGAACCCACCGTGGACGCCGAGAATGAGAAAATCAATGAGGAAGAAGCCTTACACTACTTTTGAATGGGAAACCAGAGTCCTTAATAATGCTTTTGGTCATGAAACTTCCACCGAAGTTTGATACAGGAACAGAAGCTCCTGTCAAAAGTAAGGACAAACCACCTATACTCTTGCTATCCTCCGTTTGCTTGACAATTTCTTGCATACGAGAATACTTTAAACATACCTTCACTAAAATGCCAAGCTTTAAGAGAGGAACCAGCGGTGTTGACGCGGAGATGCCTCTTTGAAGGTGTAATTGTGGACGTTTACGTATACTCACAAAAAAACCTGTGACCGAGAAAAAAAAAAAAAAGCAAGCGGACTGTTTTTTAGGGTGCTACTTGCCTATTTGGATCTAAGAACAGCAAGCTCACTGAAAATCTACTGCACAATTTCAAACTTCATTACGGGACTCGAGCGGCAGCTCTCGTGCTGAAAGACTGTGTTCAGGTCGGCCGTGCTGCGCGTATTCTGCTCGCGTGTCTTCTTGCTCTTCCTCTGGACTGCATGTTTACCCATATGCTTTAACAAATGCAGCAGTTACGAATGAAAATGCCACTCATGCCTGGTCATGCAGTGCGCGACTACGCACACACGACCCGCAAACTCACGCTTATCTTCGCGCAAAGTCTCCAGTGCGCGACTACGCACACGCAACCCACAATTTCACACTTGCCTTTGCGCAAAGTACTTGAATCGGCAGCATGATGCTCATTCTTCGTGACTGCGCTTAAAATTAAGGTCTCAGATAATCCAGTATCGTTTAAACTCTGGCATTCTAACCTCGCATTTGAAAGCTGCAAATCTGTTGACATGCCGAAAAAAAAAAAAAAGAATGGCTGTGAAGCTTACTGGCAGTTTCTGTTCCAGTCGATTTAGAGACGCTGTCACCTAATATGTTAAAACTTTCTAATCATGGAGCCCAATTTTGGTCAGTGGTGAGAGCACGATCTCAGCCGGATCAGGGTTTGTCTGCTACAAAAGAGGCGCGGTTCGTCTGCCACGAGGTGTCATTTGCTGACGGAACAGAGACGCCACTTGCTAGCAGATACTAGCTAGCAGGTGGTGAGATTATAGAGGAGATCGAAAACAAAGTTAAATTGGAAACCTCCGCTATTTCCTGAAGGACGCAATCGACAACCTGTGCATCGTTTAGAAATTTGGATACGTTCTCCTGTCGTACGTAACCCAACATCCACCCGAGAATAATTAAGAATTTGAAATGAACACCTACCTGGCATACGAGAGCTTTCATAATCCTAAGTAGGTCAGAAGTCCTCACCTATTTACGGAAGAGGAAAGCTCTCGCATGCGAGGTAGGTGCTTGTTTCTAATTCTTATTTGTTCACCAGCGGATGTCAGGTTATGTACGACAGGAGAATGAATGGAATTCGCATTTCAAAATGAAGCACAGGTCATCAACTGCGCCCTTCAGGAAATAGTAGATGTTCTCAGTTTAACTTTTTTTTCCCGACCTCTCCACCCGCCCGTGGGACATAATTAGTACCATATGGCCCACAATGGCGTCGATGCCTCATAGCAGACAAACCACACTTTTCCCTTGCGTTACCGGACGACGTGTCTGCTAACAGTATTTTAGCATCCCTCAGCGAGAGCAGACTCTGACTTTTCTCCCACCCGTGACAAAAATCAGTCCCCTGGGCCGGTTTGCTCATCTTGCAGCTGTGGCCAAGAGGGATTTTTATGTCACGTGACCAGCTCCTTGGGGACATGGAACTATGTAGCACCCTATGCCCCTGCCTAATGGTACAGAAATGCGTGTCGCTTCGAGCACAAAAGTTTGACTTTGCTCGCAGAAACTGACCGCAGAGGCTTGCAATTCAAGTCTAATTAACCACACCCTTAAACTTTAAAAGCGGCAGGTAAAGTTACAACCGGAAAAGGTCAATATGCACCAAAATAAAAGATAAATCACGCAAGACAAAAGCAGTGGTGTTATACATATACGTCTGCGCCAGCTGCGCAAGTTCTGCCGTCTTGCGTGGCGGACTGGTAACGGTGTTGAGTCTTGTCATCGCTGCGTGAAAGTTTTGGGTTCAAATCGCGCCAACACTAAACACCTTTTTTTTTTTTTTTCAGATTTATATTTTACGCATGTCTTGCTTTTTTTACCACTTGCACGACTGTGCCACAGACTTTTTATTGTTTGAATCACCTGTTAAATCGACAAGCCTGAAGAAAAAAAAAGATCAAGCTAAGTTACTGCGCTGATAACATGGTTTCATGTTTGTTAAAAGGAAGCCAAGGTAATGGTATCAGCATGACTTTCATAATGGCATTAGCATGACTTTCATACAAACTGGGTCGAAACAAACGTTGTTTCCCCAGCAACTACAATTCTATCTGTTTTTTCAATATTCAAGGTGCTTGCTACGACTCATTCAATAACAGAAGGCGCATATTTGGCCCTAACAGACACTGCAGTTGTGTAAACTCAAAAATTGAAACATCCACAAAAAAAAAAAAAAAATCTATACTCCGTTCTACCTTCAGTCCGAGCGCAGTGGACGCCACGAGCCATCCCAGCCGATCCAGTGCCGGGAGAGAGACGCGTGACCTGCCGGTTGGGCAGGGCGACACAGGGAGCTCAAGGTCACACGAAACTCTCCCAACGCTGGATTGGCTGGGACGGCTCCTAGCGTGCGCTGCGCTCGGACTGAAGGTGAAACGGAGTATAGCAGCTGTAGTTGCAATGAGAAAGTTGTAAAACCCAGATAAAAGATTAAACGTTTACTTGCGTGAAATGGGATAAAAGTTTCTACATTTTGCTGTGACAACAGTTTTGTAATATTATGTACATATATATATTTTGTAATATTATTTTATTGTAATAATAAAAATAACAATATAATAAAATTAAGTACTAAAATAATAATAACAATAAAATTTTGTAATACTAACTTATAAAAGATAAGTTGAGCAAGAAAGAAAAACTTAGACACAGCAAGCACAATTTTTAAAAAAGGATCACAGTTAAAAAGTAAGACACGCGTAAAATATAATTTATAACATAGAAGTCCTATCATGCCACAATTCGAAGCCTTCCACGCCAAGTCCCATCTCTGCTTTTGTATAGCGTGATTTATCTATCATTTTGGCTCATCTTGGTGTTCCCCGGCCGTAACTTTACCTGCCACTCCTAAAGTGCAAGGGTGCTTTTAATTAGACTCGAATTGCAAGCCTCTGCGGTCAGTTTCTGCATGCGAAATCCAACTTTAGTGCTTGAAGTGACACGGATTTTCGCGCCATCAGGCAGGGGCGCTAGGTACTTCCATGTCCCCGTGGAGCTGGTATTGCGACATAAAAATTCCTCTTAACCGCAACCGCAAGATGAGCGAACCGGCCGTGGGGCTTGATTGTGGGCTCCGGGGGGCCAACCACTGCGTTTACTGAATGCCCATCTGCTGTCCAGTTATGCTGAACTGTCTACGCTAGCGCCACTGCACAGTCACGCTTTGCAGCACACGAAGCGCTCCCATAGTGTTACGGGGAAGTTCCATGACTAGGAAAGTAACGAAGGACTCTAGTAAATATGGCCGTAAATATGACCATAAATATGGCCGCCGCTGCCGCAATGTGTCCTGGGAGCTGCAGTCTTTTTGCACATGCCACAAGCCAGCTGCAAGCCTAGCCTACGCGAGCAAAGCACGAGCTGTCTGGTGTACTGCCATCAGCATCCAGTGAACTACAGTTATGGTGGCGTGATGCATGCGCCAACGATTAGTGAGCTCAGTCTATTAAGTTGTGCGACACGCAGGCGACGATTAGGGCCAAAAATTGGTCAACATTCCCTGGATTATACATGAAGCCTATTTCAGTCGTCAAACAAAGTTCCTAAATCGTCTTCATTGTTCCTTCAAAGCAATTTTGGTCACTTACCATTCCATCTCCTTCGATCAGCACTGGTGGTGCAGGGCCTGCACATGGTAGAGCGGGCTCTGGCAGCAGGAATCCTGCAAGCAAGGTAGTATCTTTGCTTAGATTCGAAATCCTTACCAATTTGGATACTATAATGAGTGATAAGGCGCAGCCGAGCTGGTTTAGCATAGTTGTAAACCCGAGACTGGGGATACGGACAAGGGACAAAACACAGAACGAACTGGTTTACAATCATGATTTAAGACAACCCTTAGACAGGGGACACAAAAAGGGGACAGAACACGACGAAGTCTCACAAGAAACTTGATCGTGTTCTGTCCCCTTTCTGTGCCCCCTGTCTCAGGGTTGTCTTAAATATTCGATACCATACGCTGTTGCCACAGAAGAAAAATAGTAACAGCTTTGCCTCCAGCATAACCTTTCTATCTTTAGTAACACTTCAGCAAACACTCAGCCGCATACGACGGAAGGAAACGATCAGGAGCTGAAGGCGAAGCTTGTACTTTTCTTATGCTGCACCAAAATAGACACAGTATGTCAGCAGTATTATCTTGACTTGCACTCAGGTGTAGAGCTTATTTCATCAGAAATATTTGGGACAAGGAGATGGTTTGCTCCCAAGAATGGCTCTTGAAATCCACTAAAATGATTAACAGACTAAACTCTGTTTCAGCCAAGGAGGATAGAAGGGTAGGAGAGGGCATGACGTCGGCTGCGTAGCCTCCACAAGCCATGCTCCCTTGACGCCTCGCCTCTTTCTCATTTTCCTCCTTACTCTCCTCACTTACCATGCCAACGTTGCCACATCACGTGACCATAGCTAGCCTTCGTCAAGCTATGGGGTACTAGAATACATCACAGTCTAGCCTTCGATCTGATAAAACCTACCGGACGGAGCGCGCGCAAGCCTGCAAGGAGTCCTACAATCAACCATCCATCTCCCAGGTGACATGTCACGCGCACCAATCGCCAGAGAGATCTGCGGTCACGCTGGGCACAAAATCGTTTAAACTGTTTATGACTAGGCTTCACACATATTGCAATGTGCCCCCTCCTAGTATTTATAACCTCCTTGGTTTCAGCGAACTTGGCAAGTGAAAAAGATGGGCCCCAATTAGAATGTATGAGCGTAGAACATGACAATGCACAGTCAAAGTGCACTTTTCCTTGTGGATAGTTGACACATCTGCTGCGTTGCTCCAAATGAATCGCAAAATACTTTTGCCTTTTGCTAACCTGCGCTGAAAAGAAGTATACTACAGGCAGAAATTTACCCAAACGTGATACACGCTGTCCCTTTCCTAATCTTCAACCCCAAGAAAATTGCTCACACTAAGTAAAAATGGTAAACCTCCCTGCCCTTACACAACATCCACCGGTGCAGCTTGTGACACAACCTGCGCCTCCCTCCCTTTCCACATCAGAGAATGGTAAGGAGGGTGCAACCAGGTTTTTGAAGAACCTTGGTTTTGGTTTTGTATTGTGTAGTAGGTGTCAGCTAGTGCATATTAAAAGTTTCAGACTATAAAACCAAATATCGAGCACGTTGCAATAGAAATAAATTCAAACTATTCTCTACGAAGGAAACACCCTGGTCCACCGGTAAAAGTTGACTAATGAAAATGCTACATTTTGCAAAGATTGCAAACATCATTTTACCTTTTTAGGCTCGTTTCAAATTATACTTCGAGAGAAACACATTTTCCGCAGTGTGGGCAACAGTACTGTAATCATCGTATTGAAAACAGTAAAATACATTTTCTTTGCACCTTCTTGTATCCGCTTAGCATGCTTCCTAGAGCGAACGCTTCCAATGACCGTCATCAATGTCGCTCATCGGGATGGCATCGTACAATATGGCCCCCATGTCTGCTGTCCATTCCGGTCTCTCGAGCTTGCGGGGCGACAGATTTGATAGTTCCATGGCACAATGGTGCGACAAAAGACTCGCCATTGAGAAACAAGGTTTGGGCTACGATGCACAGACACATTCAAGAAATTTCCTACGGGTCGGCCAGTCAGGGGCGCGGGAAACCTTCACTTGCTGTTTGTTGATGGGCACCCTTTGTCATTCTGGCTGCCATTTTGAATTGCTGTTTTAACACAAAAATATGGTGCGCATGATCACAACTCTGGCATTTTTAGGATCCTTACAGCCCGTAAAGTTAATTACCACCGTAAACAAACTGTATCAGAAATCTGCTTTCTGCCCCTTTTGAGCATTTCTGTACTTGCCCGGTTGCTGGTCAGCTGACGGTAAAGGAGCTCGGCCCAGTGAAGGTTGGTCGGTAGACTTTTCCGCTCCGGAAAGGTTTCCTGAAAACAAATAATACCGTGAAGTATCTCACCAGCGTGTCAATCTGCTACCACAGACGTGCCGGTGTGTGGTTTATAACGCCCATCTACATGCACCCATCCAGACTTGTGACAGTGGCCGAGTAGACGAAGGCATTGATTTTTAACTGCACTGACCGGCACTGGCACAGGTTCGAATTTCACCAGGGGTCAGCTTGTTTTTCCAAAAGAGCCCATGGTTGGTGAACACACAGTTTCAAGGCGAGTTTCGCAATAGATGTCAAGTAAATTGTGAACACGTTTTGAGCACATTTCAAGATAGGTTTCGAGTAGGTTTTGACATAGGATTGGCGAAAAGGAAGAAGTGCCATAAGCAAACTCTTACTTTAAAGGGCCCCTCCAATCATTTTCTTATTGGTCTGAAACTTGTGCTAAGTGACAACAAACAACGCAATAACAAAAAAAAAAAAAAAAAAAAAAGCTTTCCAAAATAAAATTTAGTTGGGAAGTTATAAGCAAATAAAATTTACAAAAGCAGACCACTCTGACGTAAATGGAGCTGCCAATGGTACGCGCGATATATGCTGTCACCCCTCCACAGCCAGATCCACATCGTAGCTGTATAGTGACTTTAGCGTCGGCTATCCTTGGTACAGTGTTGCCTTGGACTGGGGTTACGCAGGTGCACAACATTCCTTCGCCGTTAAGCCGCTGGCGTGTCAAATAGAATGGCTGCCTCTCCAAAGCCGCGCACACATCGCCGGCGCTCAGCTCGCCTCTCCGTGCTTGCATTCGTGCATCGTCCCTCCGTTACCCAGGTCGCCCCCTGCACGCCACGGGGGTGACTGGGGTCCCCACTCATCTAGCCGAGTTTCGTGAAAGCGCACGAAAAGAGAGAGCATGTTAGCATTTTATTGTATTTTATTTTATTGTAAGTACAATGTGTCGTCTAAAAGTTTGGTTTCAGTTTCCGCGACAGGGATGCCACGGGGCGGCACAAATCACAAAAAACTTGCTTTTGTTGTTTCTTCTTTTCCTGCTTTATTAAACTACATATAGTTCTTAAAAATTTACCTCTCATAAATAATTATGAGGTAAGAACAGTCACTTATTATTCCGTGCTCAGAAAGATACTTTTGGTGGACCTGGCCAATCAGGAAGCCAGTTCTTTTAACGTCACCCGCCACGCGCATTTAGCACCCTGCGGCGCCACCATCTATCAACTGTTCTGCGCCTTGTCAAATTAAAATATGATGCACCATTCCTTTTTGCGGTCCTGTCTTTGTTGCCTGAATCTCCCGAACCACCACAGGCAGGGAGCGCATTTTTAGGATCCTTACAGACCGTAGAGTTAATCACCACCGTAAACAAACTGTATCAGAAATCTGCTTTCTGCCCCTTTTGAGCATTTCTGTACTTGCCTGGTTGCTGGTCAGCTGACGGAAAAGGAGCTCGGCCAAGTGAAGGTTCGTCAGTAGACTTTTCCGCTCCGGAAAGGTTTCCTGAAAAGAAATAATACCGTGGAGTATCTCACCAGCGTGTCAATGAGGTACCACAGACGTGCTGGTGTGTGGTTTATAACGCCCATCTACATACACCCTACCAGACTTGTGACAGTGGCCGAGTAGATGAAGGCATTGATTTTTAACTGCACTGACCGGCACTGGCACAGTTCGAATTTCACCAGGGGCCAGCTTCTTTTTCCAAAAGAGCCCATGGTTGGTGAACACACAGTTTCAAGGCGAGTTTCGCAATAGGTGTCAAGTAAACTCTGAACAGGTTTTGAGCACATTTCAAGATAGGTTTCGAGTAGGTTTTGGTATAGAACTAGCGAAAAGGAAGAAGTGCCATAAGCAAACTCTTACTTTAAAGGGCCCCTCCGATCATTTTCTGACTGGTCTGAAACTTGTGCTTAGTGACAACAAACAACGCAATAAAAAAAAAAAAAAAAAAAAATGTTTTCCAAAATAAAATTTAATTGGGAAGTTATAAGCAAATAAAATTTACAAAAGCAGACCACTCTGACGTAAATGGAGCTGCCAATGGTACGCGCGATACATGCTGTCACCCCTCCACAGCCAGATCCACATCGTAGCTGTATAGTGACTCTAGCGTCGGCTATCCTTGGTACAGTGTTGCCTTGGACTGGGTTTACGCAGGTGCACAACATTCCTTCGACGTTAAGCCGCTGGCGTGTCAAATAGAATGGCCGCCTCTCGAAAGCCGCGCACACATCACCGGCGCTCAGCTCGCCCCTCCGTGCTTGCCTTCGTGCATCGTCCCTCCGTCACCCAGGTCGCCCCCTGCACGCCGCAGGGGTGACTGGGGTCCCCACTCATCTAGCCGAGTTTCGTGAAAGCGCACGAAAAGAGAGAGCATGTTAGCATTTTATTGTATTTTATTTTATTGTAAGTACAATGTGTCGTCTAAAAGATTGGTTTCAGTTTCCGCGACACGGATGCCGCGGGACGGCGCACATCACAAAACACTTGCTGTTGTTGTTTCTTCTTTTCGTGCTTTATTAAACTATATTTAGTTCTTAAAATTTTAACTCTCAGAGCTCAATAAAAATAACTTTTATAAATAATTATGATGTAAGAACAGTCACTTATTATTCCGCACTCAGAAAGAAACTTTTGGTGGACCTGGCCAATCAGGAAGCCAGTTCTTTTAACGTACCCGCCACGCGCATTTAGCATCCTGCTGCGCCACCATCTATCAACTGTTCTGCGCCTTGTCAAATTAAAATATGATGCACCATCCCTTTTTGCGGTCTTGTCTTTGTTGCCCGAATTTCCCGAACCACCAAAGGCAGGAAGCGCAAAAAAAAAGAAGAAGCAGAAGCAGAAATATCGTTGGAGGAGCCCTTTAAAGGAAAACTGCTTATATCCTAATTCAACTGCCATCAACAAACTTCAAGGTTACTGTTGATTTAGAAAATTCAATCTTTGGGTCACTTGCACATGCAATTGAAGGCCCGTTCAGACAGATGCGTTCGGAGCGACCACTACGCTTACGAACGAACGCAACCGGTTGGAACAACAAGTTACCATAGCAACGAAGTGCCAAACGGTCGTTTTGTTCGTGTTCGTTTGCAACGTAAGGAGTTGAGCCGGGCTGAACTTTCTCGTTACGTTCGGGAACGACTGCAACGACGGACCAATCAGAGATCAAGGAGAGCTTGGTCGCGCGCGTTGCATGCCGGTCTCCTTCTATCTGCGAACATGGCATCGGTGGTGACCGTCGATGTGGACGGCGTGGTGGAAAATTACGGTTGTATTGCAGACTATACTCTGTTCACCCTAAGCTGACATTGCAGCAGAAGATACGTGCTGGATGGACCAAATTCAGAGCCAGCTGTGCGGGATGTCACCGCACTCTCTGGCGCGATGACAACGCACGTTGATGTTGCATGTTGCTGGCTCCGATTGCTACATCCAGTGCATACCTTCCACTGCACTGTCAGCTTAAGGGTAAATCGAGTATATGGCACCTCAACTCGGTCATGCCAGCATTTTGTACTTGCTCTCGTTTTTCTCTGTGAATAAATCAGTCTTCTTCCTTTGCCAGTAAGTGATGGACAGTTATGGTCCACGTCAGGCAGCAAACATATGAGCTCTTCCTCTAGATGACAAGTTTCTATTTACTACAGTGACTACATGAGGGTTGCCTTCTGTCAAATGGCACCGTGTATTCATCTGCCCAGCGCAGCATTTGGGCTTGCAGAAATTTGCAGGTATTTTCGAGAGTATCAGAATTAAAATCGGATTTACTTTTCTCAGTTTTTGGGAAGGATAATCTTACTGTCTGTTATTACATTTGACAGTCATTTAACAGGTAAAAGCTCAACACAAACTTAAAACTTGCCTGTGTACGAGGTTGATGGCACTGGACTTTTGGGGACCTCCTCTACTAGACGACTTGGCGAGTCTTCTAAACAAAATTTGATGCACGGATAAGCATGATCAAAAGATGAAATAAATTTGTACACTAGAATCTTACCGAGCAGTTCAATGCCTTCAAAAGACGGTGGTTCAGCCAACAGATGCTCCTCGCTTGAAGTACCAGGCCTCCTCCATTGCGGTTCTGAGGCAGCTTCTGAAAAACCAAGTAGAAATTGAACGGCAATGCAGGTTATAATAGCTCCTTTTTTTAAAAGACTCAGTTCGTAATAAGAAAGAGAAGCATGCACACCAATTTTCATTGCAAGGGCCAAACCCAGCCTCCGGCTGTGAGCCTGTTCCTCGGCAAGCTCTTTCTGAAGTCTTTTTATTTTGCCCTCTTTCTCCTGGAGGAGATGTCGAAGGATCCTATCCTCTTGAGGTGCTGGCCTCGTCTCCTGGGTCTGGGTAAAAATACATTGCCACTGTTGGAATATCATAACTTCAGAATGCAAAAGTATTTAGGTGTCTGATAATTCTGCACCTTTTGCTTTTTCTTAAAATCTGCAGCGATGTCATCAAGCCTCGACCGCTTGCCAATCTCCTTCCGGTTCTTTTTTTCCTTTCGTCCAAGGTCTTGGACATGCTAAATGAAAACAGTAGAAATATCAAATATTTACTCAAGCAGTGTCATACTCACAAGATAAGTAGGCTAGTAAGCTTTGCATGCACAAATTATTACGGAACAACCTCCACTACCAGTGAAAGCGACTGGAAAAATGGGCATGAGAAGTAATTTCAGTTCCTTATTTTATCGGGATACTCGCCGAGAAGCAGCTAGGCCTAACCCGGGAAAAAAATAGAGTTGCTATTTTTATGATTTTTGCTACAGTATGGACTGGTTCTGCGCTATGATTTTTACTGCGTGCCTGCCCCAAAAAACATTTCGCGGTGCGCATGGACAGAAAAAAGTGAAATAGAGATGTCTCTTGTATCCTCTTCTACCTCTGTATTTAACACTTTCCTCTCCAAAGTTCTGCTGGCCCTATCCTGGCACAATAGATATTTTCCAAACAGTATTTATTTGCCCTTCCCGGTCGCGTTTGCATTTAGTCCATGTGTGTGGTGTTCAACCATTTTTTTTAAGGACACAATGAGCTTAAAATGTTCTTGGTATCCTTTGGAGATGGCATCTTTGTTAGGTCTTTAAGAGCAATTACAGAGCAAAACTATTATTCTTGCCTTTCTTGCAGGCTGCTTCTGCGTTGCACTACCATCCAAAATCCTAGGAATCGGGTACCGCTTCAGTTGCATCTTCTTCAAAAGATCATCAAGACTCTCTGTAAAAAAACAAAAAAACAACAACAAAAAAACACGTTTAAATAGCACCCTTCTTTTAGTGACATGAGTATAATAGGTTCTACACACATACTGATCGAAAGGAAAGCAGTTAAGAGTTACTGCCCCAGTCTCTTCCTGCCCAAACTGGTCTTTGCTATGTGATCACGCCTGAATTTTGAAAAAAAAAAAAAAAAAGAAAGAAGAAAAAAAGCAGAAGGAAAAAAAAAAACTGCCTTATGGCTTGAAACTAGCTTTCGCACTCGCATGATGTTTTTAACCCACAAAAGCATGGAAGGTTATTTTAACCCCTAATAAATTACTTACCGCCCAGGAGGATAACGTTGGCGTTGTAGAAGTCCTCATCTTCGCCTTCGCCGGAATCTGAAACCCAGTAGGCCTCGTACAGCCGGGTCGCGTCGAAGTCGGCAGCATCGCGAGGCGTGAATTTCTTTACCAGGGAAGTGGGCAAAATCAAATGCACACCATCAGTGAACTTAACATAGGCATGCATTTCGCATGGATCTATTGCGAGATACCAGAGCCGTATACGCGTGATACCAACGTTGCGTGGCAACAAAACTCCAAAACACGCCACAGAACAACAAAAACCACGTGTGTTTCAGTTCACTTTACCCACGTGAGTACGACGCAGTGTTGCCAGACGGAGAAAAAAAAAGTCAGCAGATTGATCCCCAAAAAGTAAATTTGCACAAGAATCAGGAGATTTTACGAAATCTGTTTTTCGCCGTGTTGCTATTTCCATTAAACCACACTTCGAAGAAATAGTAGAGTAACAAATAACGTGGTAATATAAACACAAAACAAAAAAAAAAAAGATTAGTGAGTAATTCTTTATGGAGGATAAAATAAAATGGCACCGTGAATATTTTTTTTTTTTTTTTAGCATTGAGTAGTTTTGCGATTTCGAGGATTAATCTTTTTAAATTCAAGACTGAGCTACTGTTGGGATCATAGAGTTATTACAATGTACATTATAATAACTCTATGGTTGGGATCAACAGATGGGGGCGACAGTGCGACATCCACCTGTCGTTATTATTGAAACGAAACCAAAACAAGACGTTCCGGCAAGTGCGCTCGTACTTGTCCAAGGGAAGAAGTCCTCTGCGGGGTTAGCATCTTTCCTTACTTTGGCTGTGGAAGGTTTTTGACGCACCGCTGTCGGCGCGGAGCACTGTTGAGACTATGCGTCGTCTGCTACGGGCTTATTTCTTTTTCGCCTGACACAAAGTTTGCGTTCAAATGACCTTTCCTGTTGTTTTTTTTCCAGCTCGAAGTGGGTGACTCTTATTCCTGGTCGACGCGGAGATGGTTCGAAACCAGTGCGTTGTTTGGTGATACTGCCGGGACGCGCCTGGCTCAGACGGCGACCACAAACTTATTATTCTTTTTTTTTCTTTTTTTCTTTTTTTTTACATAGCGAATATTATATACTACCGGGCACGGTCGCACGGTGTACGAGGTGTCCCGGAGTTTCATTTTTGTTTAGCCGTCAGCATCCAATCCAATGCATCGGGCTCTTGGCGGTAACGGGCTCCGGCTGCTCCGGCTGTTTCGTGCACAACATATTTAGTGTCGAGGGCTAATGTCTCTTACATTCTACGTTTGACGTCGGATATATTCGTGACATGGCTACTCCGGGACCAAGAATCAAACGACGGAAGCGATATCTAAATGCAGATGAGCCGTACGTCATACCGCTTTCAACTTTACGTTACCAAGCGACTCATGGAGCTGGGTGCGTTAACACCGCTAAACCTTTGAACCGCGGCGAAGGTAGCTTGCCGACTGCAACCAGTTGTGGTGCCAATTTAGGCGCCTATGACCAAGGATTGGACGTCGGTTCTGCTGTCGGAGGGCTTCCGAGCCGTGATGAATGTTTGTCCGAAGGAAGAGAAGCAAACATGGAAATCAGCTCAACCGACGAAAATGACAATTCTTGGAATGTTGAACGCCTTGGTGACGAGGGGGCAGAACTGAAGTCAGTCGAATACTTCGCGGTACACGTTGACGACGATGTGTCAGGACCGGACTCAAGCGAAGACTTCGCGGAACACGTTGACGACGAGCTGTCGGGATCAGATCTGTCAAGCGAAGACCTATCGGAATATGTTGACGACGAAGTGCGGGGACCGGAGTCAAGCGAAGAATTCGCGGAACACGTTGACGACGAGCTGTCGGGATCAGAGTCAAGCGAAGACCTATCGGAACATGTTGACGACGAAGTGCGGGGACCGGAGTTAAGCGAGGACCTAGTGGAACACGTTCACGACGAAGTGTCGGGACCGGAGTCAAGCGAATACCTATCAGAACACGTTGACGGCAGAGTGCGGGGACCGGAGTCAAGCGAGGACCTAGTGGTACACATGGACGGCGAAGTGTCGGAACCGGAGTCAAGCGAAGACCTAGCGGAACACGTTGACGACGAAGTGTTGGGACCAGGTTCAGTGGAAGAACTCCTGACTCTATGCTTTGAAGAGTTCGGGGAGCGCACATTGCCCCATTCGACTACCACAAAAGCTGGTGCCATCGCAATGATTATGGCGTACGCAGTCTCCGAACGATCGACCTGGTCAGGACTAGACAAGTTGTTGAAATTAGTTAATGACTTGTTCGGCTGCGCGGTTGTGCCACCAAGTGCATACATGCTCCGGAAGCTGTGGGCCAAAAAAAAAGACAACTTAGTGAAGTATCACTACCTGTGTCCGAGCTGTGGTACAGTCCTTAAGGCTGGTCATACACTTGCAAGTTGCGATGTTTGTCAATTTGAGGAGAAGACTGAGAAGCTAAGGCAGGATGGCTCATTTTTTTTAATGCTTGACCTTCACCAACAACTCAAGCAGCTGATTGAAAAAACGAGTGTTGACCTTCATAATAGCTTGTTAAAGCTTGAATCCAGCAACTCTGACCTCATCACGGACATTACAACGGGTGCGGCGTACAAGACCTTGCGCCAGAAGGTTGCATTAGGCCAAAGTGACCTGACGTTAACCTTTAACACTGACGGAAGCCCTATTTTTAAATCTTCCAAAACGTCGGTGTGGCCTATACAGTTCACCGTGAACGAACTGCCTCCATCTGTCCGCTTGCACCATCCAACTCTAGCTGCCCTCTGGTTTGGAAAATGCCACCCGGATATGTCGGCTTTCCTAACGAAGTTTGTTGATGAGGTCAACAACATGATCCCTGTGGCATGGACACATGGCGATCGCAGTCATGCATCGAGAGCATTTGTGTTGTGCTGCAGCGTGGATGCCCCTGCCCGTGCTGCAGTACAGAACATGGTGTGTTTCAACGGCTTCTTCGGCTGTCCGTTCTGCCTCATGAAAGGCGAGCATAAGGAAGGTATGAGTTACTTATTTTACTAATAGTAATTACTTATATCAGTTCAGAAATGTATATATGATCACATCTCCATTGTTGAGTTCAATGTAGCACACTGCTTTCATTTGCAGGATGTGTACGTTATGTCGCTGATGAGGCACCAGCTCCAAGGACATCGGAGCTCCTTGCTCGAGATATGGTGCTGGCGCAGAGACTGGGGGACCCTGTGAATGGCGTCAAGGGTCCATCTGCACTCATGAACCTTAAAGGTAGTTTTTGTATGCGGAATGTGTTGTGTCGAAACCAACTTGGTATAATTTTTCCCTAGGCTTTGACCTGGTTGAGGGAATGAGTGCCGAGTATATGCACTGCGTTCTCCAAGGGGTAGTGCGGCAGTTCACGGAGCTGCTTTTTTCATCTTCCAGCTCACGGCAGCCCTACTACATGGGTAACTACTGACACTTTTTTTATGTCTGGCCATGCATGAAAAAAAGCCCTAAATCTTATTCAGTTGCTGTTTCCCAACTACAGCCTAAATGCAGGTCTGGTGTCGCAAGGTTCTTGCCGTAATCCTTTATTGCGCTCTGCATGCACACAACGCAACACTGCTAGCACGAGGAAACAATCACCTGTTTTTCCTGTGTTTAATCGCTGTAATCAAAACTGATGGATGATTAAGAGTGTTCTCTTGGGACTCTAGCCTGAGTGGTAAAATTTCGTTCATGTCGATGCATTGTTTTAGCAAATGTGAAAAAGCACCGATGCCGTCTTTGCTCTTGCAGAGTGTACGTAAAGTAAATAAGTAAAGTAAATTGTAAATAAAGATGTCGTAAACCTGACGTAGATTCAAACTTAACTTTGCAACTTTCGAACACTGCTGACATTCGATTTAGAAAAGTGTGCAATCTTTGAACACGGCCAAAGTTAGAACTGGCCAACTTAGAAGCTTTGAAGGTTTCTGTAAACTCGAGTTTGAATGTTTTGATTCCGTTTAAGAATAAAGTTTGCAACATCTGTATAGTTTCATTTTTTTAAATTTAAGATAAATAGATTTGAAGTTTCTTTCAGGTCCAGGTTTGTGAGGTTCGGAGTCTTCGAATATCAGAGATATCCAGGTTTTACAGTTTTGAAAATCATATGTTTGTTTTGTTTGTTTCCTAGACCCAATCTTGATACACAACAGTATTGTGTTTCATTTTGAAGTTGACACATGAGCTATGTCAAGATTCCAGGCGAGGCCACAAAGCGTAAAAAGCTACCACTGCATATTTACAGTAAATGTAAAGAACTTAAAATCTTCATGAGAAATATTTCAAGGCAGGCATAGCACAATCAACACAATCAAATGTAAACGTCCCGAAAGCATTCCACTGAAGCCAACAGCCTCGTTTCAAATGAAACTTTTTGTTGATGAAAAGTAGCTCATGGCATGTTTACAGTGAAAACAGAGAACCCATTCGATGTAACCCGAGGTGGAGGCCAATACCTGCGGTAACAAATACTATGCAAGCAAAATCGCCTCGACTCACTCGGCTGAATCAGCCACTGCGCATGTGACATTGCACGAAACGGTCGAAACGAGCGAAGACATGAAGCAACTGCCTTTCCAGTTTTAACAGTTATTATGCAAAATAGTTCCACCACGGATTGGCTTGTTTACTTCTTTAACAGGGAGGCCTGGGAGAGGCTTTGTTACAACTATCAATTACCAATGCATGGTTGTTGGTAATTTGCAGCAGTTGTTAAGGTGGCCATGCAATCATACTTGAGGCTGTAGTTTTTTTTTGCAGTTTCTATCTCTGTGGTGGTCTGGGCATCCCGGGGGAAGGAGAGAATTACAAAATATTGCAGCATATTGGAATCGGACAACGTGTGGCGCTGAATGCGTGCAGCCAGTGACGTTAGTGAGAAACCTTGCCGTAGGCCAGACCCATTAGAACTTTTTTAAAGTCAAAATAAATATTATAATTGGGCGAGCTGTTAAATTTTTTTATAAAAGTAGATTTTCTCGAGTATCAGAGATACACAAGAAATATTAAAAGTTTAAAAAGTATGTGAACACACAACGAAAAGCGACACCTCATTGAAACGCAGCAGTGGAAAAGGCAGCACAGGCACACAAGCGGTTTAGCAGACAATGCACCTAACCACATTTTTTGTCGCTTTGCTCCTACATTGGCCTGTTGCATGTTTGAACAAGAGGAGGTCTTTTTTTTGTTTTTGTAACTTCAGTTTGGCTGTTTATAGTGTGTATTCTCTACCCAATTGTTTTTTTCTTTTATTCATGGCGAAAACAGCTAAAAAAAACAACAACCGCATCTCAACGTGGTGAATGATGTTGATTGGGGCGAAGCTCTGGTGGTGCTTGTCTGCATAGACGCTGAGCCGCAGCATGCCGAGCCTTTCATTCGTTTTCATCCATGTCGTGCTGCAGTCAAATGCTCAAATGCATATATAACCACGTTTCATACCACACATTCTCTTTCTGACATGGATGAAAACGAAGGAAAGGCTTGGCATGCTGCGGCTCATTGTCTACGCACACAAGCACCGCCAGAGCTGCCCCAATCAACATCATTCACCACGTGGAGATCAGTTTGTTTTTTTCCCTACACGAGCACGGGAGCACGTGCTCACGTGCTCGTGACCCGACGGTGGACGGACATACGGACATGGCTAGCCCCTCAGGAGCTTCGCCCCTAAAACGAAAACGACGACAAGGAACAAACACGACAGGACGAAGCTGTTGTGTTTGTTCCTTTTCATTGTCTTCATTTTTGAGCTGTCTTCATCATGAATAACGTATACCAACTTACCCAAATCACTACCTTAGTACATTTACGTTGTTTTTTTGTATGAACATCACTGTTCAATAAATGTTCCAATAATTTAAGAATTTTCATGTGGTTTGCAGGTGCACGGGGGTCTGTTGTCAAGGTCAATGCACGCCTCCAAAGCATCAAGCCTCCGCACTGTATCACAAGGCTACCTCGTTCGATTGAGGAGCGCAGTTTCTGGAAGGCCTCCGAGTGGAAGCAATGGCTCCTGTTTTATGCCCTTCCATGCTTGCTGGACCTCCTTCCCCAACTCTACTGGAGGCACCTGTGCAAGCTCTCTGAGGCTATCCATATCTTGCTCCGTGATAGTCTTACGCTTGAGGAAATCAAGCGTGCAGGTGAGCTACAAATCATTATGGTGTCACATTGTCATATAAAAAGTTGCCACACTTTTGTCGATAGCTGGCATTTGCGACAAATAGAAAATGGTTGTTAAAAGATTGAAGTGAGGGTGCATATTGAAAACTTAAATCTTTTGATGGCTAAGTATACATGGCATCATATGGTGATAGCACAGTGAGGCAAATTATAGGACCTGAGGTCCCATAATTGTGCAGCTATGTGCAGCGCAGCTGAAAAAGCTGGGGACGTAGAAAAGTGAACAGATTCTGTTCACAATGTCTTTTCTTGATTCGAGGTTTGTTCCGAGCTCACTGCAATCATAAACAAAAAATACATCTAGCACAGAAAATTGGCACACAACATGATTTCGTAAAAGCAAAATTAAAGAGTGCAATTCTAACAGTTTTTTGATTTCTCGGTAATTTAGTCAGGTCATCAACAGAAACGTAAAAGGGGAATAAGATACCATACGGTAACTTCCATAGGCAACATAATATTCTTCAGATGGACTACAAGTCTATAAATGCATGGTAAAGTTATGTGATTGAAATTGCCAACTCCGACATTAGGAACTAGCCTCTCATCTATAAGTCATTTGTCAAATCAACATGAACTTTGAAGCACTTGTTAGCCATCAGTAAGCTATCTTTTATCTTATGCTGTCACTTTTATGAGCTCATATTAAGTTTGTAATTTGACGTGTGCGTCCACAGGCCATCGAAGTGCTTTGTTGTCGTCGGTTCTGACAGGTATGAGCAAGCATGATGAGCCCACACTCTATGTACAACTTCCCCGGGCTTTTCTTGTAGGACAACTGTGCTGTGTCACTGTTTCGTTGATAGCGGTAAGTGTACAGTACAGACGTGTAGCTACTCATAGGTCACCATACCGGTATCTCGCCGTCGAGTTACTGCCTCCTTTCCAGCATGCTTGTGCTGTCGGCGTAGTGGCTGTATTGGAAGGCTCTCGACAAAAAAAAAAAATGCACCTTGACTGCACAAATGAACATCATTCCTAATCTCTTTCTCACCGACAAGAGAGCCTTGGTGACTACCCTTCACACTGCGCAGAACGTAGTCAAATGTAACTGGAGCGCATGACTGTTTTGCTTCATGGAGCTGGGGACTGGTTGCAGCCAGCAAACACAATTGGCCTCATGCCAATTGGCTCATCCCAGTGCATGGGAGAAGTGTGGTGGCTTCTCGGATGTGATGCTGGCCAAAACAAAACATAAAATGCTTGGACACATAAAAAAAAGGAAAAAAAACATTCCGACCTTCTTTTTATGTCCATGGTATCTAATGTGCACCCGAGCCTGGAGACCACCTCACTCCCCTTGCACGCTTGATGTTTGGAGCTGCGTGAGCGATTAGCTGCACTGGCTGCTACCAGGGTAGCGCTTCGTGGAGGAAAGCGCAGAGCTGCACATTTTACTTAATTTGGGGCGTGTTAAGTCGGAGCTCCGGAGCGCAAGAGTTTGGGTCAGGGCACGGGATGCTTCTTCGCCCTCCATGACGTCACTTCCATACAACATGGCCGTGCCGCTATGAAAGCTGTCAAGTCGAGAGAATGGTCGGATGGCTGTTCTTTTTCATTTGAAGAATGCTATGCTCAGCCAGTACAGACGATTCGAGTGGCAAGCCGAAACATCGACTAGCATTCTGGAAAAAAGGTTTTTTGTGTGTGTTGCCTGGGAACGAGTTGCATCCAATGTAGTACTGACGGCGGCAGTGTGCCGACAGAAAAGTCGAGACGCTGGGGCGGTCGAACCGCTGGCTATCTGGAGTTTAAAATTGCTTAGCCCAGCGAGTAATGACAATACGAGTGGCAAGCCGAAACATCAGTTAGCGTTTCGAAAAGGATTCTTCACGAGTCTCGTTTGAAAATGATTTAATGTGCAGTGTATTCAACAACGGTATTCTGATCAACAGGCATCGCTGCTCCCACGCTGCCAAATCGAACTTCTTCGACAAGTTTGACAGCTTCATCAGTAATCTAGCCGGATAAAAAAGAGCTTACTTTTTTTAATGTAGGTGGCACGGGCATTAATAAATCGGTGACGTCATTTTTTGCCTTTGTCAGTTAGGCTCCAAACTTTTCAGGAGTTAAAATGTTTATACACTTCTAGTGTCACTGTGTCTTTCAGTTTAATTGTCTGCCGTTGCATGCAGCAATCCAGCTATTGGGCTACATTAAATTATTTTATTTTCAGAATCATAGCAGCTTCTGCCACGTGTATGCACCACTGCATTGCACTCATAACAAAATGTTCATGACCGTACAACCAGAAGTCTCACTCGTCAATTCTTTTAGTGTGTCACCAGTGTCACGCTCTCGGTCGCTATGCTCCATTTAGCTACTGCACTCGGAGTATGAAACTCTGAGCGTTGGAGTAGGAGTGAAGAAGTACCGACTTAACATGCCCTTTGATTATGACTGTGCATGCTAAAAGCATGTACAGTCTCCGTCGATATGAAAGACCCACTGGGAGTGCGTGGCCGAGGCGGTGGCTTGGGGGGCGCTGCGAGCGCTCCGGGCAGTTCCATTCTGCTTCGAGGGGAGGACGCTCACTCGGGACTTGGCACAAACTGATAAGCGCGTCTCGCTTTATCTGAGCCCGAGTGAGCGTCCTCCCCTCGAAGCAGAACGGAATAGCCCGGAGCGCTCGCAGCGCCCCCACCAGCCACCGCCTCGGCCACGCGCTCCCAGTGGGTCTTTCATATTGCCGGAGAGTGTACACTGTGGCAAGTCTAATGGTCGATGCTTAAATGCCATTAACTTGGAACGGTAACTGCATTTTGTTTTTACTGTAGTGGAGCCAATTGGTTCATGTTATATGTCAAATATACTATTTCCTTATGCATTCTCAATGTTTCCTTATTATCAAATGAGGAGGTTGGCAATTTGAACAAGGTAACTGGATTCACTAAGTATAGTTGGTTCTAGCTAAGCTATATATACAGAAGCACTGTATCACTTTAATTTTTTCTTTTGTAGAAGAACTTCTCCACATGTTCGTGGGTCGTGTGGAAGCCCTCTACGGAGTGACTGCCATGACCTTTAACGTGCACCTTCTTGTTCATCTTGCGAACTCTGTCCGTCACCTGGGGCCACTCTGGGCCCACTCAGCCTTCGTCTTCGAGGGTGGGAATGGAAAACTTGTGAATCTTGTGTCAGCAGCCAAGGGACTTCCTCAACAAGTTGTAGAACGTGTGGTGATGATGCAGGAATTGGAGCTTTTGCTTTCCACTCACAAACTGCCGGCAAGGGAGGAGCAGATCTGCCGAGGCTTCCTCGGTTACATGCCGATTCAAAACGCTTGCCGGGTGAATGAAACGACGACACTTGGCTGTGGGCAACCCGCCATTATGAGCAGTGAGGACAAGTTTGCTCTCCAGCAGCACTTTGGAGCAACTGTAAGCAGTGCTACGGAGTACCAGAGATGCGTCATAAAAAATCAAGTGTACCATAGCACTTCCTACACAAGAGCCACCCAAAGTGACACCACTTTTGTCTCCACGCATGATGGACATTACTTTAAGATTTTGAAAATTGTGGAAGTAGTTTTGGCAACTGGTTCTTGCTGCGTCCTCCTTTGCAAGAAAGTGGTTCTGAGGGAATTGCAACAGCTTCCAGAGCACATCAAGGAGTGCTTTCTCTCAGAAAGAAGCACTGTTTGCTGTGTGGAGCCCTGCAATGTCAAAAGCAGCTGTGTTTACATTGAATTCATATCGGATAGCAAGTCCTTCATCTGTGACCTCCCAAATGTTATAGAGCGCGATTAGTTGGGTTCTAAACACTCGTTCATTTGAATTTGGCTAGCGAACCCCTTTGAGTGCTGCGCCTGAGTCACACTCTTATGTTCAGTCCTTGTACCCGTGATATATGTTTTGTTTTGTTTTGCTGTGTGTCAATGAGGACAGGTTGATACTGTATATTTTGATCTTTCAAAGTCCTTTTGATGTGGTTGATTGTCAATTTCACATAAATTAAATTTTTATGGTATGTGCGCCCCACTTAGGACTTTCTTTGATTTGTCCTTAGACAGATGTGTGTTCTTTGACTGCACTTCCGACCTTATGTTTCAATTTCGGATGCGCCGCAGAGGCCCATGCATAGTCCAATTCTCCATCAGTGTTTTCATAATCACCTAAGTTTAATTGTGTTCAAATGAAAAACTGTTTTGGCAGATCACACTCTTGCGGAACTGTGAAATGCTTATGGATGTGAAATCAGTATGCGACATGGTGTTGTAGTAAGCTGATGCGCAATTTTTCTGACTTTTTTGTTAATTCATCTGAACTTGTCCCTTGACCCACATAAAGCGTGCTGCAGTTATTGACGTTTTTATCTGAAGTTTGTAGAATTTAAACTGGTTTGACCTATTTCTGGGAAGAAAATATTAAAAGAATCATAAGAATAAGAATGCTGGCTCTTACTTTTTTGGATTGATGAAGCATTCTCTAGCTAAATAAATAAAGCTGACCTTTCGCGTGGGCATTAATATGCCATGAATTCAGTTGCAAATAAGTTAGTAGTTTGTAGTACCATGTCTCCCTGTGACAATCGTGAGATGGTAGAACATATATGACAAATAAATAGCTTCAACACTGTTAACAGAACCGTTTGTTGCAATTTTATTTTGCACAGTGAAGGTTACGAATGACTGCGCTATCCAATTCGCACACCTCTACAAATAAAGTGAAAAAAAGGGGTCAATCTGGTAACCAGTTAGGCCAATCTGGTGACCAGTTTGGTCAATCTGGTGACCAGTTTGGTCAATCTGGTTACCAGTTCGGCCAGTCTGGTGACCAGTTTGGTCAATCTGGTTACCAGTTGAACCAGTTCGGCCAGTCTGGGGACCAGTTTGGCCAATCTGGTGACCAGTTTGGCCAATCTGGTGACCAGTTTGGCCAATCTGGTGACCAGTTTGGTCAATCTGGTTACCAGTTCAGCCAGTCTGGTGACCAGTCAGGTCAATCTGGTGACCAGTTAGAAGGCAATCTGGTGACCAGTTAGATCAATATGGTTACCAGTTAGACCAGTCTGACTAACAGTTCCACCAGTTTGATTTCCAGTTAGACCAGTCTGACCAGTCCAAATACCAGTTTGACCAGTTTAAATACCAGTATGACCAGTTAGATTTTCAAACTGGTCTTTCCAATAGGGTCGTCGGGCAATTTCCGTTAGTTTTTACTCAATATGTCGACTACACGCTGAACACCATTTGAAGTGAGGCACTGGATGGGAGTGGCATATTGTTCCTCAAGAATGTTTTATGCTCTGCATTGAGCTTTTTCAACGAAGCAGTGGAAGTACTATTCTCCTCAAAGATAGAGCAAAGCTTCGGCGTTGCAGCCGTTGCCTGATATTCGAGAGTTTTAGTAGATCGTTTCGGTACCTCCGTTGCTGCAGATAACGATATGATGAATGCGCAAAAGACGGCGGCGGAGTACCGGGTATCGTTATCGGAGTCATCGAATCGATCTGCTAAAATTCTCCATTGTCGAAATCGCGAAGCTGTTGAAGTCATCATACATCTAGCGAAAACCAGAATAAGAATTGATTTATGCCTATCTTACTATACCGGCACATATTACCAGACAATAACAAAACATAGTTGTAACAGTAAGGTGATAAATAATAAATAAGGTTTGGTTCGATACCCTTCTTCCTTTGGTTCTGAACAGGTCGAGCCTCGGTTGACACGTTGGTGAATAAAATTTTTTTCCAGTATATAAATATAAATAACCGAGAGAAAAAAAGTGAAAGCCGTTTACTACTCCCTGTAACGCCGAATTGGAGCGCAGCTCTTGAGGAGGAGGAGGGAAGGGTACTGAGGGGAGGGCAGACCCCTCCTCCTCCTCCTCCTCCCCTCATTCTTTAATATGCTCCGGCGGGGTCACGTGACCTCGGGGGGAGGGGGGGCCACGTGATCTCGGGGGTCACGTGACCTCGGGGGGTCACGAGAGATTGGGGATCACGTGACCTTGGGGGTCACGTGACCTAGGGGTCACGTGACCTTGGGAGGGTCACGTGACTTTGGGGTGACCTTGAGAGGGGTCACGTGTCCTGGGGGTCACGTCACCTTGGGGTGATCTTGGTTACGCCGACGGCGACAGCGACGCCGCTCAAGCCGGAAACGGGCGCCTAAGAGCTGCGCTCTGAAAAAAGGACACTGATAACAACAATAAATTAGAACGTCAGTTAAAACAGGGAAATGTAAACCCACGTTTGCCGTGTGTACCGTTTTTGGTATCGTTCAAAAACGCACGGAGCACGAACCGACTGCAGTTTACTCCGGTGTTCTCCAGACAGACGTCCGCTGATGCCGCGGGCAGCGAAGGGCATAATGTCACGGATGACAAGCAACGAGGCGGCGAAGGACTGAGTAAACTGAACGTTTAATGGGAAGAACTTGTGCCCAAAAATAGAAGGAGAAAGACAGATAACAACAGAGCGTCGCGGGCGTCGAAGGCGGCGAAGCAGCAGGATCGAACGCTGAGGCGAGACTGACTCGACAAGGTCGCGGGCGGCCTCTTATCTAAGGTGAGCCACTATCTCGAAGATTCGGCGGAGAAGGTTCGAGCGGAGCGCGCGGGGCGAGAATGAGCACGCACTTTCTGGAACAGCAAAAGCAGGGATAAACGACGAAAGTAATCCCTGGAGAAGGGGAACGGGAGGGACAAAGGACAAACAGAAATCTCCAAACACAGCTAGGTGACTGGTGCGCGACCGAAAAAATCCGCCTGGTCCGGGTACCCGGGACCTCTCCATTACAGGTGGAGCGCTCTACCAACTGAGCTAACCAGGGGTTAGACGTCAGTAGAGCAAACAGGTTTTATCAGCCGCCACCAGTCGAACACCAACAAGGGTTTGCAATTAAGGTTATGATTATAATGCAATTAAAGCTCGCTTGCACCTTTGCATTTAATTGCATTATAATCAGGGATAAAGGATAGAAGTTACGTCTGGAACGGGAATAAACGAGAACTTTCTAGAGGTTCGTGATCAAGCGTTGCTTTCTCAGCCCTGCGCGCGGCAATATCAAGTCTACGTTAGCCACCATTATGCTTCATTTTTAAAAGTATCTGCTTGAGATAGGATGCGTCCTGCTGGGGTAAAAACAGGAAGAAGAATAAAGGAAGACAATTACCATTTTCGAAGTGCTCGCAAAAAGCTGGCTCACAAAAAGGGTAACTGAGAGGCAGATAACCTGGCTGGAATTCACAAATAAAGTGGGACAACCCTAGAAGTTGGACTACAAAAGAGTAAGTATCTTTTTAAAACAGGGTCATTAAGGTGAAAGAAACAGAAAAAAATACATCCTGTTTTCTAAGAGATGAGAAATGTGCAGCAACGAACGAGGATGCTTGTGGCAATAACACTTTCACATATTATCACATCTCCTTAAGTGGATTTTAGGGTAGGCACCAACTCATGTTTACAAACAAACTGATCGCCCCTAGCGGACGCCACCGACGCCGCGCACGCGCGATGGAGTGTGGGCAAGAAGCTCGCCGTCGCCCATAAACAAACCATTGAAATGCGATGTTGGCGTCCGTGTGAGTCCCCCTGCTCTTTTTCGCGTTGTAATTGTTGATTCTACGACTTCATGGCAATGTCTGAGTGCATGAGCGGCCTCAGCGAAATTACCGAGGCTCGTTACACCGCAAAACGTCGCGTGAATAATGTGACATGCGGCGATTTATTCCGCGTAAAGGCCTCAGAATGTACGCTAAAGCCTGATTCGCATGATAAAATTCCGCTCGCAATTTTCAGTCGCGGCGTCGCTCGGGCTACAAGAGCGTGAACCATGGCTAAAATGGTCGACACTGAAAATCGCAAGCAGGATACGACCAATTGAATCAGGCATAACAAGTCGGTGATGGCCACTGTAACAATGATCGACATCTCCTTGTGTGTACTGTTTACACCGAGCCGGTTTACCCCAACCAACCTTCAAACTTAAAAGTCTTTTTAGCCAGTTTTCTTTTTTTTTTTATTAAAAAAACCCGGCTGCCGGGCTCTACCTATAATGGGCCTCCGACAGTTTAAATATATGGATATTTATTGATTTTAATAGCCGATTTACGCTCACATTTCGTCTAGCCTGCTAAATGTCTTCCATGTTTTTTTTTGTGTACTCATGTCCGCGTCTATATGTATATGGGGAGTGAGATAAGATTGACAAGTGCAACTACAGCAACATTGTGAACGAAGAGGGGAGAGAGCATAGGCGTAGACTACAGGGGGCATCGCGGCTCGTGCCCCCCCCCCCCCCCCCCCCTGTTTACACCCGGGGGAAGCCCCCCCCCCCCCCCCCTCCCCCCCCGGGTTATGATTTTCACCGAGACGCTGTTAGCGCGAACACGACATCGGCGAATTTTCGGATTTTACTTATAGATAGTATTAGCGAGCACGAAATTTTATTGCTTAAATTATAGAACTCATTGAGCTCTTTCCGTATCATTAATAACGTGGATGAAATCATTTGGTTTCAAAGAGAAGAACTGAAAAAAACCGGCGATCGCTTGATGGCGCTGTGCCGCGCTCTGCACTCCCTAAAATAAACTACTGATAATGACGGTGAAAAAAAAATTGCGCTGAAAAGCATCCCCCCCCCCCCCCCCAGAGAACCTTTCAGACTGCCCCCCCCCCCCCCCCCCCCCCCCGCCGAAAAATGGAAAGTCTACGCCGCTAGGAGAGAGTGAATCTCGGAGCCCGGTGGTGTCTTTGCATTCGATGCGATGACGAGTGAGATCAGTTTTTAAGGGGGCCCTGCAATCCTATTTGAGCGTCTACCTTTTTTGCAGTTTCCACGTCTCTTGGGGTTCGAGCAAGCCAGCGGGCGCGGAGAGAGTAATTAAATATCAGTGCGTGATATTTTAACGGTACGACGCGAAAACCTCCTCCACTTGCGGGGGCGACCCGCGGTGCCGAAAGCGCGCAATATGTGACGACATCGTGACGTTTTAGGTCCTGGCCTTTCTACTGGTCGGAGCCGCCAAAAACTTTTTAGTCAAAATACAAAATATAAGTGGCGAGAGCCGTTTCGATTATTTATAAAAGTAGTTTTTGTTCAGTATTTTAGATAAGAAAAGAAAGAAATTCAGTTTATAAAGTACGAAAACAAAAAATGACCCGTCGACATACCGACCACCAAGCGGTGGAAAAGGCGGCGCGTAGTAAAAAGGTGTAGTGGGATCAGGCACCGACGAACGGCGAGCGTAGAAAGGTCCCGGATGTACGCGACGGCGCTGCAGGCGAGGATCCAACCGGTTCCGAGTTCCGAAGGCCTTCGGCGAGCAGTTGTGGCTTGCGGTTTGGCCCTTTGGCGGTATGGCGCGCGAAGTGGCTCCCGTTCTGATCTCAACTTTTCCCCCGAGTTTGTTGTCGTTTTTTTCAACGAAGTGTCATGCCGAATTAGTGTTTAATCGCGCAGCAAATGCAATGCGAGCCGCCCTGGCTTCCCGCTTCATACAGCCTATACCCAGAGCATGCTTTAGTGGCGCCCTCTCGAGCCGTCAACACGTAGTGCAGCCGCCTTTGAGCACTCGCTGAGCTCGCTACCCCTCCTCTAGTTCATGGTCGCTCACGCAACCCAGGACGTCATGAAGGAGGTTTTTTTTTTTTTGCTTGTCTTTGTAATTTTAATTTGCCTATAACTTTCAAGAAATAAAGCGAAATTCGAGAAAAGAAAAGTTTCATTAAGTTACTACGTTCAGTGCGCTAAGGTTCGGTGCAAATGAAAAACCACTAAAAAGTCCTTTCAGGGCCCCTTTAACACTCTCACTGCGAAGTGCGCTCCTGCGCACTTCGCAGAGCAGGGAGCCGGTTCTGCGAACTCCTCTTCATTGAACGACGTATTGGGGATGTTTGGGAGTAGTTACCAAAAACAGGAGGTGAGCGCTTTCTCTGCTTCGCCGATTGCAGAACGGACTGCCGTTTGCGCCTTTAGCATGATCGCGTAGCTGCCCGACATGTTTGCTCTATTTCGACCGGTGTCTATGCGGTTCTAACAGTCTACTCAAGAAATAATTTTAAAAATGTACTTACCCTACGAGAAAAGGTTATCCATATACGTTTATTTCTGTTCTATGTAAAAGTGAAGAGTATTTTCAATCGACAAGAACGAGCATCAGCTGGCGACGAGCAACTGCGTACGACACCGGCCAAACTACAGCCAACTTGCACGAAAAAAACATTCCTCGGACGCCATAAGCGTCTTCAACGCGGCGACGAGGGGACTGGAAACAAGCTGATCACCAAAATTAGGTCAGGAAACGTTCACTTGGAAAAATGTTCAGCCTTTCCACTTTGGTGAAGGAAGAGCACCGGAGCTGTAGCTTCTGTTCTCGGCGGTAGCTTTCCAAGCGAGCGATCTGCTCTTCTTTTGCAAGGGAATCTGAAGCGGTCGACGCAGTGAAACTTTAGGCGATAGCGGCCTCGCGGCGGTTACGAAACTATTCACGCTACTGCGCACTTCGCCGCTCATTCCGTTCCTGCGTTTAGTAGACCGTGTGTCCCCCTCCAGTAAGCCCCTCCGCTACCCGGAACTCTACAGCCAAGGCCATGGCCGCGCAGGCGCAGTGGCTGTTTCTTCGTAGCGGAGGGTTAGCGGCGGGGGAAACACGGTGTACTACGAGCGGAAAACCGGCAAACACAACACTCTAGACAGCTACCACCATCTATGAGCGACGGCGGCAACCATTTTTGTGTCCGACATCAGTGTTGCGGAATGGGCCACCTCCATTCCATTCTAATTCCATTTCGGGGAATTAGAGTTTGCGATAATTTAATTTCTTTCAACTCCTAGGAATGGGGACACTGGGCCCATTCCCACTCCTGGAATGGCTGAATCGTTCCATTCCTATCCTCTAATTCCTAAACGTAAAAATTGGCACTTGACAGCTACATTGTGCTGCCGGCATAAGCAGCACAAAGGGGACATGATAGAACGCATACACAATTGCAAAAAAAAAAGCAAAATGCCTAAAAGAGCATTAATTCTACTAAGCGGAGCGCTGGTGGCACAAAGTGCTTGTTTACACTGTACTGTGCGGGATTCCCTTTTGGGGGTACCACTGAGCAACACAGAAGGTTCCTTGGGTTCGGATAAAGACGTGTTTTGTTGACTGAAACGCCAACACGCTTCGCTCTTAGACAATGAAAAGTCTTGGCGCTGGCTCAATTGCCAGCATCACCCGGTCGGTTTCCCGCGCTGCCGCATTAGACAGATTCAAGGAAAGTCGGAGGCCCACAAAGAAAAACCGAACTCCGAAGAGCCAGGGCCTCAGCCGACGAGAGTCCCTGGCACTTAAATTGGTTTGCTTTTTATGTTTATACAGCCTTGATGGAGATGCGCCTCAACGGGCAATCGGTCTCTTAGCTGTAGATGAGAAACTTGGCCAGTGCGGTACAACCGCTAACCTGGGGTTTTTAACGTGCATCACGCAGTAGTGATCACACGAACGCGTGCCGGTACGAAACTCATCCAGATCGAAACGGGCGGGGGCGGCGGGGATCGAACCTTGGAGGTTCCCAGCGCAAGCTTTCGCTCCACGCTCCGAGCTGAGACGCGTTAGCCCACTCGGCCACTTCCTCCCCAGCCCCTGGCACTAAATTGGTTTGCTCTTTATGCTTATACAGCCTTAGCCCCTGGCACTCCCTCGGGGCCAGCTTATGTAGCCTCGGAGAATGGACGCGCCCGGGGAGGCCGCTAGCAGTCGCGTCCATTATAACTCTCAAGGGTTTGCCGAAGGCACGTTCACCCAAAATGGGAAAGGGAGAGCCGGGCCCTTCGGGGAATTCGGCCTCGTGGTTCCTTGAATCCGGGAGGCCGACGCCATTGATGACGATGACTTAAATCCACTCATTTTATTTTTTTGGCAAACTCTTTTGCATTTATTTTCTAGGACACACGCGGCCAGCGTGCTTGTTTCATAAGACCATAAAAATATCCAGTTTCTGCGTGGCGCAGAAATAAGCTATATTACTGTATTCTTCAAATACCTGCACAGCAATACGGCTTGTACGCAGCTGGAAGCGACTCTATGCACAGTCGCAAGAACACATCCTCTATCAAAGTGCAACCTCTACGGCGCATCACGAGACTGTATTAGCCCCGAGAGCGAACACAAGCGTCGCTGCGGTCGCCGCGCCCTGATTGGGTGAGGTGTACCGTGACGTCAGGCCGAGTACCCAGCTCCGCGATCTCGCATCGGGTCGCTTCCCAGCACCGGTTTCCTGGTTTGGCGTTGTGTGCCGCAAGCTCTTCGAGGAGCCGGACTTCGTTTACCCCGTGTACAAGACGTTGAGTTAGGCCGATATTAACGTGCTTCTGTACATTTTATAAGCCTGCTTGTCCCTTTTACCTTTAAAATTGGGTTACAAATCCCGAAAACTATTGGCGGAGGCAATGAACCTTTTCCACATACCGACGGCACCAGGCGGTGGCTGCACGAACTAAAAATCGAGGAAGTGACCTACCTGCGCTACCAATCGGTAATGGGAGCTACGCTACCTGTTTCTTCGCTCTCCGAGCTGCGGCGCGTGCCCAACGCGAGCTTAAAGATGGGCATCAGTGGCGTCTACCCAATCGTTGTGTTTTTCCTTCCGTCCACTTTCTCTTTTTGTGTAACCCAATTATATATATGCTGCAATTACCTGTTCTACTCGCTTATCCACAGGCTCATTCCGAATTTCCTCGATTTTTCGTTCCGACTTCCGCCGCTTGGCATCGGGCGCTCGCGCGTGCGCAGAACGCTTCTCGGAAAAGGTCCATTACGCCGATGAACCTCCCCGTCCGTCCACACGACGCAAGGCAATCTTGAGAGGGGTCGGTGAAGCGGTGACGCAGGTGTTTCAGACGCTGGAATTCTGTTCCTTGCATGTTCATGATTTAGGACGATATTACATCCCGCTTTCAAGGCATCTGAAGCGGCCTTTATATCATGGGCCTTTCGGTGGTCGGCAAATTAGCTCGCGACCCCGACTCTGCGCTGCCACTCTGCATGCGCTGGTTTGCAGATGTTTTAAAGGCCCTGCGTCTGATGATCTTTGAAGTGCTCATGAAACAGGGTTGGTTTACATAAATGTAGCTTCTTCCTGAATTAATTATATAGTTTATACGCGTATGCAGGCATATTTCTTAGAGGATTCACAATTACTGGAAATTAGTTTGTATGGTAGCAGCAAAAACGGCCGAATTTCCCCAGTTGCCTCTATGATATGCAGTAAACTGACCAAAATATGCACAGCAATAGTGCCGTAATTTGGAATGTTTATACTTTTTACTGACATTCTTTATTCCAGCCTTTGGTATTCGGAAAATACACCGTTAAGTCTGAATTGTCATTTCCATTTAAGAGTCACTGCCGCAGGTCCCCAAAAGCTTCCTCAGCCTCCAAACTCCCTGCAACTGGACTCTCTGACAACAGAGGAAAACAGGAGCAAGCATTCGAACGTCTGTCCAGTGGTAGATGCAGCACTGGTAGCAGAAAATTTGGAACCTGTGAAGGGCGACAGTCTGCGTGAGAAAAGCTTCTGGTACTTTAGCTTCAGGACAATTCGATTTAAGTAAAATCTTAATTTGAGGGCTTAACGGACTAATAACGAGCTAGACACCTTAACTTACGTTTGTTATATATTACTTGAGGATTGATATAAACAAGTCCACAGATACCACCCGTGTAGTCCATTGAAATACTATCCGAATCCAGCAAAGGTCAAGTGCGAGCAATGTATATAATACATGTTCCTTGTTTTTTTTTTTTTGCTTTGCCCCTGCACTTGGGCTGTCTTACTTGTGATTCTCTCCCCATGGCCGAGACTGTATTTAGCACGTTGCTCGAGCAGCATGCAGCTTTTCTGCTGCGGCGATCTTGTTTAAAGACAGAGATACAAAAAAATAGTGTACATAACCTGCCAATTCATTCGGACCATCAGCAGCGTTTATTGTGCGAGATATAAATCTGTAGTGATGCCCCTGCAATTGTGGCCATATTTCTTTATTTTCACATACCAGCTGCGGTTCATGCGTTGCCTGGCCTGTCAGCCATGCTTAAAATGTTCGTTGAAGTTTCGCCTGTAGCTACAGGCCATACCTCAATAAAGGCGTATATAAAAATTTACACTTCCTACGAAAAGCACGCCAAAAAAATGTTAAATAGAAACGAGCGCGCCGACAGCTAGCGTCGTCACAGCGTCCACAGGGCGAGCGGGGCGAGTCGGGGGAAAAATTCTCTCCTCGCCGTGACGTCACCCCGGTTCGCCGTAAGGGGGCGCCAGGCGAACTTCTCGGGGCTAATAGACCATGTCACGATAATGTCTTTCTGCAGGTCTAGTCAGTTCGGTCACGCGACAAGACGGTGACGACAATCTACTTCATCTTACCCTGGACCGCAACAGACAACACGAGAGCCATCGAAACCAATCCAGTGCCTTCAGAGTGTCGCGTGACCCTTGGGCGCAGCAACGCGCCGTGTGTGTAGTCCCCCTCACGGTGCTAGGTTGGCTGGGGTGACTCGTAGCGTCCGCAGCGGTCCACCATGGTGAAACACAGTAAGCAGAGTCTAAAGTCAAAGGAAATGAGCGAGAGTCACTTGAATGTAAAACATATAACGCAGAAAGCATGCATCGGAACAAAAACCAAGTAAAAGGCGGACTTACACGTAAAAAAATGCAGTGTACACTCTAAAAAAAAAAAGGTGTCAGAGGAGAGTAAGTGCCCCAACTTACTCTATTTTAACTCTCTCTTCATCAAAGTTACTCTTTTGCGACCACTTCTTTCGATGATACCCTCCCTTAACCCTCACTCGAACTCGAGAGTAACTGTAGCGAGAGTAAGTTTCTCCTCGCGATATCACGGGCTGTCAACAGATGGCGCCGCTATGGGGTCGGCGCTAACGTCCCTGAATATTTTTTCGTTTTTACAGGTAGCGACAACTTTCCTCCTTTCCATCTACGATTCCTCTTTCCCCCAAAAATTTTCCCCTCCCCCTCTCTAGCGCCGCCATTCGCTTCCTAACGTCAGACGGGAGGGCGGTTCCGCTGTGTTGTTATGTGGTTAGCAGTAGCGTAGTCTTCCTTGTTTTGGTAATTTCCAGCGCGTGAAATTAATTTGGATATCATCGGGTTACTTACGTGAATCGAAGGTAAGCTGTTATTTCCGCAAAAGCACATATATGTATCAATATTTTGCCGCAATCCCTATCATACCGCAGCGAGAGCTTTCGCGAGCAATACTCTTGGCAATGCTAGATATGTGCGCGCCTGCGTTACAATAAACTATTTATATTTGTAATAAAGACAAATGTATTGTGAAAATTTCATTCCGTCGTCGATAGAGCCGCATGGTTAAGCTATCGTGAGAACTCTATTTTGTTTGCAACCATTCTCCCTCGTGGCGAGCGTTCGTAATGCTACGCAAACGTGTGCACGGTGTAGACGCAAACGGGTCTGGAACTCATTATTTTGGGGTGTATCTACATGACTTCAACACACATTTTGTTATAAGTACTAGTAGCAGTGTTTGGATGAAAAACAAACGTCGTGCAAAGTAGTGACCTTGACGAGTTTGGACGGTGCGAGATCCGTGCGGATGAATTTACAGCACTTAACTCACCAGTCCCAAACAATATTTCGGGTGAAGTTACACCATCGCACGTGTTATCCCCACATGCGATAACGGGCAATCTCGTCCTCGAACCTCTACTGCGGAGCCGTGTTTCGTCTTAAATAAGTCTGTGAAGGATTCTAGCTGGCAACTTTCGCTCTTTTTGATTGCTGGATAGCCTACCTTCAGCCTGCAGTGAAGAATTGTTGCGTACAACTTTTATTATTTTGCCACATTAAACGGTGAATCCAAGACCAATTTTATTAGATCGCCTTCAAGGAATTCGTTATAAACGTGTTTAATGTCTCTGTCTACTTTTTTTCTGCCTAGCTTCCACTGTAACATCCACGTAGATATTTTTTCAGACAAAACCCCCGAGACTGGGGGGAAGGAAGGACAACACAACACGAAGCACATGCATTGTGCAGACATTTTTGTTTATTTCAGCTCTCTTGAAACTCATGAGCAGTGCAGTAAAATATAATTAATGTAATTGGGTTCACGCAAATGCAAAGCACATAAATAGTAAATATGGGAAGAGCCCAACTTTGTTGCAATTTAATTGAACTGCCACATGTTATGATATGTATGCAGTTTGTGTATGCATGGTAGTAAAGGTATGAAGAAAGTGTCTTGGATAAGACAACGCAGATTTTTTTGATTTTTTTATTCAAGATCTTTTTAGGAAGTAATCAATGTTGCAGTCGAACAAGTCATCCCACAGGAGATTACGAGAATATGCTTAAAATAAAGGATAACACAAAAAGAAACAGCTACTAGGGTGAGCTAGAGGGGGAGGTGTGCTCATTGCCTACTTCGCTCCATTTTAGTGATCCAGGATAGAAGTGTGAAGAAGAGCACCCACAGGCATCACTTCCAGACTACTATGCCAAAGCAGAAAATGAGCACACCATACCCCTCCAGCCCACTCTACCAGCACTCTTACAATACGCCATGAATGTTTTTCTTGCTTGCGATCAAGTCCTTGTCTTTCTCTTCATATAAGTGTGTCCTCCCTTTCTCCTATTAGCACTTCAAAAAGATAAAGATGTCCATGGTGGTTGTGTTTCCAATTTTGTGAGTGCCGAGATACTGGTTTTCTGGTGTTTATCGGAAAACCAACGACTGTGTCACTGCCAAACAGGGATGGAAACGCTAAATAAAAATTCTCCGAGCGTTGGAACTGAAAACTCCTCCAAAATCAACGACGTCTCGCGAGTGCAAGGGCCACTGACGCATTCAGCACAAACCCCAGCAGCCATTGCCGATGATAACAAAAGTGCCAACCTAACCGGCGATGACCACCAACCAACCGACCTGAATGGCGATGATGATGAGAATTTTCAGTGACAGAGGAGTGGCTTTTGCGGCGATTGTGAGGCGAGCCGACAGGGAGACGACAACACCAGAAAGATGGTTGGCCCTGGTGATTGAGCGAAGTAAAGGACCACATGGACGGATGCCCAATGGTTGGTGGCCAAAAATAACAGTCAAGTATAATCGGAAGCATAACCAGAATGTAACGTAGACAACGATGAAAAACAAGCATACCCAGTGCAAAAATCAACAACAGCCTACTCAATCGGGCAGTGGTCAGGTGGCCGAAGAAAGAGAATGGCCGTTGCCAGCGACCATAACAAACAGCCAACTGTACACCAATATAAAGAATCTGCTGGCCAGTAACATTGAGCTGGCCCTTAATCACCAAACTGACCGAAAGAGAACAAGAAAGGTATACAGTCAGGAAGTAAACTATCATGGTCATCGGGATCGGGCTGGAAAAGAAGGTGAATATTCTAGCAGAGCTGAGTGATTTGATCTGCGCTTGCCAGCTGTTATATGAGGAGGTGACAAAAGGAAGTTGAACTGGAAGGAGGCCATTAAAATAAAGATGAAGGAGCTTAGTCAATCGCTGCAAATTGTCACCGGTCAAACAGAACAAGGCTCCCTCGAGAGCATTAAAACGAATTTGCAAAGCCAACCAGTACCGCTCTAACAACAAGAACCAGATCGAAGAGGAAAGGGCAGTCTTTCACAAAAAACCGGTCACAGCGGCAAACCGGATTGAGTACCGGAAAACGAACAAGCTGTTCGAGCTCAATCGGTCTGCTTTCTACCGGAAACTTGACGAAGCCCAGAAGGAGATGGACGAGAACATTGATGTTGATCAGGTGATTACTTTCTGGCGAGGAATCTGGGCAACCGATGACGAAGAAGGGGAGCACCAGGAATTGATTGACCTATTGGACTCAGGGGAGGTGTACATGACTGCGGTGTACATGACTGGACGGAGGAGCCTGCTGCCAGGAATGAGGGAATCGCACCTGAGTAGCAAGCAAAGAGCACAGCCAGCATCTGTCCTACCGTTCACTTCTACACACGACTGTCATTCGTCCAGGGAAATGCCTTACCCTTCGAGGCACTCGTCCCCTGCGGTGTACCTGGCTGGAAGAAGGAGCCTGCTGCCAGGGATCAGGGAACCGCAACTGAGTAGCGAGCAAACAGCACAGCCAGCATCAGTCCTGTCGTTCACTTCTACACATGGCTGTCATTCAATCAGGGAAATGCCTTACCCTTCGAGGCACTCGTCCCCTGCGGTGTACATGACTGGACGGGGGAGCCTGCTGCCAGGAATGAGGGAACCGCACCTGAGTAGCGAGCAAATAGCACAGCCAGCATCAGTCCTACTGTTCACTTCTACACACGACTGTCATTCGTTCAGGGAAATGCTTTACCCTTGGAGGCACTCGTCCCCTGCGGTGTACCTGGCTGGAAGAAGGAGCCTGCTGCCAGGGATGAGGGAACCGCAACTGAGTAGCGAGCAAAGAGTACAGCCAGCATCAGTCCTGTCGTTCACTTCTACACATGGCTGTCATTCAATCAGGGAAACGTCTCACCCTTTGAAGCAGCCGTCCCCTGTGGTGTACATGGCTGGACGGAGGAGCCTGCTGCCAGGAATGAGGGAACCGCTCCTGAGTATCGAGCAAAGAGAACAGCCAGCGTCAGTCCTGTCGTTCACTTCTACACATGGCTGTCATTTGTACTTTTATAAGGAATGCTCATAATTGTGGAGGGAGCCGCTCCCTGCAGCATTAATCGAGAATGGGCATAAAGCTCTTATATATTCTGTGTGTAATTTCATGCAAAAGCAATATTGCACCCTTTGGCATTGACTTACTTTGTTTAGGCACGGAGCGCTGACCAACAGTTCTTATTAGGATGGAGCCTGCCATGTTCGATTTTTGTACCGAGACTTGCAGTGAACCTGTAAATTTTGTAGGCACGAAATGAAACCCCACAATATGGTGCATGCAGCAGACATTTGTATGGCAGAGTAGTCAATGGTCACAGAAATGCATTTGTTTTGAGAGGGACCAATAGAGACAAAAAAAAAGAAATTGTTGTCGTCCTGCCACCAATAGACCCACCTCACCAAGCGTTCGGCGCATGCATGAAGCCGCCATAACTTTAGTTCACAATAGGTAGACGGTGGTGCCCGAAACGGCTTGTGCTGTCTGACGCGCAGAGTTCCAGTGTTTCGGGCACGTGCAGAAAGACTGAAGTTCCCTCAATGCATTGCGACAGCGATGGCGCGTAGTCAAACTGGCTGGTGAGATCGGTCTATGGCATGAATTCCGTACGCCTCACCCCACTGGTGTTAAGGATGGTTCTGACCTAACATAGTGCGACACTGTTAATGCAAACAAGGCATGAAAAATGTTCATATGGGGCACAAAGTTGCAGCCTATTATTTGGCGCCAGCATTTACTAATTCAAAGTAAAATGCAAAGAGTGCCGCAGTTGTACTCGCACTAACAATGTCATGCAGCATTTGTGTCTGGCCATCATGTTACTCAGCAACTGCAGCATCCGCATTGGGCACAAACTCCCAGTCGCAGCTTTGCATCTCGCTAGAGTGGGCGGCTGTGAGTATGGGCAAGGCTCGTGCTGAAGCCGAGAATTTCATCAGCAGGGAGTTAAATTCCACTCGCGCTGTTCATTACAGCAGAGACCAGGGGCGGATTTAGAGGAGGGGTCCGGATGTCCTGACCCCCCTCTTGATTTTTGCATGTGTAAAATTTAGGACGTGAAACGAGGGGGAGGGGGTTCCTAAACGTATGGTACGCTGACCGACACCTGACCCCCCCCCCCCCCCCCTCTCAGGAAATGTTTGCATCCGCCCCTGGCAGGGACGCGTGTATGGTGCAAATCAACACTTACACAGAAGAGCATGCTGACATAAATTCCAATACTTTTTTATGATGTCCTGGGTACTTACTGCACATATACGCATGACAGGATAGTCAATTGTTGCAGGAATGCCCAAGAAAGCATATACCACATTTGAGATGGGCAAATACAGGCCGAAAAAGAAGGAATGGAAGAATTAGCCTAGAGTATGCCTGGCACACTCTCGAGTTAAGGATGTTTGTGACTGCCTGTCGCTGCGTGTGCCCGGCTACTAAATGCTCGAATTCCGTGTGACTCACCAACTGGATGGCCCGCCTGAGGCACAGACTCCTGGTCGCAGTTTTGCACTTTGCTGGATTGTGCCTCTGTGTGCGTGGGCAAGGCTTGTGCTGAAATTGTAAACTTTGTCAGTATGCAGTTCAATGCTACTTGCCTTAATTCATCACCTTGGGCAAGCATATTCTCAATAATCTGTGAAGGAGGAAATACGGCACCTGTCAGAGCAGCAGTTGAATCAAGAGATGGAAGCGTCTGGATGCTGTCTTCCCCCTGCATTGGCTCCCCTGCTTAAAGACCGACGACCAGTTCGCGCTTTCCACTATTCCCTCGCTTCCTCCTCTCCCCCATTTTACACTGCCCACCGTTGCCGGTTTCCTCCTCCCCCATGGTGAGGAGGGTATTCTGCCTTGCAGAATCTCGAGTCTGGTCGTCGGCCTTTAAAATAGGTAGCATTTTAATACCAAATCTAGCAGCCAAGTGACTGCAAATTCACCATCTGTGACTGTGTCAACTTACCTTGGATGTTTCCCATTTCCCTTTCTCGCGGTGGTCTTCGAACTGGCTTTGACAGCGTCTGGTTTAAGTTTTTTGATGCCATGGCTCTGCCAGATCCGAGGTTCAAATTGATCTGGTGTAAAATGGTCCTGTCGAGAATGAACAGGGCTAACTTGCAATTCACGGGACATTGCACTGAGAACACTAAAAAATTTGACTTTGTTTGGGGGCAGAGAGCGTCACACTGTTAGTACAGAAGAGCAATCGCCGCTTTTTTCTCCATCGGAATCAAAAATTCGTCATCAAAACTGCTAGTGCGGTGGGAAGGGCTAATTTAAGACGCTAACCTAAGCGGTAAAATTTGGTGCAAAGCAACACACCATGGAAGTAAAATACGTAGAGACACCGATGCTCTGTTCGCGCTAACAGTGCCGCGCATTGTACGCCCTCCCCGCGCGCGGACAGTATGAGCTGGAACACCCAATCCAACCTTTGTTCTGCGACTCCCACAAGCTCCATTATTCCTCAACTTCGCTTTCTATTCCTAGTTCGGACCACAGCTCTCTCAAAGACAGGTGGTAAGCCAAAGAAGCACGAAAGGCGTTTTCGGCTCATATTGTCCTCGGTAGTAGCTTTTCGTGTTTCCTAGAGGTTCACTGCGAGACACTCACAGCTGAAGCGGCCAATCGGAGGCTTCATCCATTCATATCGTGTCCCTTAAAAACTCAGACTACGCAAAAAACTTTGCCGAACAACCGGGTTTTCGAGTGAAAAACAACAGGCTAAAACGGCAGAGCACCGAGACTGCATTTTTGCTGAGTCTGAGTTCGGCAGTCAGGCGCGTCAGGAAAAACATTGCATGTGTACGTATGTGAACGTGTGTGGAAGAGGTACCTATAGCCCAGAAATGCTCACCTCACAAAGCTTGCTGCTTTTGGTAGGGACGAAGTTTTTCCTCCCAATCATGTGGAGCCATGCCTTCTGCCTCTTCAGATCGGCTTTCCGAAGCGGAACGGCGAACAACTTTTTTCTACTACCAAAACTCTGGCTGCACCCAAAAGCGCAACACCCCGTCATCTAACACAAACGCTTACTACTTGACTTGCCTCATTACGGTCCAGAAACACCAGGACGTCGAGCTAAAGTCGTCGGCGAGTATCACGAAACACGCGAGCGGACGGAGCAGCCGAGCAGCTTGGAAGCAAATGGCGGACGGAAGTGGCGACGTTTGCGGAAATCACGTGACATCGCTCTCCTCCAATAGAAACAGATGTCGGCGCGGCAAAGAATGACGGTACTTGTAAAACGCAGTGAAAAAACATCGAGGGACTTTAGTCGGCGCTAGAGTTCCTGTATATGCTACGTAGGGAGCCTATACAGGAACTCTAGTCGGCGCTAACGTCCCTGGATATTTTTTCGTTTTTAGAGGTAGAGACAACTTTCCTCCTTTCCATCTACGATTCCTTTTTCCCCCCCAAAATTTTCCCCTCTCCCTCTCTAGCGCCGCCATTCGCAGTGTTGCCATTTTAGCGATTTTGTCGCTAGATTTAGCGATTTTCTATACATTTGGCGACGGATTTTTTGGATTCAGCGGCTAGCGACTTTTTTGGCGACTTCGGTGTTCAACCGTAATCTTGTTATTTTGAACAATTTTAGAGATGCTCGCGGGCTAAACCCTTTTGCTCCTCTAGCCGAGTTTGCTTGGGATATATGCTCAATTTAGCGGCGCGCTTAAAAACAATGTCTACACCGTAAACAATGCGGACCTGCAGACCATCTCTCCCGCGCCCACGTACCCACGTGCTCTCCGCCAAACGTTGAGAAGATTGTGGAACTGTTTAGGGAGGTGTCAAGTGGACATAATTTTACCTGGGAATTGCCTGTGAATAACTGCATTCAGTTTTCAGACATTTTGATCCTTTTTTTAAGAACATGGCTGTTGGCAGTATTGTCCGCACACTAAGAAAAGCCTGGTTTTGTTTGAAAGTGCTCACTCTAAACTGGTAAAGAGGGATATAGCCTTGACAAGTGCGGCTCTGGAAAAAAAAGTTGCAATCAGCAGATGAAAATCAGTCCTGAACGACAGTCAAAAAGGTTAAGAGACATTACAAATATTTTAACAAATAAAAACCGTCCTATTTGTTTTTCAGTGTAAGTTTAACCTATCAAAATACCTGAGATATGGTTATTTAAGGTGCACTTATTTAAAAGGGTTTAATAAGCTTTTGGAATTCAGCGAATATTTTAGCGACTTCCTGGCGAATCTAGCGACTGTTTAGTGACTTCCTGGTCTCAATTTAGCGGCGCGTGCAAAAAAAAGATGGTAACACTGGCCATTCGCTTCCTAACGTCAGACGGGGGGCCAGGAGGGCGGTTCCGCTGTGTTATGTGATTAGCAGTAGCGTAGTCTTCCTTGTTTTGGTAATTTCCAGCGCGTGAAATTAATTTGGATATCATCGGGTTACTTACGTGAATCGAAGGTAAGCTGTTATTTCCGCAAAAGCACATATATATATCAATATTTTGCCGCAATCCCTATCATACCGCAGCGAGAGCTTTCGCGAGCAATGCTCTCGGCGATGCTAGATATGTGCGCGCCTGCGTTACAGTAAACTATTTATATTTGTAATAAAGACAAATACCTTGTAAAAATTTCGTTCCGTCGTCGATAGAGCCGCATGGTTAAGCTATTGTGAGAGCTCTATTTTGTTTGCAACCATTCTCCCTCGTGGCGAGCGTTGGTAATGCTACGCAAACGTGTGCACGGTGTAGACGCGAACGCGTCTGGAACTCATTATTTTGAGGTGTATCTACATGACTTCAACACGCATTTTGTTATAAGTACTAGTAGCAGTGTTTGGATGGAAAACAAACGTCGTGCAAAGTAGTGACCTTGAAGAGTTTGGACGGTGCGAGATCCAAACAACATTTCGGGTGAAGTTACACCATCGCACGTACTATCCCCACATGCGATAACGGGCAATCTCGTCCTCGAACCTCTACTGCGAAGCCGTGTTTGGTCTCAAATAACTCTGTAAAGGATTCTAGCTGGCAACTTTCGCTGTTTTTGATTGCTGGATTCTTCACTGCAAACTGAAGGTGTGCAGTGAAGAAATGTTGCGTACAACTTTTATTATTTTGCCACATTAAACGGCGAATCCAAGACCAATTTTATTAGATCGCGTTCAAGGAATTCGTTATGAACGTGTTTAATGTCTCTGCCTACTTTTTTCTGCCTAGCTTCCACTGTAACATCCACGTAGATATTTTTTTAGACAAAACCCCCGAGACTGGGGGGAAGGAAGGACAACACAACACGAAGCACATGCATTGTGCAGACATTTTTGTTTATTTCAGCTCTTGTCGTGCGATTATATATACTGTATATCTCAAAAGACAAGTGTTGAAACTCATGAGCAGTGCAGTAAAATATAAGTAATGTAATTCGTTTCACACAAATGCAAAGCACATAAATAGTAAATATCGGAAGAGCCCAACTTTGTTGCAATTTAATTAAACTGCCAGATGTTATATGTATGCAGTTTGTGTATTCATGGTAGTGAAGATATGAAGAAAGTGTCTTGGATAAGACAATGCAGATTTTTTTTATTCAAGATCTTTTTAGGAAGCAATCAATGTTGCAGTCGAACAAGTCATCCCACAGGTGATTAGGAGAATATGCTTAAAATAAAAGATAACACAAAAAGAAACAGCTACTAGGGTGAGCTAGAGGGGGAGGTGTGCTCATTGCCTACTTCGCTCCGTTTTAGTGATCCAGGATGGAAGTGTGAAGAAGAGCACCTACAGCATCACTTCCAGCCTACTATGCCACAGCAGAAAATGAGCACACCATACCCCTCCAGCCCACTCTACCAGCACTCTTACAATAGAGAAGACGCCATGAATGCTTTTCTTGCATGTGATCAAGTCCTCGTCTTTCTCTTCATATAAGTGTGTCCTCCCTTTCTCCTATTAGCACTTCAAAAAGATAAAGATGTCCATGGTGGTTGTGCTTCCTATTTTTGAGTGCCGAGATACTGGATTTCTGGCGTTTATCGGAAAACCAACGACTGTGTCACTGCCAAACAGGGATGGAAGCGCTAAATAAAAATTCTCCGAGCGTTGAAACTGAAAACTCCTCCGAAATCAACGACGTCTCGCGAGTACAATGGCCACTGACGCATTCAGCACGAACCCCAGCAGCCATTTCCGATGATAACAAAAGTGCCAATCCAACCGGCGATGACCACTAACCGACCTGAATGGCGATGATGATAAGAATTTCCAGTGACAGAGAAGTGGCTTTTGCAGCGATTGTGAGGCGAGCCGACAGGGAGACAACACCAGAAAGATGGTTGGCCTTGGTGATCGAGCGAAGTAAAGGACCACATGGACGGATGCCCAATGGTTGGTGGCCAAAACTAACAATCAAGCATAATCGGAAGCATAACCAGAATGTAACGTCGACAACGATGAAAAACAAGCATACCCAGTGCAAAAATTAACAACAGCCTACTGAATCGGGCAGTGGTCAGGTGGCCGAAGAAAGAGAATGGCCGTTGCCAGCGACCATAATAAACAGCCAACTGTACACCAATATAAAGAATCTGCTGGCCAGTAACATTGAGCTGGCCCTTAATCGCCAAACTGACCGAAAGAGAACAAGAAAGGTATACAGTCAGGAAGTAAACTATCAGGTCATCGGGATTGAGCTGGAAAAGAAGGTGAATATTCTAACAGAGCTGAATGATTTGATCTGCGCTTGCCAGCTGACATATGAGGAGGTGACAAAAGGAAGTTGAACTGGAAGGAGGCCATTAAAATAAAGATCAAGGAGCTTAGTCAACAGCTGTAAATTGTCACCAGTCAAACAGAACAAGGCTCCCTTGAGAGCATTAAAACGAATTTGCAAAGCCAACCAGTACCACTCTAACAACAAGGACCAGTTGAAGAAGCTTGAGGACCAGATCGAAGAGGAAAGGGCAGTTTTTCACAAAAAACCGATCACTGCGGCAAACCGGATTGAGTATCGGAAAACGAACACGCTGTTCAAGCTCAATCGGTCTGCCTTCTGCCGGAAACTTGACGAAGACCAGAAGGAGATGGACGAGAACATTGATGTTGATCAGGCGATTACTTTCTGGCGACGAATCTGGGCAACCGATGACGAAGAAGGGGAGCACCAGGAATTGATTGACCTATTGGACCCAGGGGAGGTGTACATGACTGGACGGGGGAGCAGCTGCTTCCAGGAATGAGGGAACCGCACCTGAGTAGCAAGCAAAGAGCACAGCCAGCATCAGTCCTACCGTTCACTTCTACACACGAGTGTCATTCATTCAGGAAAATGCCTTACCCTTCGAGGCACTCGTCCCCTGCGGTGTACCTGGCTGGAAGAAGGAGCCTGCTGCCAGAAATGAGGGAACCGCTCCTGAGTAGCGAGCAAAGAGCCCAGCCAGCGTCAGTCCTGTTGTTCACTTCTACACACGACTGTCATTCGTTCAGGGAAATGTCCTACCCTTCGAGGCAGTCGTCCCCTGCGGTGTACACGGCTGGATGGAGGAGCCTGCTGCCAGGGATGAGGGAACCGCACCTGAGTAGCGAGCAAAGAGCACAGCCAGCATCAGTCCTGTCGTTCACTTCTACACATGGCTGTCATTCAATCAGGGAAACGTCTCACCCTTTGAGGCAGTCGTCCCCTGCGATGTACATGGCTGGACGGAGGAGCCTGCTGCCAGGAATGAGGGAACCGCTCCTGAGTATCGAACAAAGACAACAGCCAGCGTCAGTCCTGTCGTTCACTTCTAGACACGGCTGCCATTTGTACTTTTATAAGGAATGCTCATAATTGTGGAGGGAGCTGCTCCCTGCAGCATTAATCGAGAATGGGCATAAAGCTCTTATATGTTCTGTGTGTAATTTCATGCAAAAGCAATATTGCACCCTTTGGCATTGACCTACTTTGTTTAAGCACAGAGCACTGACCAAGAGTTCTTATTAGGATGGAGCCTCCGATTTTCGATTTTTGTATTGAGACTTGCAGTGAACCTGTAAATTTTGTAGGCACAAAATGAAACCCCACAATATGGTGCATGCAGCAGACATTTGTATGGCAGAGTAGTCATTGGTCACAGAAATGCATTTGTTTTGAGAGGGACCAATAAAGACAAAAAGAAAGAAATTGTTGTCGTCCTGCCACCAATAGACCCACCTCACCAAACGTTCGGCGCATGCATGAAGCCGCCATAACTTTAGTTCACAATAGGTAGACGGTGGTGCCCGAAACGGCTTGTGCTGTCTCACGCGCAGAGTTCCAGTGTTTCGGGCACGTGCAGAAAGACTGAAGTTCCCTCAATGCATTGCGAAAGCTGTGGCGCGTAGTCAAACTGGCTGGTGAGATCGGTTTATGGCATGAATTCCGTACGCCTCACCCCACTGGTGTTAAGGATTGTTCTGACCTAACAAAGTGCGACACTGTTAATGCAAACAAGGGATGAAAAATGTTCATATCGGGCACAAAGTTGCACCCTATTATTTGGTGCCAGCATTTACTAATTCAAAGTAAAATGCAAAGAGTGCCGCAGTTGTACTCGCACTAACAATGTCATGCAGCATTTGTGTCTGGCCATCATGTTACTCAGCAACTGCAGCATCCGCATTGGACACAAACTCCCAGTCGCAGCTTTGCATCTCGCTGGAGTGGGCGGCTGTGAGTATGGGCAAGGCTCGTGCTGAAGCCGGGAATTTTATCAGCAGGCAGTTAAATTCCACTCACGCTGTTCATTACAGCAGGGACCAGGGGCGGATTTAGAGGGGGGGTCCGGATGTCCTGACCCCCCTCTTGAATTTTGCGTGTGTAAAATTTAGGACGTGAAACGAGGGGGAGGGGGTTCCTAAACGTATGGTACGCTGACCCCCCCCCCCCCCCTCAAAAAATTCCTGCATCCGCCCCTGGCAGGGACGCATGTATGGTGCAAATCAACACTTACCCAAAGCACAGAAGAGCCTGCTGACATAAATTCCAATACTTTTTTACGATGTCCTCGGTACATACCGCACATATACGCATGGCAGGATAGTCAGTTGTTGCAGGAATGCCCCAGAAAGCACATACCACATTTGAGATGGGCAAATACAAGCCGAAAAAGAAGGAACAGAAGAATTAGCCCAGAGTACGCCTGGCACACGGTCGAGTAAAGGATGATTGTGACTGCATATGTCGCTGCGTGTGCCCGGCTACTAAATGCTGGAATTGCGTGTGACTCGCCAACTGGGGGGCCCGCCTGAGGCACAGACTCCTGGTCGCAGTTTTGCACTTTGCTGGATTGTGCCTCTGTGTGCGAGGGCAAGGCTTGTGCTGAAATTGTAAACTTTGTCAGCATGCAGTTCAATGCTACTTGCATTAATTCATCACCTTGGACAAGCATATTCTCAATAATCTGTGAAGGAGGAAATACGACACCTGTGAGAGCAGCAGTTGAATGCAGAGATGGAAGCGTCTGGATGCTGTCTTCCTCCTACATTGGCTCCCCTGCTTAAAATAGGTAGCATTTTAATACCAAATCTAGCAACCAAGTGACTGCAAATTCACCACCTCTGACTGTGTCAACTTACCTTGGATGTTTCCCATTTCCCTTTCTCACGGTCATCGAACTGGCTTTGGCGGCCTATGGCTAAAGTTGCTGTGACAGCGTCTGGTTTAAGTATTTTTGATGCCATGGCTCTGCCAGATCCGAGGTTCAAACTTATCCGGTGAAAAATGGTCCTGTCGAGAATGAACAGGGCTAACTTGCAATTCACGGTACAGTGCACTGAGAACACTAAAAAATTCGACTTTGTTTGGAGGTAGAGAGCGTCACACTGTTAGTACAGAAGAGTGATCGCCGCTTTTTCCTCTATCGGAATAAAAAGTTCGTCATCAAAACTGCTAGCGCGGTGGGAAGGGCTAATTTGGGACGCTAACCTAAGCGGTAAAATTTGGCGCAAAGCAACACTCCATGGAAGTAAAAGACGTAGAGTCACCGATGCTCTGTTTGAGCTAACAGTGCCGCGCATTGTACGCCCTCCACGCGCGCGGACAGTACGAGCTGGAACACCCGATCCAACCTCTTTCTGCGACTCCCACAAGCTCCATTATTCCTCAACTTCGCCTTCTCTTCCTAGTTCGGACCACAGCTCTCTCAAAAACAGGTGGTAAGCCAAAGAAACATGAAAGGCGTTTTCGGCTCATGTTGTCCTCGATAGTAGCTTTTCGTATTTCCTAGAGGTTCACTGCGAGACACTCACAGCTGAAGCGGCCAATCGGCGGCTTCATCTATTCATATCGTGTCCCTTAAAAACTCAGACTACGCGAAAAACTTTGCCGGCGAACAACCGGGTTTTCGAGTGAAAAACAACGGGCTAAAACGGCAGAGCACCGAGTCCGCATTTCAGCTGAGACCGAGTTCGGCAGTCAGGCGCGTCAGGAAAAACATTGCATGTGTACCTATGTGAACGTGTGTGGAAGAAATAACTAGCCCAGAAATGCTCACCTCACAAAGCTTGCTGCTTCTGGTAGGGACGAAGTTTTTCCTCCCAATCATGTGGAGCCATGCCTTCTGCCTCTTCAGATCGGCTTTCCGAAGCAGAATGGCGAACAAATTTTTTCCTCTACCAGTACTCTGGCTGCACCCAAAAGCGCAACACCCCGTCATCTAACACAAACGCTTACTACTTTACTGGCCTCATTACGGTTCAGAAACACCAGAACGTCGAGCTAAAGTCGTCGGCGGGTATCACGAAACACGCGAGCGGACGGAGCAGCCGAGCAGCTTGGAAGCAAATGGCGGACGGAAGTGGCGAGAATTCCGGAAATCACGTGACATCGCTCTCCTCCAATAGAAACAGATGTCGGCGCGGCAAAGAATGACGGTACTTGTAAAACGCAGTGAAAAAACATCGAGGGACTTTAGTCGGCGCATGTTCGACGCTGCTCGGCGCAGATTATTTTTTTTTTTCGTATGTGCTTTCTTTTTTTGTTGGAAGGAAGATGGGCGAGGATGTCTTAATAAGTAAGTTGGTGCAGCCTACCTTTATTTAATTTTGTCAACGCACAATTCAAATGTTTTTCTGCAAAGTAAAAAAAAAAGGTGCGGAATTTACGGGTGATTCTTTGCTGCTCCTTTGTGCATATGCGTCGCCAGCGATATGAGATCATAGGGACCGCCAAATGGGGCCGCCGATGTCCGCGTCTATGCATCGCCCAACCGTCGCGGCGAAACGCTTGGGACTTTTCGCTTTAGATTATTATGTTGACTCTATGATCTTGACATAAAAGCTTCGTACCCTAACTATGGGTTTATGGACTGCACTTCGTGTCAGGTGAATAACTTTTTTGCGATTGACTAGGTCAAGAAAATATTCTGAAATGTTGTTATACAAAGACGGCTTTATGATAATACTTCGCAGCGCACAACAGACAACACACCATCAAAACAGATACACACAAAGAAACAACACTCACGCAGCGCTGCGTGAGTGTTGTTTCTTTGTGTGTATCTGTTTTGATGGTGTGTTGTCTGTTGTGCGCTGCGAAGTATTAGCATGTTTAACCAACTCGCCCAAGCTGAAGTATTGACGGCTTTATGACTTTACAGCACTACTGCTGTCACAATAAGACGCCGAATGCCTCCGACATGGCGCCAAGGCAGACGACAATGTTGGCTTTGATCTACAGTTTAGCTGGAAGTGACGTCAGCTGCAATAAATCTATACTTAGAAGCGCAAGAAGAAACAAACAATTGAACTGTAAGAAGTAGTAGTGCAAACTCGGAGCGCTACTGGCAACTAAATTTTATTTGGAAAACAAGAACCTTTTTGCACACCAGTGGCGTAGCCAGAGGACGGCGGGGGGGGGGGGGGGGGGGGGGTGTTCAAGAATTGGAACATTCCCCAAATTTCATGTTGTCCTCTTTACCTCTTCTTTACCGTTTCGCAACTTATTACGGCGAGGGGCCGTGCCCACAACATACCAAAGCAAAACGAAGAAAACGACGCTGTCCGTGGACTGGGTGAAAAACACATCTCCGGCTTCGGCTTTTGGAACAGCTAGCTCTCTCCAAACTCGGCCATTTTAGTAACCGAAGCTTTTCTTCAGGCCCGCAGATGAGAAGGGCTCAGCTCCCGACGTCACAAATGCCGGGAAATCCTTACCTCGAAGGACACTGGCCTCGCTTCAAGAATTGCAGCCGGCTTAACTAAAGTTCCCCCACCCTTTGAGTGTCAAGGACTCGATGACAATTTCAGGGCAGCGCAAGAAAATCTCAAAATAGCAATACTTTGACTTTACGAACCCCACAATGAGGAGGAAACGGGACGACAAAATAGCAAACAGCTTAGCGGTTTTTTTTTGTCCCGTTTTTTTTTACGTTTTACTTGCCTGTACTCGTTTAGCTTCAAACAAAAATGCAAAAAAAGAACACACACACAAAAACATTCACAACTTTGAAAAAAAAAAACAAGAAAGGAAAGAAACAAGAGAGAAAAGTGACAGCATATGCGCTGTTGAAGGAGCTTTGGAATGCTATTAATCACTTGGTTTCAAAGCGCACCCATACCCATTTTCACCTCAAGAAAAAAGCAAGTTTTGCGCATTGTTCATATGCGGCGCGAAGTAGTTCTTGCGAGATTTGGTTGTCGGAGGAAAAAGCGATGCTTTTGGAGTTTGGAACGTGTATGTGTTGATAAGATAACACGTATCTAGTCTACGATTCACTTACATATATCTTAATTCTCTACATAAAGGGGGAAATCAGTAATACTGCGCGAAATGCCAGACTTTTTTTACTATGGTTCTTGAGGTGAAAATGGGTATAGTTGACTTGAAGCGAATTATGCGATGAATATCTGACGAACGTCGCCCTACGGCACGCTCGCTTTGCGCGCGACGTAGCAGCCACTGTGCTGATGCCACGCGCTGAGCAAAAGCCGCCGGGCGTCGATGTTTTGCGGCGTATTCGTCCCATGGACTTCAGCCTTAAATCGCTGCAGTGGGTAATGTTTACGTGCTTGCGTTTAGCATGTGAGTCGTGGAACTTCCTTTACGTATATAAACTTTCAAAAAAGAGTTCAAGAGTCAAGCTGTCGCTTGATGCTTTTTCAAAGATTGATTATTGACCTACAACTTCAAGCGTGCCATCAATATCTCCAACAGAGTTGGCACATTCACGTCAGGCAGCATCGTCCACCCTAGGCGAGAGTGATGTTGTGGCCAACGACGCCGGTCTTTGTGTCGCAAGCCTCGATTTCGAGCTAATATCCAGCCTGGGCGGAGCGTTCGTTTTGTTAAATGAACTTCCTGGGGAAGTACAAGTTTTGACACAGATGTGGAGGGACCCCACCACTTAAAGGGCCGCCCACACCAGCGAGAAAACGCGCGTCGCACGCCGATCGCGGGAAGGCGCGTCCCGCATCCTGAACACCACACTAGATAGAGTTCTGCCGCCGCGAATGTCGCGTGACAGCACAGGAGGCCTCGCGCACTCTTGAAGCACTCGAGCGAACGCATGATTTCCCGCAAGATCTCGAGGATTCAACCGATATTTCGGAAGGCGTTTTCAACGCGATCGGCGCGCCGCGCGCGTTTTCTCGCTAGTGTGGGCGGCCCTTAACGCGTCTGGGCGGTACAGGCAACTTGCATTTGCCCAGAGGCCTTGTATCCTAATGTAACCCGCCTGCTGCAAATCGTGGCCACCATGTTCGTTAGCAGCGCTGAAGCGGAACGTTTGTTTTCGAGACTCCGGAGACTGGGACGTTGAAGCACCCTAGTGCTTAAACGTCCCAGGGGCGCTTGCTACTTCGTTCTAAGCTGAGACCAGACGCTCCACCTTTAACGCGAGCTCGCTGGCTTCGGCAGTGCTTTGGTTGCGCGTGCCTGCGCGATCACACTTGTTTTTGCAAGGGCAGAAAGCTCGCGCTAAAAGCAGAGCTTCTAGTCTGAGCTTAGTCGGGAGCGCAGTATAGGGGCTGCGCTTTCGAACATTCACCGGAATATGCAAATCAGCACCGAAAGGGTACTCTCGCTTCTTTCTATCGACCGACGGCGGCTTCCACTAAATATTTAAACCACAAAAAATAATAGAAACTGGTATTTTTCTCTTTCACTTTCTGGTAAAACGACAACGAAGAACGGAAATAACCTAAAACATGACTATACAACGATAATTTCTGAAAAATGTGATCCGCGCTGGAACAATGAGCGTGACGCTTCACTAGCTCATTGCCCCAGTGCGCATTGTAGTTTTTGTGTTTAACTGTATTTTAAACTTCGCTATTCTCTGTCACTTTTCTGTAGTTTTCAGTCGTTGGATACCCGAATGTTCCGCATTGAAGTGCACTCACCGTAATTTTTCGTGACCCCGTCTGGACTTTTTTGTTTAAAGCCAATTATAATATTTTATGACTGCGTTCTTTCGTCGTTGAACAATAAATTTCTATTTTTTTAAATATTGTAAGAACGAGATGTGGCAAAAATGTTTGGACTTTTTTGTCTAGGAAACAGGAAAATAGTAAACAAAATTGCGTTTGGACAGTTTCTTTTTCTCTCTTTTTTGTGTCTTTCAAACAGCTTAAGCAAAGAAAAACATCCCCTGCTAAAAGTTTCCTGGCTACGCCACTGATACACACTTTATTTTACCTGAAGCCAAATGAATCTGAATTCTTTATTTAATAAAAGAAGTGACGACGCACTGGTGCAACTGTCATCTGTCTTTACACTGACATTGAACGCCTCAAAAACTTCCCCTCTGTTTTCCGTTCCTACTTGCCCGGGATCTGTGTTTTAGCTAGCAAAGGGTCATACGGGCACTTATCACACTGGACTGCCAAGTTTCCCAAAGGAGACTGCTTTACAGAAAGTTCATGCCCTATGTACGATCGCGTGGTGCGCACGGAAGCACCCGATGTCAAATGCCCCACAGGACTTGGCGTCAGTCGTGCAAGTGTTTTGGATATTCTTCTTTGTAATAGGTTTCCATCGATCACTTCCGCTTCAGTAGTCCCTGGAATAAGTGATCATGAGGCAGTAGGAGCGACTATGAAATGTTTGAATGTGCCTAGATATAGAAACCCACCCAAAAAGGCATACATGTTCAATAGAGGGGATTATGATAGTTTAGGTTTTGACCTTATGAATTTTTTGTCTGATTTCGAGGTGTAGAGTATGTCATGTGATGTGAATACCTTATGGAACATCTTTAAAAATAAAATACAAGAATTTGTAGAAATTTATGTTCCAACAAAGATGGTCAGCGCGAAGCGCAAACAAGATAAGCCATGGATGAATTCAGAAATCAGACGTTCAATAAATAAAAATAAACGTGTTTTCGCACGGTATAAAAAAAGTAACGATTCACTGATATTGGGCCAGCTTAAAAATCTTCAAAAAGATCTCAACGTAAAAATAAAAAAAGCTGAGTCAGAATATTTTCTCTCCCTTTAAGGCAAACTTAAAGGGGCACTGACACATCAAAATCATATGTTATTTTACTATCCGAAACGATTGAAAACGATTCCTGGACATTACCCTCAAAATTTGAAACTTGGGAATTCAGTATTTCTGAATTAAAAAAGAACAATTTCCAAATGCCGAATTTGAAGTTCCCGCGCGATCCGCGCCAGTGCAGTGAGTCAAATTTGGCGGTCTCCTGCGACTTGACTTTCTTTCGGACCTCCGCTCCACGCTGTGAAGCTAAGCGCTGTTGCTACCGCGGCCCGAAGCGAGGAGGAGGCGAGCAGGCGGGATAGAAGGGTGCCGGCGCGGGAAAATAACCGGTTTCGTCCCCGACTCGCCAATAATCCTCTGCTCGAGCGCCGCCAAGTTTTCCGAGGGAGCATACAAATCCAGGAAGCGACATCACACCGAAATCGGATTTTTGGAATTTCAAAAAGAAAGGCCGTAGTGCGTTCGCAATTGCGTTAAAAAACATGTTTTACGATTGCCGTTATTAAATGTTATAGAAAGGTCGCCTACAAAGCTTCTAAATTTCCGGATTTTCGACGTCACCGATGAAAAGAAGCAAAAAGGTGAGCGCGGGAAATATAAACGCCAAAAATAGAAAGGCGCGCGCGCGCGCGGGGAATTTTTTTTCGCGGTGCGGTTTTTTTTTTGCGTGTTTATGACTGCAACTTGCATCGTTTTAGACAATAAAAAAGAATACGACCTTTCGGGTGTCAGTGCCCCTTTAAGGACTGTCCCAAAGAACTTTGGAAGTATGTAAAATCGCAACGAAAGGATGTGGCTGGTGTCCCCTCTCTTCTGGTTGATGATAATCTAGTGACAGACGATAGCGTCAAAGCAGCCGCTTTCAATAAATACTTCAAATCTGTGTTTTCAACTTTCGCACCTTCATCACTACCGCCGACGGTTGATAATGATTGGCGGTAAAATGAACGAACTCGCGTTCGATTACAATGGCATAAGAAAATTACTAGGCAATATTTATTTATTTATTGATACTGTTAGCCCTATCACAAGGCCATTGCAGGAGTGGAAGGTACAAACGATAAAAAACAAAGAGATACAAGATGTAAATACACACAGTTCTCGCATTTCGCTTAGTTTCATAAAAAATGCTGACACTTCATAGATAACTTCCCGTGCTGGCACGTAATCACGACGATACACACGATACTCATTCAGTTACTCGCACATGTCAAAACGTTTTCAATGCAGTGAAGGAAGGTCATAATAGATGATGATGTCACCGTTTCATTCGACAGTTTATTCCATTCCCTGACGGCTCTTGGGAAAAAACTAAATTTAAAGCAATCGTTTTTCACAGAATATTCTCTTATGTATAGACTATGCCGGTGAATTTATTTTTCGTCTTTAAGAACTTGGAAATAATTATCTTTGTTTATCTTTACATATTCATTAATAATTAAGAAAATAAATTTTAATCTCTCAAAATGCGTCCTAGACAACTCGGAAAAGCACCTAAGCCCGATGGAATTCAAAATATCGTATTGAAATCTTGCTCCAACATTGTAGCATCACACTTATTACTAATATTTACTAGGTCGCTAGAGAGTGGACGTCTACCATGATGATTAGAAGTTTGGTAATGTGGTCCCCATACACAAGAACGGTAAAAAAAATAGTGTCGAAGACTATAGGCTGATTTCCCTAACGAGTGAATGTTGTAAGATAATGGAACATATAATCTATTCTAATCTTATTAGTCATTTAAATATCAACAATTTCTCTTCCTCGGCTCAACACGGTTTCCGCACAGGGTTATCATGTAACATACAGCTCCTAGAATTTTATCATGACCTTGCTTGTGCATTTGATAGATGCTGCCAAACTGATTGCATTTTTCTAGATTTCAGGAAAGCTTTTGACGTGGTTAATCACTCGCTCTTGCTTCAAAAATTACATAGCCTAAACATCGATGTAAAAGTTTTGCAATGGATAGCAGATTATCTTAATGCTGGGAAACAGCGCGTCATCATGAATGGATTTCATTCATCATGTGTAAATGTAATGTCGAGTTTACCACTAGGCTCTGTTTTAGGGCCCCCTCCTTTTTCTAATTTTAATTAATCATATCACGCACGGAATTTAATCGAATATAAGGTTGTATGCTGACGATTGCGTTTTATACAGAGAAGTGACAGATGACACCGACGTCCAGGCCCTAGAGGGTGATTTAAATAAGATCACAGAGTGGTGTGACAAGTGGAAAATGTTCCTTAATGTATCCAAATGCGTCCACGCTCGATTCACTAGAAAACGTAAAACTGTCTCTGCCGTTTTTAAACTAAACAATCTTTCTTTGCAGCTTAGCACTGAGGCAGTTTATCTCGGGGTACGCCTAACCGTTGATTAAAGATGGAATAATCATGTGAAGTTCTTATGTTCTAAGGCCAGCGGCATACTCCATTTTTTGCGTCGCAATTTCAGAAAAGTGTCGGCTCATTTGAAAGAAACTCTCTTCTTATATTATGTCCTCCCAATCCTGGACTATGCTAGTATTCTTTGGGACCCACACACGCAAACATGTATAAATCATATTGAAAGAATTCAAAAACACGCCGCTAGATATGTGCTAAATAACTAAAATTTTTATGCCGGTGTCTCTCAATTAAAGCTTCAACTCGGATGGAAACCTTTACAACTAAGACGAAAGTTCATGTATAATCCTTATCACGGTAGCGTCGGTATAGATAAGTCGAGATACCTATTGGAACCTCATTACGTTTCCCTTAGAACTAGTAATCAAAAAAAGACCCGAGAATTTCGCGCACGGACCGACGTTCTAAAATATTCTTTTTTTCCGCGGGCAGTTAATGACTGGAATGTGCTGCCCGACTCACTTGTAGAGCTTCCTACTGTACAATCATTTTTTGATGAAAATATATATTGTAGTCGGTTCGATGTGTGACTTCTGCACGCTGTTAATCATCTTTTGTTTCATATTATTGCAGTATATATTGGCATGTTTCTCCTGTTTGACATGGTTATTTTGCTGTTTTTCATTTTCTTATATTGTTGCAGTATATGTGTTTCTCCTGCTTGCCTTGATGTTGCTGTTCTGCTGTACGTTTGCTTTTGTAAATTTCTTTCGTCCCCCCCTAGTGTAATGCCCATCGGGCGATGTAGGTACCAAATAAATAAAAAAATAAATAAACCGGTCTGGTCTCTCTCGGTCGTAGTCGGTCGCAAGAGTGTGAACGGGCATTAAAGGTCCGTTCACGCTCTTGCAACCGAGTAAGACCGAAATAGACCAGACCGGTTTTTAAGCCTCATGCGACCTCTTAGGACCGGATGCGCTGCAGCGGGGCTGGTCCTAAGAGGTCGCAAGAGGCTTAAAAACTGCTCTGGTCTCTCTCGGTCGTACTCGGTTGCAAGAGTGTGAACGGCGCCTGTAAAGACCATCGCCGGCGCGAAAGGCGCCACCGCCACGCCCCCCCCCCCCCCCCCCTCCCCCCTCCACCCTCTGCTTTTCGCTTTGACGCTTTTTTTTCTGTATTGCATTTGTTTTGCGTATAAGTCTCTTAGCGCTCCACGCGGGTTAGCTGTGTCCCGCCCGCCCATTTTATTTCTGAGCAACTGGCTCGCTGACTGGCTCAATTTCGCTGACCGTAAACACTAAGAATATATGAATAGAAGAACCGGGTTCATTCCATTCCCCTTCCATTCCGGGCAAAAGGCGTATAATTCCCTGTCCCATTCCACTTCCCTCAACGTTGCCGCAATTCCATTCCCATTCCATTCCGGGGTCGCAAAAATTTGGAATGATTCCAGAATCATTTCAACTCCGGAGTGGCAAATCCGCAACACTGGTCGAATTTTCTTTGCGGGGGCTGTAAAAAAGGGTGGGTAAGGGGAAGAGGGAAGGGACGCTTTTAGTTCCGCTTTTGTAGAGGAGGGAAGCTCCAAGAAGTTTTTGCTTTTGTTATCTTAAAGACACCCCGAAGGTCGCATTCTTTTTTATTGTCTAAAACGATGCAAATGGTAGTCATAGACACGCAAAAAAAAAAAACCGCATCGCGAAAAAAAAATATCTTCGCGCGCGCGCGCGCCTTTTTATTTTTGGCGTTTATATTTCCCGCGCTCACCTCCTTGCTTCCTTTGATCGGTGACGTCAAAAATCAGGAAATTTAGAAGCTATGTAGGCGACATTTTTATAACATTTAATAACGGCAATCGTAAAACATGTTTTTTAACGCAATCACGAACGCACTACGGCCTTTCTTTTTGAAATACCAAAAATCAGATTTCGGTGTGATGTCGCTTCCTGGATTTGTGTTCTCCCTCGGAAAACTTGACGGCGCTCGATCAGAGGCTTATCGCCGAGTCGGGGAAGAAACCGGTTTTTCCTCGCGCCGGCTCCCTTATATCCCGCCTGCTGACCTTCTCCTCTCTTCGGGTCGCGGTAGCAACGGCGCTTTGCTTCACAGCGTGGTGCGGAGGTCCGAAAGAAAGTCGAGTCGCAGGAGACCGCAAAATTTGACTCACTGCACTGGCGCGGATCGCGCGGGAACTTCAAATTCGGCATTTGGAAATTGTTTTTTTAATTCACAAATGCTGAATTTCCAAGTTTCGAATTTTGAGGGTAATGTCCCGGCATCATTTTCAATGGTTTCGGATAATAAAATAAATTACGATTTTGATGTGTCAGTGCCCCTTTAAAGCGCGCGCAAACAATCTATATAAAAAAAGAGAGAACTGCCTTTGGTTTACCGTAATATCAGGACGTTCAATTTTGTTCAGCATCTCCCGTTTTGAGCTGGCTCTACCTATCGAGGAAGGCACTTACTAAAACTGTCTAATGCTAGAACGACAAAACCACACACGCATGCACATTTATATATTGAACATATGATAAATTCTTAAAACAGTCGGTAGTGTAGCGCGCGACCACACACGCTCGGAGTTGGTAATAACGTAATCTCGCAAAGGTACGCCGGCGGCACTACCGATTTTAGCCGTCCCAGTGTTACCTCATTTGTCCACGCTGACGCTCTCTGGATGGCGATTGCCCCGACTAAGTTGCTGCGCGTCGTGGCGTACTCCGAGTTTAGTTTCGCTTCGCGACTTGCGACCTTTTTTTACCTTTTCGGCGAAGATCCAACGATCAAGCAAGGAGCAAGCTGACATACTTGCAGTCATTATGATCCCATTAAAAAAACCAGGAAGCAGACTCAAGATAAATAATCGTTCCTCTAGAGAGCTGTTTTGAGTGACTGAAGTGACGTGTGCTTATTTTACCTTGGTCCTCAGGAAACATACCTGCAATGGCTGTAACGTTTATCTTTGTGAATTTTTCTTATCATTCCTAAGAAGAAACTGCTTTCAGAAGATCTCACAACCTAATTAGACGTTTTACCCGTAATAGTCTTAAATCATATTAAACACTTTTCAGAATCGAAAAAAGAAAGATGCACGAAGATTATAAATAACCTTCTTTCGCAGTTCCACACGCAAGACTGTGAACACTGTAAGAACCCTAGAAACACAGTGGGCATGCATGCAAACAAATGTGGCCCATGAAGGAGAAAAATATTGAAGGTTAAAAAGCCTGGCAATTCGATCGAATAAATGGCCCGACCGTTACCACTTCATTAAAAGGGAAGAAAATGTTAAAAGCTTGCAAATACGAAGCCCGGTTCTTCGGCAGGAACTTCGGGGTTGCCTTGTAGCTGACTCTTCTTCGCCCACCTGACAGAAGCTGTTTATTAGGTGTAGGGTCTACACATCTTGAAAAGATAGCCTCTGGAAGGTACCATCTAGAAGGCTTGTGCGTAGCGTATGGCGCGTGTTTTCCTCGCTTTCTCTGGCGACGCACACGCGCCTGTCCGGCTGTGGAGCAGCACACGCTGGGCTGTTGCTTGGAACGCCTTCATGCATACCTCGGCGAATTCATTCATGAACTCGCTCATTCACCTTCATTCACATTCACGGCGTGAATCTGAATGGCCCTGAATGAATTCTTGAAATTGAAAAAAATCATGATGTCATGGTGAATGACTTTGTGAATTTGAAAAAAATCATGATGTGATGGTGAATGACTTTGTGAATTTGAAAAAAAATCATGATGTAATGGTGAATGACTTTGTGGATTTGAATGAATTCGTGATGTGATGGTGAGTGACTTCGTGAATTTAAATGAATTCGTGATGTGATGGTGAATGAAGTCGTGAAGTCGTGATGTGATGGTGAATGACTTCGTGAATTTGAATGAATTCGTGATGTGATGGCGAATGAAGTCGTGATGTGATGGTGAATGACTTCGTGAATTTGAATGAATTCCTGATGTGGTGTTGAATGAAGTCGTGATGTGATGGTGAATGACTTCGTGAATTTGAATGAACTCATGATGAGTTGTGATTGTGAATGGCTTCGTGAAGTGAAGAATTCATTGTGATGTGTATGACTCAATGAATTCGTGACGTGATGGTGAATGGCTGGTGAACACGATGAATCTGTGATGTGAGTGGCTCTTGAACTTGACAAGTTCGTGATGGGAAGTAATACCGTAAACTTAATTCTCGACGTGATAATGAGTACGGTTATGAATTCAGAATAGGCGGAAAACATGTTACGCAGGCGCTTGCTTGCTTGCTGGTTGTTTTCATCCTTCACCGCAAACGACAGGGACCCATTTGACTTTAGCGGTTTGGGCATCAGCCTCGCTGCGTAGCCGTGCGCGCCTCAGCGCGGTGGCCTTTTGTCGAGCCAGGACCTGGTTTTAAGTGGCTGACACAAAATGGCGCCACAGTCCTATTCCACGAGAACTGCGAACTCGTGAAGGGCTACCAGCCGTGAAGTCAAATTTAGTCCGGATGAACCTGAAGGACTTCATGAGTCATGCGGAATTCATGATGTGATGGTGAATTCCGGTGAATTCGTGTTGACCGTGATGGTGAATAACCTCGTGAAGTGATGATGAACTCAGATGACTTCGTGAAGTGATGGTGAATTCGGACTAATTCATGATGTGATGGTAAATTCACGATGGTGAATTCTGATGAATTCAGGGTGATGGTGAATGACTTCGTGAATTGGTGATGTGATGGTGAATGATTCAGTGAACTTGGAGGCGGCGGTGATGTGATGGGGATGAATTCTTGGCGCGGTTGAACGACATGATGTGAAGGGGATGAATTCTCGGCGGAGTTTGAAAGCCGTGATGTGAAGGGGATGAAGTTTTGGCGCGGTTCAACGCCGCGATGTGTAGGGCTACGAATTTGGGAGGTCAGAGTACCTTGTGACATGAATGCGAATGAATTTGGAGACGTGATTTTGTTTGTGATGTGATGGTGAATGAAGGGGCTCTAAAATGCCGACCTATGCCTTCATGTGCGCTTTTCTTCGGGTGATGACATCGGACCATTTGGTTCCTGATGTTTTTGCAGGCACGCATCTCGGAGGGGGGGAGGGGGGGGGGGGGGCAATGGCCCCTCCCTCCCCCCCCCCCCCCCCCCCCCCCGAAATCTTCATTTTTACAGGGACCTCCTCTCTTCCCTCCCCTGACCTAATTTTGGTGATTAGCTTGTTTTTAGTCCCCTCGTCGCCGTGTTGAAGACGATTATGGTGTCCGAGGAATGTTTTTTTTCGTGCAAGCTGCCTGTACTTTGACCGGTGTCGTACGCAGTTGCTCGTCGCCAGCTGATGCTCGTTTTTGTCGATTGAATATGCTCTTCACTTTTACATAGAACAGAAATAGACTCCACATGGATAACCTTTTCTCGTAGGTTAAGTAAATTTTTTTTAATTATTTCTTGACAAGACTGTTAGAACCCCATAGACACGGGTCGAAATAGAGCAAACATGTCGGGCAGCTACGCGATCATGCTAAAGGCGTAAACGGCAGTCCGTTCTGCAATCGGCGAAGTGGAGAAAGCGCTGACTCCGGTTTTCGGTAACTACTCCCAAACATTCACAAAACGTCGTTCGATCAAGATATGTTCGCAGAACCGGCTCCCTGCTCTGCGAAGTGCGCAGCAGTGCACTTCGCAGTGAGAGTTTTAAAGGAGCCCTGCAAGGACTTTTTTAGTGGTTTTTAATTTGCACCGAACCTTAGCGCACTGAACGTAGTAACTTAATGAAACTTTTCTTTTCTCGAATTTCGCTTTATTTCTTGAAAGTTATAGGCAAATTAAGATGACAAAAACAAGCAAAAAAAAAACGACCTCCTTTATGACGTCCTTGGTTGCGTGAGTGGCCATGAACTAGCGGAGGGGTAGCGAGCTTAGCGAGTGCTCAAAGGCTTCCGCACTCTGTGTCGACGGCTCGAGAGGGCGCCACTGAAGCATGTTCTGGATAGGCTGTATGAAGCGGGAAGCCAGGGCGGCTCGCATTGCATTTGCTGCGGGATTAAACACTAATTCGGCATGACACTTTGTTGGCCTCGAACGACAGCAAACACGGGGCAAAGATCAGTTCAGAACGGGAGCCACTTCGCGCTGCCATACCTCCAAAGGGCCAAACCGCAAGCCAAGGCTGGTCGCCGAAGGCCTTCGGAACTCGGAACGCTCGGAACCGGTCGCATCTTTGACTGCAGCGCCGCCGCGCACATCCGGGACCTTTCTACGCTCGCCGTTCGTCGGTGCCTGATCCCACTACACCTTCCTATTATGCGCCGCTTTTCCACCGCTTGGTGGCGGATATGTCGACGGGTCATTTCTTGTTTCCATACTTTATAAACTGCATTTGTATTTTTCCTTATCTAAAATACTGAACATGAACAGAAACTACTTTCATAAATATTCGAAACGGCTCTCGCCACTTATATTTTGTATTTTGACGAAAAAGTTTCTAACGGCTCCGTCCAGTAGAAAGGCCAGGACTTAAAACGTCACCATGTCGTCACATTTTGCGCGCTTTCGGCACCGCAGGTCACCCCGTAGGTGGAGGAGATTTCCGCGTCGTCCTGTTAAAATATGACGCACTGATATTTAGTTACTTTCACCGCGCCTGCTGGCTTACCCCAACCCCAAACGACGTGGAAACCGCAAAAAAGGGAGACGCGTAAATATGATTGCAGGGCCCGCTTAAAAAACTGATCTCACTCGTCATCGCATAAAATCTAAAGACACCGCCGTTCTCCAAGATTCAAAAATCACTCTGTCCCAGCGGCGTAGACTTTCCATTTTTCCGGGGGGGGGGGGGGGCAGGCTGAAAAGTTCTCCCGGAAGGGGGGGGGGGGGGGGGGGGGAAGGGGAGGGGATGCTTTTCCGCGCAATTGTTTTTAAACCGGCAACTATCAGTAAATTATTTTTAGGGGTACAATTTAGAGCGTATGTATATCGCCATATGTCCGTCACTGTGTGCGTTTTTTGTTTACATGCCACTACTAGAAGCTCGTTATATGGCACGTAAACAGCGTCTCGGTAAGGATCATAACCCGGGGGAAAAAGGGGGGGTTGTGCCCCCCCTCCCCCAGGATGTCAACAGGAAAGGGGGGGGGGGGGGGCACGAGCCCCGATGTAGTCTACGCCTATGCTCTCTCCCCTCTTCGTTCACAATGTTAATACAGTTGCACTTGTCAATCTTATCTCACTCCCCATACACAATAGTGAACAAAAAGATATGATATTTTGTTTCTTTTACAGAAATATTGCTCGACGTCTAATGAATAGCCAATTATATTTTGTTTTGATATGGTACACCATAATGCAGCCTTTTTAGCCACCAGGGGTCGGGTTTAAACCTCTGGTGGCTAAAAAGGATAAAAAGGGATACCTCGTACTGAGTTGCGGTGAGCGGACGTGTTTCCTGGTTCTCCTCGAGCATCCGAAGCTAAGTGCCAGTTTTTCTTCTCTTCTCTCTCTTTTTTTGAGAGTTGATTGGAAGTGACTATGCGGTAGCAGTATTAGGTTTGAACAGCAGCAGTTAACGTTAGTTTCGCAAAGTAGGCTCTGTTTGAATTTTTGGCGGGAAGGGACGGTTTGTTCCCGGTCTAGACATGGGTCTAGATTTGGGTCGGCATGACAAGGGTGGGGACGAGTTGGTGCAGTGCGAGGGGTGTGGGAGGTGGTGTTACCTGGAGGAGACGGGTTTCGGGAGCCTGGACGTGGCGGCGGAGGTGAGTTTCGAGTGTCGGCTTTGTGTGAAGCTTCAGCAGGTAACTGGGGAATGGGAGGGTAGAGTTCGGGAGATTGATTTCCAGCTTAAGGCAGAAGGAGAGAAGCGGGTGGGTCTCGAGGCCCAGGTAGAGGAGCTGACTAGGCAGCTTAATCAGGAGAGGGAGCAGCGGGTCGGCCTCGAGAAGCAGGCGGAAGAGCTGGGGGAAGTATGGAAGGCGGGTTTAGAGGAGCGTAAGAGGGAGTGTGACAGTAGGGTAGAGCGCCTGGAAGGGGTAATTCGAGCGAGTGAGAGTAGCGAGGGAAGAAAGGAGGAAGTGTCAGTTCTAGCGGGACGAACCACCAGTCTGCAGGCTGGGGTCCCTGGTGGTCGGGAGTCCGGCCTGTTGGCAGGCGGGCTCGACGACGCTGGAGAGCTGATTGAACCTCAGCTCAATGGCGCCTTCGAGCAGCAGGCGTCGGGCAGTCAGGTGACAGGAGATAAGTCGCAGGACAAAGGCGCGCAGGCACCAGGGGGATCTAGGGTACTGGTAGTGGGGAGCTGTAACGTAGCACGGGTTAGGAGGGGTGTACATAACAGGGTGAAGGGAGACCAGACGGTAACTGTAGAGGTCCAGCCAGGGAAGTGTATGGTGGATGCTATGACCGCAGCACGTGAGGGGGTGTGGCATAACCGGGAGGGAAGGAACCTAGTAATAGTTCATGCGGGGCTTAATGATGTGCTGAAGGGTAGGAGCCAGAACCTCGGAAAGCAGCTAAACGTGGGAATACGTAAGCTGAGGGACGTGTCTGAGAATGTGCATGTGGTTGTGTGCACCATTCCAGAAGTTCGGGGGCAGTCCGGGTTAACGGAGAGGAGGGTTGTCGAAGCCAACGGAGTAATTAAGGGTATGAGTCGACAGCTTCGGTACGACATAATGGGAGTAAACAGAGAGGTGTACGAGGCTGGCTCCCGCCCTTTTGCAGATGGCATTCACTACAGTGAGGCCACGGGTTACAGGGTGGGGGATAGGATGGGCCGCACGGTGACTGCTTTTTTGGGGGGACCGAGGGCCCTGGGGGCACTGAAGTAATTGAAAACCCAACGAAGTCAGGAGAGGCACCCAGGGTTAAAAAGAGGAGAAAACGTAAGAACAGGTATAAAAAAACAGCACAATCAGACATTGGATATATTAACATGCAGGGTGGTAGAAATAGGTTAAAATGAGAAGAGGTAGAGGAGCAACTAAGAAAGGAGGATTTAATGGTGTATGGGTTTGTGGAAACACATCTCAGAGACATGGAGCAGCCACCTTGCAACCCTGACTATGTGTGGGAGGAATGCAACAGAATGGAGGGAACGAGGAAGGGAGGTGGAATTGGAGCATTTATTAAGAAGAATATGAACTTTCAAAGGATCAGAAAAGAGTGCGCCGAACATTTGTGGCTGAAAGGAAAAGTCGCTGGGGAATCAACAGTCCTTGAAGTGGTTTACTTATGGACAGGGACAGGTGCTAAAGAGGAAAACAGAAAAATGATTGATTGCATATCAAGAGACATTAGTGAACTAGGGGAAGGCTCCGAAATAATTATTATGGGAGACATGAATGCCCATATTGAGGGTCTGGATGGGTATACGGACTCAACTGGAAGCATATTACTAGAACTGGTGGAAAAACATGACTTAGTTTTATGTAATACCAGTCAGAAGTGTGACGGGCACATAACTTGGGAAACTGGCAATCTGCATTCAACTATAGATTACGTACTCATGTCACACAAAATATATGGTAAGTTACAAGTAATGAAAATAGATGAAGAAGGTTCCAAAAGTCTTGGTAGTGATCACAAACGTATTAAGCTGAATTTCGCCAGAGAAGTAAATGCTGAATCTAGACAACATAATTCAAAGCAAACTTTCTGCAGCGACAAAGAGTTGGAAATAGTTGTTGAAAGAATAGAGGCAGCAGTTTCAGGGCAACGGCATACAGATTGGACCTATGAGAGCCTAACTAGGCTTTTAGCTCTAGAACTAGACAAAGTGAAGAGTAAACGAAAGGGGAAGCAAGGACATAGACCGAAAAGCTGGTGGGACAAAGAAGTGAAGCAAGCGATACAAAAACGGCAGGAAGCCTCTAGAGAACACAGGTATTCCAAGCGTAGTGGGGAGTCCGAAACGGAAGTAAAAAGAAAATGGGACAATTTTATAACATGTCGCCGAAAGGCATCCAGTTTGATCAATGCGAAAATTCAGAGAAAGGATGAGGAATGGATGAGTAATGTAAGTAAGAAAGATAGAAACGCTGCCAAGAAGTTTTGGGAGCACTTGAAGTCACTCGGTGAAACAACTCAAGCTAGACAGAGGTTCATACTCTCGCATCAGGGAGATCAATTAGAGGGAGATGATGCGATACAATATATAGGAGCAGTGATGGAGGAGAAATTTCGGGAACGGTTACATGTGGAAGATAGGAGAACCGAAGGAAGTAGCAGTCCAGTTTGTGACATCGCGGATTTTGGACAAAGAGAATGGGAAAAGGCGGAACGAAGAGTCCCTAGTGGCACGTCGACAGGCACAGATGGTATCCCTATCAAGCTGGTGAAGAATTTGGGTCCTAAATCTAAGGCAAAACTAAGGGAGGTAGTGAGTACCATGATAACAAAAGGAAATATTCCAGATGAATGGAGGCTTAGTAGGATGAGTATGATATATAAGGGAAAGGGAGATAAGTCTGATATTAGGAATTATCGTCCTATAACCGTGACACCGGTTATTTACAGGTTGGTAATGCAGATTATAAAGAACAGACTGGAGGAATGGGTAGATTGCGAGAGCATACTGGGCGAATTACAGAACGGGTTTCGAAAACAAAGAAGGTTGGAGGACAATTTATTTTCTCTAACACAGTGTATAGAAATAGCGCAAAAAGAAAACAGACAGCTCTGGCTGGCATTTCTGGATATCAAGGGTGCCTATGACAATGTCATTGAACCAATGGAACCTGTGGGACATACAGGAGAGCTTAAACCTAGGTTAAGGACTAACAGCTCTATTAAGGAACATTTACAAAGATAATAAGGTGATTATAACATGGGAAGGAAAGGCGACGGGGGAAATAGAGGTAAGACGAGGCCTTAGGCAGGGGTGCCCATTATCGCCTTTGCTGTTTATGTTGTATCCGAGAGGATTGGAGGATAGACTAGAGAAGAGTGGGCTTGGATTCGACCTTTCGTACAGTAAACTAGGCCAAAAAATTCAGCAATCTTTACCGGGATTGATGTATGCGGATGATATTGTACTAATGGCTAACAACAGGACAGAGTTGCAGGAATTAATGAGCATCTGTGGTAAGGAAGAAGAGGAATTAGGTTTAGAATTCAGTAGTGAAAAATCAGCAGTCATGATTTTTAACTGTGATGAAGTTTAGAGGCTGAAAATACAGAATATTACAGTTAAGAGAGCTAGTAAATACAAGTATCTAGGAGTATGGACATGTGATGGTGCAGAATATCTCAGTGAGCATGAAAAGTATATAATAGGTAAGGGCAACAGAAATGTCGCTGTAATGAAAAATAGAGCACTTTGGAATTACAACAGGTATGAGGTGGTGAGAGTGATTTGAAAAGGGGTCATGGTGCCTGGCTTGATTTTTGGAAACGCAGTGCTATGCATGAAATCCGAAGTGGATGCAAGACTAGAAATAAAACAGCGCGGAGTAGGTAGGCTGGCTTTGGGGGCACATTACAAAACGCGAAACCAGGGAGTACAAGGAGACATGGACGGGCGTCTTTTGAGAACAGGGAAGTGGTGAGCAAGATAGAATTTGAGGATCGGTCGAGGCAAATGGATAGGGAGCAATGGGCACGAAAGGTTTTCGGCTATTTATGCGTGAGGAGTATAGACACAAGGTGGAGACTGCGCACTAGGAAATTAAGAGGAAAGTTTTTAGGCTATAGTGGAGATACGGAAGAGCAGGTCTCAGTTAAGAAGAAAGTTAAGGCCACAGAAAGAGATCGGTGGCTAGACGGAATGCAGACAAAGACGGCTCTGGAAAGCTATAGATTAAACAAAACAGTTATTGCCAAAGAAAGCAGTTATGACAACTCTTCGGGAAGCTCGTTGTTTGAGGCGAGGACGGGTGTTCTGCGAACCAGAACATACAGAGCGAGGTACCAGGAAATGGATACAGTGTGCACTTCTTGTGGAGAGGAGGACGAGACGGCTGAGCACTTGATAATCTACTGTAAAGGGCTTCACCCTATGCCTACCGAAGACAACATGAATTTAATAAAGTCAGTGGGGTTTAGAGAGAGCGAAGGGAGAGTGGATTTCAAGACTGTAGAGATTACCAAGCAAAGATTAAGTGAATGGTGGCAGAAAGCGAGAGAAAACTAGGTATTTTCTTATTAACTGATGGCAAGGGGTTTCATAGCCCCACTTTCTTTGTGGTGCGGAGTGAATATATATTTCACATATAAATATTCTAAGCTTAAATGGTGAAACAAAATGGCTAGGTGGCATAATCCGATCCAAAGGGCTCAGCCGGATTCGTCCATCTATCCATCCGTTGTAAAAGGTTTTAAGGAACCCAGTTTTAAGAGGTCGCAAGAGTGTGAACGGGCCTTTAGAGAACCATGCAGTGAACGGAAAACTTAACAGTTCATGCGTTCTTGGCATTTCATCAGGTTCTCGGCAGGCCTCTTCACGATGTATATTATGTGCATTACTTTGGTATTTGTTGATTTTTCTGGAAACAGGTGCCAGCAGGTAGGGCATAGACAATGGTAATTATATTCGTGCATCTGTACAACTTTTTTTTGTTATTTTATTTTAAAGCTTGCTATTTAGTTTTGAAAGAACTTCGTGGTTCCCATGGCGAAGTTGCAAACATGATATTGGTGCGCTCAAAACCAGTCCAAGGTCAGAACTAACGCCAAGGCATCTAAAAAAAATAATGTGACCAGAAACAATGTCATTTATTATGTTGTCAAGCTAGGCCTCGCAAATGTTAGCCAAATCGGGTCCACTAATGCCCACCCATGTGAGAGGGTGTCTTTAGTGCCCATGCTTTTTGTTTAATTAGACCTTGAACATGATTCCTTAATACGTAGGACTTGCATTACGAATGAGTTTTCTAGTTAACGGTGGTGTTCCTGTTAACAAACCATTGTATTAGGTAGGTAGAAAATAAGAGTGAAGTGAACTTTGGTCTTTAATGGCAAGTAGGTTCATATGGAATCATTTTTGCTTCAGTGGAGGCTCAAGTATGCACGACACTGAAGGGACTTTCCTTTCAGTCGACGCAGACAAGGGTACCACAAGAGCCAGCGAGGGAAAGAGAACGGGACCTCTTGGTGTCAGCGTCTTGCCGCCTGCATGGCTGTGCCCCGAACCGTGCAGTTTTTGCCGAGGTAAACAATTCGGCCTTTTGAAAGTTTTGCGGATAAAAAAAAAACATGACTCACTTGCATGCCTTGCTGTAAAAAATCCAATGCAGCACTGAAATTTGTGAGTTGCAGATAATGTCACAGGTAGGATAGATAATCTCTACATTCTTAGAGTTCTGTGAACAAAGGGGCTGCCCAAAGATTACACAGCAGGATGGTGCCCCGCTACAGAGCACCAGAATATGTCGTACCATAGCCTCCTTTATACTGACGAAACCTGGCAGATTGCCACGAGGAGTGGTCGCCGAAATGGAAAAGGTGGAGTGGCAAACAACGGAGAAGAGTCTCACTGCAGCGCACGCGAAACACAAAAAAAGTATGTTTTGGGTCCTCGCCACTGCAAAAGCTGTGTGCTGACCTCCAGGTTCCCCGAGGAATGGCTCTTTAATGCTCTGTGCTACCAAATCCTCATGCTCCAAATCTGTGACCAGGCACTCTATGACTCCGTCGTCGAACTGGCAGGCTTTGTGAGTATAGAGGTGCTATGGTCATACTCTAATCCAGTTTGCTCCTTTTTTTTTCAGTGGGAGAGCATCGTTTTGTTTGCATTCTTAAAAAAGAGGGTTAGACTGTTATGATTAAATTGGTGGGGACAACCACTAACAAGCTCCGTTTGCTGTCGTCAGGGCCTCCGCTATTCTTATCAATGCCAATCTTCGCAAAAGAAAACAAGATGGGGGAAGGGACAAGAGCAGAGGAAAGCCGTGCCGTTTGCGTGGTAGATGTAACTACTCATGCTGAAGATAAATCACATGTAACTATGGTTGTTTAAGATAAATGTGTTTGAAAGGGCGTCTTCGCTATGCCAATCTGTAAACATATTTTTTTAAAGCTGGAGACCAAGTGAGATAAGTATCATCTGCTGTCTTCTCAACTGGTTATTTCAATATTTTATTAGGAGTACTTGGCCATGACTTCAAAAACAAACCAAAGACCAGATTCGGGCTCATGTTGGAAGGCGGGTCTTTCCTGCCAAACTTCAGAAACATTAATCTAAGCAAAGATGATAAACAAATTACTATTAGTTTTAGTGTCCCGCCATTTCTGCATACAAAAGACGCCTATAAATGTACAGCACACGAAAAGTTATAAGAGACTTTGTAGTGCAGAGATCCATTATGTACTCCTTTTTTTATTGTTGATGAGTGATGGAAATCGTAATAATTACTACCTTGTAGTAGGCCTTGTACATGAAGCATTCCCTCACATGCATACAGATGTTAAAGCAAGCTTTAAGCCCTCTCTAAATTCCATCGTGGCTTGCTTTCGTTACAACTCAAAAGGGAGCACAATAAGACGGGGACGAGAAAGGAAGAAACAAGCACTCACTACCAACTAGTTTATTCAGAAAAAAAGTCTTCCCTTCCTTTCGTCCCTGCCTTAATGTACTCTTTTCTTTCATTGCAGCCACGAAGCACCTTGCCCAGCAAAGAATTTTATAATGCTTTCTTTGACTGTACTAGACACTCTCAGTAGATAAGCCCCAGTCTTGCCTAGCAACTAGGTTATGCAGGGTGCTGCAGAACAGGTTCAGCTAGACTTGGTATCCTCCCCTCTTTCCTCAGTAGGGACCGTGCCCCTTGTGCTTCAACTGCTCTCAGTGCACTTACTGATTTATTATTTATGTTCCCTTTGAGCCTTAAATTGATATTATTTTAAAAGGAAAAAGCAGACAATAGCAGCAGCAGCCTCCCCCGCCCCTCCACTCTCTATCTCTCTCCATGGGAATATTTTAGGTTCCTCCTGATGGCTAAAATAATTTTGAATGCAATAGTCTGCATTTTTATGGTGTCCATCTGTAACCTGATACATCATCAGGGTGTCTACCAACCTGAAATTCTCAGGGAAATCGTCAAAGAGTTGGCTTCATCAGGGAAAATGACCACTGAGAGTGGAACGGCGATACGAAACAAAGCTTGATGGTTGCACATTGGCACAACTATGCTGAATAATGTTTCTGAATTATGATCCTTTGACCCAGAAGTGGTCAGGAAGTTTTTATCAAAATAGCCAAGGGAAATTCTAGAAAAGTCGAGAAATTTGAAATCAGTAATTTGGTAGACACCCTGATGCACTAGTTCCACTGTACGAAATGCTTCACAATCAAGTGAAAATTGGGGAATGCGAAATATAGAAAGGCAGCAATGGGCGTCTGCCTCACTTGCCTTCACTCTGTTGCATGGACTTTCCATCTATGACACTGCGGGCACTTAACATGTCCTCGACAATTTTACTTTGCTCACCTACAACTTCGTCTGACTTCCAGAACTTATTTCTTATCATTGGCTTCTTTTTTCCCAGGACCCACCCAGTAAAGACTTTCGGGAACCCGGCGTTACTTTTCACTGGAAAGCACCCATGGACATCTGGCAGCATGTGCGTTGTCTGCGAGGACCTATCAATCGACATCCTGGACTTTTCAGCAGGAATCTCTCGGGTATTAGCCATGTACTGAGCATAGAAAGGTCAGTATGTGGGGGGAATCGACGAAGCACACTTTTTGTGTTTGAGCACCCTCATCGGTAGAAAAATACAAAGATTTCGCTAAGAGCTGTGAAAGTTGTGACAGCACTTGGAGCACATTCCTAGAACAGGGAAAAAGAATTACCAATATTGGTTACTCTTTTAATGTTTTCCCTATGTATTTGGTGAATATTCCAGCTATAATACAAAGGTTTGTGTGTTCCAATGTGTATCTAAACTTCTGTTAGATTTTTTTTCTTGTGCATCTGTTGATATGAGGATTCAAACCATAGAAGAAGAAACTGCAAAAAGAAAAACAAAGCTTTGAAAAAACAGCAAGTAGGCAAACAAAGCTTTTAGGAAACTTGTAATTTTTTTTTAAATTCTAATTTAATCCTCAACATCAAGCAGGCAAAGCAAGCCTTCACAAAACTTGTCATTGTAATTTATTTTCGTTCTTGTCTAATAGTTATACCAGTTTTGTGTATTAGTATTATTTCTTATGATGTTATTTGTTTAGTGTTTGTGATAAAACCCCTGTAATAAGCCGAAGCAGGCTTTTGAACCAATGTGTATCACATTAATTTCTAATAAAGTAATTGTTTTAAATACTTGTGGCTTGGTTTGCAGTGCCTGCATGGTAGGACTCATGAAGTTGCATTTCCACAAATGGCAGTGATATGAGCTGAGAGAAAACAGCTATCTTTATTGTTAAATTTGAAGATTCCTGCAATTTATTGCCACCCACCTGCCCACTCAAAGCAGGCATAAAGCAACAGAACATGCTCTTTTCACACCAGCTCTTGCCAATAGTATAGACATGTGACAAAAAAGATATACAACCTATTGTAAATGATAAGTATAACCAAACTAATAGAAAGTTAAGCTGCCGATTAAAAAAAAACTTTTACTTTTTTTTGTTGTGTGCAAATTCCAATGTAACAAAACAATGCTGTCCTGAAAGCTTCTGTTGTGTTTCATGATAAATATTAGAGCAGCATTCAGTTCAGCATCGTTAAGACCGTCATCATTCATTTTTCCATGTTTCATTACAGGAAATTGTAATATATCAGTTCTGCATTTCGACGTTTACACTTGCAGACAATTGATGTTACCGCTTCTTTTAGGTTGAATCAAAGTTTCCATTTCAACTTTTATACTTTCCCACAGTTGATGTCACTACCCTTGTTTTAGAGTAATTCAAGTTGAACCTCGCAGGCGGCAAGAAGTCTCCTAGCGATCACAATGCCTCCCTTTGTTCGACAAACTGATACTTGACTAGGGCTGCTATACTCCAGACAAAGTGAGAGTCAGCACTGACTACCTTTCGGAGAGTCGCTCATACACTCCCATGACTCTTTTGCGATAGGAGTCGGGGGACTCTTCATAAAAGGAGGGTCCTCACAACTCTTGTTACAGAGTCACGGGGATTACCAGGAAGGAGTCGTGTGACTCTTTTTCTCCGTTGGATAAGAGTCGTTAAAGAGTCGCAGTTGACTACGTCACCTGGAGTCGCCCATACACTACCGTGACTCTAGTGTGATAAGAGTCGCAGGACTCTTCTTTAAACAAGAGTCAAGTGACTCTACAAACTGGAGTCGTGGAGGAGTCAAATCTGTAGCGCGCAAAGGAGTCGTGGCGACTCTCTTTAAAAAAAGAGTCGAGCGACTCTACAGACTGGAGTCGATTCTGCGGCGTGCCAATACCCCCCAAAGAGAGTCATAGCGACTCTTTTTTTTTAAGAGTGCAGCAGCTCGGCATCGCGACCACAGTGATCGCGACTTCGCGCCGAGGAAGCGCGCCACAAAAGCGCGCCAAGTGAGGCAGTAAAATCACTGTCGATCGGAATGTCTTAAACCATTCAAAGGGTGCGTAACTAAACAAGTTTTAGAAGTCCAGAGTGCAGTCATTTTTTTATTTTAGTAAAGTACTAAATATCATTTAACACTTTATAGTTGCTCTGTTGAACTCGGAATTTTCCTTGGCGACGACACTCCGCCCGAGCACCCCTAGGCCAGCCTTGAGCCAGAGCGGAGCGTCGTCTGCTGCAATGTTTTCTAAGCCAGAAATGGCGGCGCGTCGGCTGTGGCCAGTCGGAACGCGCGCGGCACGATCAGTCCATGGCGGTACTTGTAGAATTCATTATATCCAGTGCTTTAGTTTGGCTGGCGCTCCCATGTCCCGCAAAAGTTTTCGGCCGAGTGTGCGTATTATCTATGAGATAAGTTTGTTTATAAGATACGATATTGCCGAAAGCTTTTCAAGCCAAGGAAGTAAGAATGATGCGCCACATAAACAGGAAATATACGAAAATGCCAGTGTTCCAAGTCTAAATGGCGCCAGTCACAAGTGTGCAACCCAGCCTTGACTCGAAGAGTTCGTTGTGCAAAAATTAGCGAACGGCCCTGACGCTCTTCTTCCCCAGGATCGTATCCCGCATGTCGACACAAACCTACCTCAACAGCTACCGCCATCTATAGGCGACGGCGGCAAGCACACAACCAGTATGGTATCCGCCGTCGCTCGTAGATGGCGCCAACCTTTCCAGTTATAATAGAAGAATGGATAGTTGGGCGCGTTGGTGGGAATTCATTGTAGGAAACAGCGCGAAAAACAGATGTCGACGAAGAAGCACACAGATCGAGTACAGCTCCGCTGGTCTTCCTTCTTCACGAGAGTGGAAAGGCTGAAGGTTTTTTTTAGCCATGCTCGAATTATTGACGAACATGAATGCGCGGATTGGGTGTCGGACGAGGTTCCAAATTTTGCGGTTCGGATGCGGGTACAATGTATGCTGATGCGGATCGGACGTGGATGCAATAATGTAAGAACATTGCGAATGCGGTTGGGGTGCGGATAAAAGAGTTCGTGAATGTGGATCGGATGCGGGTGATCAAACAAACTGTTATCCGGGCTTGGCTCTACCCTTTTAGAAGCTTGGCACTTGAAACAACATTTCCTCCTCACGTGTTCAAAGGAATACATGAAATGAATGTGAAGCAATAAAATAAAGTATATAGAGATCTGTTTTTATTCACAGCGTGCTGAGCTTGTACGATATTTGAAAACTCATAATTTTTCATAGTTTATTTCTCAATATATAAATAATACTTTGTTTGCAAGACAATGTCACGGGCTGTATGTGGCATCAATTTGGATCTGTCGTACTCTAAAATATCTACTTAGAAAAAAAATAATGATTGGGGCTGTAATGGCATGTTTGGGAATGTTCACAAACTTTTTGCCTGTAAATACTAAACATTCTTTTATATTTTGTATGGCTATATTATACATAGATTGCTCTAAGAAGTATCGACGATCTGTCGCTAAAAGTTCCGAGGTCGATCGGGAATTAAACATAAGAGTCGACAAACCTCCGTCTTTCTTTCCTTTAGAATTTACTTGCCTCGCGGTCTTTCGTATGGGTTCAGTGTTTACGAATAAACCCGAAAAAATAAAAAAATAAACTTTCCTGTACATTTTCCGTCGATTCGTATTCATCAGAAAGCTCAAAATTGCGACGTCTCAATAACAAAAAAAAAAAGAAAAAAAGGAGATGTTTTACAAATAAACTTTATATGATCACTGGCCCTGAGGAGATATCATATAAGCTTCCTCTGAAATATGTAAAGCTAGTCAAAAAACGGGTTTGTTCTCTAAGGTACCATGTCCCATTGTCCTATAGAAAAATTGGTGATGGTTCCCAGACTTCATTTTGTTTTTTTAATTTTTTCAATTATAAGAACGCATTTAAATATACTCCGAATTTTAAAAAAAATGGGAATCTGATAAAAATAAACTCTGATAAACCCAGGGGCTCGTGCCCCCCCCCCCTAATGACATCCGGGAAGGGGGGGGGGCAGAGGCCCCACCCCCCAGGCCATGATCCTTACCGAAACGCTATTTACGTGCCAAGTAACGAGCTTCTAGTAGTCGCATGTAAACAAATTAACGCACACATCGCCGAACATATGGCGATATACACACGCTGGAAAATGCACCCCCTAAAATAAACTACTGATAATTTCCGGTGTGAAAAAAAATTGCGCAAAAAAGCACCCCCCCCCGGAGAACTTTTCAGCCTGCCCCCCCCCCCCCCCTGGGAAAATGGAAAGTGTACGCCGCTGGGAGAGAGTAATTATTGAATCTTGAAGCCCCGCGTTGTCCTTATATTCGATGCGGTGACGAGTGAGATCAGTTTTTAAAGGGGTCCTGCAATCATATTTAAGCGTCTACCTTTTTTTCGGTTTCCACGTCTCTTGGTGTTCGGGCAAGCCAGCGGGCACGGAGAGAGTAATTAAATATCAGTGCGTCATATTTTAACGGAACGAGGCTAAAACCGCCTCCACCTACGGGGGCGACACGCGGTGCCGAAAGAGCGCAATGTGTGACGACATCGTGACGTTTTAAGTCCTGGCCTCTCTAGTAGTCGTAGCCGCTAAAAGCTTTTTAGTCAAAATACAAAATATAAGCGACGAGAGCCGTTTCAATTATTTATAAAAGTAGTTTTTGTTCAGTATTTATATAAGAAAAAAAAACAAATGCAGTTTATAAGGTACGGAAACACGAAATTACCCGTCGACATACCACCACGAAGCGGTGGAAAAGGCGGCGCATACTAGAAACGTGTAGTGGGATCAGGCACCAACAAACGGCGAGCGTAGAAAGGTCCCGGATGTACGCGCCGGCGCTACAGTCGAGGATCCGACGGGTTCCGAGCGTTCCGAAGGCCTTCGGCGAGCAGCTTTGGCTTGCGGTTTGGCCCTTTGGAGGTATGGCAGCGCGAAGTGGCTCCCGTTCTGAACTGATCTTTACTTTCTTGTTTGCTGCCGTTTGTGGCCAACGAAGTGTCATGCCGAATTAGTGTTTAATCGCGCAGCAAATGCATTGCGAGTCGCCCTGGTTCCCGCTTCATACAGCCTATTCAGAACATGCTTTAGTGGCGCCCTCTCGAGCCGTAGACACGGAGTGCGGCATCCTTTGAGCGCTCGCTGAGCTCACTTCCCCTCCTCTAGTTCCCGGCCACTCACGCAACCAAGGACGTCATGAAGGAGGTTATTTTTTTGCTTGTTTTTGTAATTTTAATTTGCCTATAACTAGGGTTCCGCGTTTTCGGTTTCTATTTTTTTTCAAAATTCGGCGTACTTTTTTCGATGTTTATTTTAAAATTCAATTTTCGGCTTTTTTCGGCTTATATTTATGCCCACAAAATTTTATCGGCGTTTTCCAGTGTATATACAATAAACACCAACGGTCACCGGATCAGATGATTCTTCTAGCTCTGATATGTTTGATCATTCAAAGAATAAAGGCACAGATACATTGAAAAAGAAATGGACACTTTATTTGGCAAATGTGTGCAACTGTAGAAGAAACAAGAAGAAAACAGAAGTACAGACAAGTCAGATATAAAGCCTATTTCCCCAAAAAAATGGAACTTTACCGTCTGTACGTCAGGATTACGTGATCTTATTTTAGTACACACGCATGTACATTCCCAAGTTCTCCTCGTTGATCCGCACTCCTTCCTCCCTGTTAATATAACCCTGAGCTTCGAGAATGCCCTCACAACGCTAACACTGTACACTGGCAGGCTGAGGATATGAAGAGCTGCCTGAGCCAAAATTGGCCCATCAACCAATTGTGACCACCAAAAGATACACGGTGCGACGTATTGAAGCACAACATAACATGCAGAGCTTGAATCAAGTCAGTCTTCTTTACAACGAGTTAAAAAACACGCTTGTATATGGGGAGTCAGGGGGCATTTCAGACTTCACGTTCGGATCGATGATGTGGCACATTCAAACCAAAACATGTATTCCATAAATTCGGGCACATTTCAATAGACACTGTCGTTCCATTTTTTCGCCACAGCTCAGCGGTACGACTACAAGGTCAAAGTGAGATTTTCCGGTTAAAACGTAATTTTAGAAAATGAATGCGACGTATTTTTATCGGTTTCAATCGAAAATGTTGAGCCTAAAAACTGACCTTTTTCGGTTAAAACCGAATTTCCGAAAATGGATTCGGCGTACTTTTATCTGTTTTTATTGGTTGAAACCGAAAACGCCGAACCCTACCTATAACCTCTAAAATAAAGCGAAATTCGAGAAAAGAAAAGTTTCATTAAGTTAGTACGTTCAGTACGCTAAGGTTCGGTGCAAATTAAAAACTACTAAAAAAGTCCTTGCAGGGCTCCTTTAACACTCTCACTGCGAAGTGCACTGCTGAGCACTCCGCAGAGCAGGGAGCCTGCTCTGCGAATACATCTTGATCGAACGACGTTTTGTGGATGTTTGGGTGTAGTTACCGAAAACCGGACTGAGCGCTTTCTCCGCTTCGCCGATTGCAGAACGGACTGCCGTTTGCGCCTTTAGCGTGATCGCGTAGCTGCCCGCGCGACATGTTTGCTCTATTTCGACCCGTGTCTATGCAGTTCTAACAGTCTACTCAAGAAATAATTTAAAACATTGTACTTACTCTACGAAGAAAGGTTATCCATGTGGCGTCTATTTCTGTTCTATGTAAAAGTGAAGAGTATATTCAATCGACAAGAACGAACATCAGCTGGCGACGAGCAACTACTTATGACACCGGCCAACTTTACAGCCAGCTTGCACGAAAAAAACATTCCTCGGACACCATAAGCGTCTTCAACGCGGCGACGAGGGGACTGGAAACAAGCTGATCACCAAAATTGGGCCAGGAAACGTCCACTTGGCAAAACTTTCAGCCTTTCTACTTTGGTGAAGAAGGAAGAGCAGCGGAGCAATAGCTTCTGTTCTCGGCGGTGGCTTTTCCAGGCGAGCGATCTGCTCCTCTTTCTCAAGGGAATATGAAGTGCTCGACGCAGTGGAACGTTAGGCAATAGCGGCCTCGCGGCGGTTACGAAACCATTCGCGCTGCTGCGCACTTCGCCGCTCATTCCGTTCCCGCGTTTAGTAGACCGTAGGGAGTTTTAGTAGACCGTGTTTCCCCCTCCTCTACGAAGAAACCGCCACTGCTCCTGCGCGCCGATGGCCTTGGCTGTAGAGTTCCGGGTAGCAGAGGGGCTTAGCGGAGGGGGAAACACGGTCTACTAAAACTCGCTCGTGTTTCCCCCTCCACTAAACCCCTCCGCTACCCGGAACTCTACAGCCAAGACCATCGGCGCGCAGGCGCAGTGGCGGTTTCTTCGACGGCGGCAACCATTTTCGTGTCGACATTTCTTTGCAGCGGTTGTAAAAAAAGGGTGGCTAAGGGTAAGAGGGATAAGGGGAGAGGGAGGAGGGCGCTTATAGTTCCGCTTTTGTAGAGAAGGGAAGCTCGACGAAGTGTTTGCTTTTGTTATCTTTAAGCGCGCTCAAACAATTTAAAAAAAGAGAGAACTGCCCTTGGTTTACTGCAATATTAGGACGTTCAATTTTGTTCAGTAGCTCCCGTTTTGGGCTGTCTCTACCTATCGAGGAAGGCACCCACTAAAACTGCCTAATGCTAGAACTATAAAACCACACACACACACATGCACATTTATATATTGAACATTTCATGAATTCTTAAAACAGTCGGTAGTGTAGCGCGCGACAACACACGCTCGGAGTTGGTAATAACGTAATCTCGCAAGGGTACGCCGCTGGCGCTGCCGAGTTTAGCCGTCCTAGTGTTGCCTCATTTGCCCACGTTGGCGCTCATTATCAACCGATGGTGGCGCTCTCTGGATGACGACTGCCCCGACTTCGTTGCTGCGCGTCGCGACGTGCTCCGAGTTTCGTTTCGCTTGGCAACTTGCGACCTTTTTTACCTTTTCGGCGAGGATCCAACGATTGATCATTCCTCTACAGAGTTGTCTTGTGTGACTGAAGTGATGTGTGCCCATTTTACCTCGGTCCTTAGGGGAGATATCTGCAATGACTGTACCGTTTATTTTTGGGAATTTTTCTTATCATTCCTAAAAAAAGTTGCTTTCAGAAGATCACACAACCTAATTAGACGTTTCACCTGTAATGGTCTTGAATCACTTAAGCACTTTTCAGAATAAAAAAAAAGATGCACAAGGTTTATAAATGTTTATAAATTAATTTCTTTCGCAGTTCCACACATCAGACTCAACCCTGTAAGAACCCTAAAAACACAGTACGCATGCATGCATTCAAATGAGGACATGAACGAGGAAAATATTGATGGTTTAGAAGCCTGGCAATTCGACCGAACTAAATGGCTCTACGTGACCACTTCATTAAAAGGGAAGAAAATGTTAAAAGCTTGCAATTACGAAGCCCGGTTCTTCGGCAGGAACTTCAAGGTTTCCTTGCAGCTGACTCTTCTTCGCCCAGCTCACGTGACAGAAGCTCTTTATTAGCTGTACGGTCTACACATCTTTAAAAGAAAGCCTCTAGAAGGTACCATCTAGAAAGCTTGGGCGTAGCGTATGGCGCGTGTTTTCCTCGCTTTCTCTGGCGACGCACACGCCCGTGCCGGCCTGTGGAGCAGCACACGCTGGGCTGTTGCTTGGATCGCCTTCATGTGCGCTCTGCTTAGGGTGATGACAACTGACCATTTTGCTCCTGACACTTTTGTTCCTCTTCTGCTCCCGAGCAAGCGCGTCTCCGGTCGCCACGAGCGCTGGGAATTGAGTGCTACGGCGGTAGTTTGTAAGCGGCTATTTGTATTTTTCTCGTGAGCGCGCGTGCTGGCGGCATCGGGTACTACAATCTTTCTATTCGTAGTTCTTGGCTTCCAATAAACGTTTTCTACCTACCTAAAATGTCATCAGTCATCACCCTAAGTAAAGTGCACGCGAAAAAAAGAATCCAGACAGACGATGCGCTACAGAAAGAGGTCCTGCAGTGGCTCCAGCAGCGGCCCAGTTCTTTCTACGCCAAAGGCATCAGGGGGCTGCCGAAACGATGCATGCGGTGCCTGGGCACTCACGGGAAATATTTTGTAAAGCTGACTTAGTTGGATGCGTGTCGAATTTTCCATTTCCTCTGTAGGAATAAAAGATCTGCTTAATGAGAAGCCAGAATTTTTTTTACGTGCTAGAGGTCTTCAAGTAAAGCTTTCTGAAACGCAAATTTTATGTCTATGATTACAAAGACAAATAATCATGGACACACAAAATCTTTGTACACAAAATGTTTATTTGTTCCGTAGTCATCACCAGAAGTAATTCTTACCATGTAAAAAAAATAATGATTAAACTGTAAGGTTCAACGAAGGACCCAGTTGAGCCAACAGACCAGTGCCAGCGCACAATAGGCTAATAGTAAAGTGGCCCAATTTTTTAATGATATCAAGCGAGCGTCGACCGCGGGACGGCCAGTGCCGCGGAAAAATGCGGCGTCACGGGAGAGATTAATTGCGTACGCATAAAGCCCTTTCTGGTGGGAGCGTCGTCTGCTAGGCTATTCCGGTGACCGCTCACAGCCCCTGCTCCGTATCAGGGCGCTTGCAATGTCGAAGTGCATCGCCGATACGCCCCTGCTCTTGAAATGCATTCAAAATCCTACTGACGTTAGCCTGTGTAATCCCGACTCTTGTTTCTATATCCCTTTGCGTCATGCCGCCCATCGACATTCTCACAACACGTTCCCGTGTTTTTATGGGCCCTTGAGGAGGCATAAAAATGTATGCGCGCGCCCACTGGTCAAAGAAAACTGACTACCGGGCTACACAGGCTAGATGACGACAGCAACAACGCAGTTAATAATACAAAGGATCAAGCCCAAGCGGAGACCCTGTCTATACTCCGTTTCACTTTGTGTTGCACCGCAGCCGACGCTACGAGCCATCTTGTCCAGTCCATCGCTAAAAGTAAGTCACGTGGCCTTCCCGTTGAGTACAACTGCACGGGGAAGCACGATGTGACGTGTCGGGGTCAAAGCACTGGATTGGTTTTGATGCCTCGTATAGCATTGTCTGCGGTATATAGTTTAATGCATCGTTGCATTGTCGCGTCACCGTGTTTTTAATTTTTGTTAGCAAACATAAAATCAACAAAAAGAAAGCAAATTAAACTTGAGATGACACGCGGTTTTTGCCACGGCCACGCCTGAGCACTATCACGAAAGCAAGCGCTGTTCGTGTTCAGATCTTTGCTTAAAGGCGGTTAGCTATGCCGGCAGATAATGAACAGGGGCTGTGTGCGGTCCACGGAATAGCCTAGCAGACGACGGTCGCAACAGAGAGAGCTCTGTGCGCACACACTTCATCTCTCCCGTGACGCCGCATTTTTCTGCGGTACAGCGCTGGCCGTCCCGGCGATCGACGCTCACTTGATATTATTTAAAAATTGGGCCACTGTACATGCACCTCCCTTTTAAAGGGAAGATGGGGTACTTCTGCATTAGAGAAAAAAAAACACTTGTATGGCGTTCGTTTGGCCTTTAGAATAACATATATCACGATTATGTTTCATTGCGACGCGCCGGAGAGCCATAAGAGCAAAAAGAGCAATTTCAAAATAGGGCTGAAGCCCCGCCTCTCTCGCCCGCCTTGGGCAGCCAAAAAATCCGTCGATGACGTCCCGTACAGCGACTGCGTTTCGCGTTTTCTCGCGTGTAACTATACTTGCGCAGCAAATGGTTTGGATATGAGAGTTCACAGGGTAAAAATACATTAGAATTCACTTCTTACTCATTTTTTTTTCAAAAACCTACATAGCTTCCCTTTAATGATACAAACTCCCTTTTAGAGACAGTCAGATGAAACAACCTCGGTTTCAGTGAAGATAATAAGCACGCTGCATCTCCTATGCCTTGAGAAAAGTCATAGCAGTCACGCACGGTCACACATGTAATGCAGCCAAAATCTATCAAAAATTATATCTGGCTTAATGGTTACATATCTCACGTGCGCACTAAATAAACACGAATCCAGTCCTCAGCGCGGTTACTTCGCTAACGCTTGCAGTTCTAAGCTCGCAGTGCTGTCTAGATCCGAGCGAGCTCAAGGCAAAACGATAACTTGCTAACAATGTAGCGCTGCGCATCGAAACTTACTACCGAACTCGCTGAAACACCACCACCACCACCACCACTCCGATCTACTCTGATCGCGCCACTCTGTGGATGTCCCCCGAACTATTAAGTGAGAAAAAAACTCATAAATTGAATGAAATATTCAATTTATATGAATAAACTGCCGTGGATCCTTCAAAGCATGCAAAGTAAGCCAAGAGCACGACAGTCCCCCATTCAAAATCCGCGAGAAACCCCTCTCCGTCAGTTTAGCCAGTCGCCCACCGGGAGGAAAGTTCGCGGTGCTCCACATAGATGGCGCCACAGAAAGAAAAAAAGATAGGGATAAAACCGAGGGAGGACGCAATCTGATCGCTTATTTGGCTCTTGTTTCCCCACTTGCCTATCTTACACCCTGGTTGTAGGTCACCTCGTAGTAGAGGTGTGCCACGAAATTGAGAAGTTTCAAAATACCAAAATATTTGTTTCGGAATTTTTAAACTATAGCAGATTGAACCTTTCCTATGCGCAGTTTGTTTATCACATATCTAGAGCGGTGTTCCGTGTTCGGGAGACTCCTGCCATTACGAAGCTTTCCCGCAAAGGACAGGACTGCTTTCGAAAGCTGAACATAATCTAATAAATTCTGAAATAAAATATTAAAAAATTGACTAAGCCGATTTTAAAAGGCACGACTTGAGACAAATCACAACCACCAATGCACGCGACTTACCACAGTATCGCGATTTACAATACCATAGCGATTTTTCTTGTAAACTTTTACCACAAGGTTAACGAGAATGTGCAAGCACAGTCCCTCTCTCGAAGGTTGCTTCTTCCCAAGCACGCGGGTGTGCTGCAGCGAAGCGAGATTGTAATGTTTACCGTCGTGGGCGAACTTCCTCCGCACAATTCGAAGCCCAACTGACAAGTTTCGTCAATGTTTTATGCAATGATCGAACCGGATAGTACGGTATTTGAAGCAATATTGAGCTCATCAAGATTTGAACAGGCCTACCACAACATGAAAGGAAGGGGTCTGACAAGGGGTCTAACAAGGTCCTGAACGAGTCATTGGTATTACAATCAGAAAGAAATAACATTTCTCACATTTTGAAGAATTATGTTAAATAAGCCTCAGCGGGCGTCTGCTTTCTGCTGTAGACGAGAAATTTAGCCAGTGAAGTACCGCTGCCAGCCTGGGATCTTCAATGGGCAACATACTGTGGTGATACACGACCGCACGCCGGTGCCAAGCTGATCCAAATAGAAACTGGCAGGGGAGTGGATCGGACCCATGGTCCCCAGGTTCCATAGTGCAAGTTTTGGCCCACATGCTCCGAGCCACATCACGTTTTTGGCGAAATGCAACACAGTGTACGGGGGTAACCACTTGGCAGAGACCTTCGTCCGACAGTTGAGAACCAATTTAACGCAGCAAGCACATGGACAATCCTGAGGCAGAGCAGGTTGGCCGCAAAAAGTGACAAAGACAATGTACGAATGAACAAACATTTAATTGCGAATCTGTGCAGTAAAAGTGAAGAACGACAGTTCCGAGACTGCCGAATAATTTGCGAGGGTCATATACCAGCACGAGACTTATGAAAAAGGCACCCCGAAAAAGTAACACTTTGAACAAAAGCGGGGTCAATGTAGGACGGGGACACGTGAAGGCTGGGCGTTGAGGCACTTTTTTGTTTTTGAGGAGCGCCAACACGTCTTGCGAGACTAAAAATATTGAATACTCTGGGAAACTGATAATATATGAAACTTCATGTAGCGGGTTCATGCACGGTTAAATAGGACTCAACTGCACGCTAGGGTGAGGCATGGCAGTGGACACTGGCACCATAGGTTTAGCTTTCTATTAAAAAATGCTACCCACAGAAAAAATACCAGGAAGCACATTTTGACACGAACGAGTTTGGAAGTAGTGAACACTTTCACTGGGATCCAAGACAAAGGAAAAAATCGCTTGCAGAGGCTACACAACTAAACAAAGACAAACCCAATACAAGAGATGAGCTCTTACTCTACACCTTCGAAGCATGCACTGCAATGATGGATTGCAGTGCATGCTACGAGAAATCCCAGCCAATACAGCACTGGATTTTCTCCGATGGCTCGTAGCAGCTGCTGTGGTCCAGCTCAAGTTGGAAAGGAGAAAAACTGCACATTCCATGTCAAACAGAGAAACTGAATGGGGCTCTACGTCCAACAGTCGAAAAAGGTTTCTGTTGAAGGACTTCGATAGTTACGTTGTATTAAGTAGCTTGTAGAAAAATCTAGCGGGCAAAACATCGAGCAGTTCACACAGAGTGTAACCAGAAACTTTGGCAAAAAAAATTAGGATCTAAACTCACTGCCATGATTGCGGAGGAGGTGAAATGGTATTTGTGTCGGCAGTGCAATTACCTTGGCAATTATTAACATCAACGACTGCGTACAAGTGTGCACACCCGAGAACACTGCAACTGAGAAAATCGCGAGTGGAGGGAAATGATTGAGAAGATCCATATTCCCCTGACAAAGAAAATCTAGAGACTAACCCCAAACAACACGTTAGCCTTGCCTGCGATGTTTTTGATTAACATACATCATTCAACAACCAGTGCAACCACTAAACTGTCCAAACGCAGAAGTTTCAACTGGGCAGCTTACAAACTAAGCATAAATATGGTGCTTCGATGTAACACACAATAAATTCAAACAAAATTGTGAAAAAAGGTAATCTTTTTTTTTGTTTGCGAGGTCAAACGAACAGACATTTCCGAAGACAACAATCAAAGTCAAGACATCCATAATCAAGTGCTCCAAAACACTGCCCACATTCCAATAAACTGCAGGACAAAGTCGCGTGTGCCGTAGAACAAATTAACCCCCGTGTCGCCCACGTAAAAAAAGCAACCTGCTTTTTTGGTAAAAAGCACTTCACAGGTACAGTTGGCAAACTAAGAAATATGGTTCACAAGGTACTTATGTTGATCTTGGTACGACCTGCGCTTACAATTGCAACACACCGGAGTCGACTTGCCAAAAAACTGGCCAAAAATTCTTAGCGAAACCAGAGCTTCAGAAACTGCTGCCAGAGCTGCTGAATGATGTCCTCCCAAAACCTATCGCAGTGATGTTGCAGCTACACCCTTTTTCTAAAGCGATTAAGGTTTAAAAACTGGAGGTTTTACCTCAAACACAGGAAAAAAGTTTGAAAAAATCATAGCAAACACCACGCAAGGTTTGCTGCAAGTAATGTGGTTCCCCTGTCCACAAAACTAAACAAACGAGCACTACACTACGAAGAAGACAGCACTTTAATATAACATGACGTAGGTTACATGCGTCATGAAACGACAGCAACAAAAGCACGCACACAAAGGGGTTAGAATATGAAGTTAGCAGGTTACAGAAATGCTTTAGACAGGTGATGTGGGGACACGTTAAGCTATTTTTTTTTCTTTCTTTCTTTCTAGAGATAAAACAACGGCAGTCACATACAGATGGGTAAGAGAGAATTACAGAGAAAGGAAAAAGAAGTATAACCAATAAAATAAATGGCACTAAGGTTCCGCCACTCTGATGACTTTTTCATTTTTTTTCTTTCTTCTTTACATCACGCAGCAGCAGTTGGGGTCGTTGGAATCCTGCAAAGGCCGCAAAAAGCAAACGTCAATGTGTGAAAAGAAAACTCACGTAACCTATTTTTACGACAGACTGCCCTGACTAGAGTTCCTCGGTATTCCTGGGATGGTGGCAGTATATAACCGGAAGCAAAGCGCCGGCAGAACATGGGCCAAAGTAACACCTACCGACAAGAAATGCATGCTCTCATGCATTATAGAGCAATCAAAAAGTTTAAAACATGTTGCTATGCACTATGTCCAACATCGCTGCACCAACACCAACGCGATAGCCACTCGCAGCCCAAGAAATGCAGAATATGGCTTATTCAAAGCTTTCGCAAAAGCAAAATCTTGAAGACGAAAAAAAGAAGCATCTGCTCTAGGTAATGCAGCTAACCCTCGTTTGACGATGAGGCTCAGGTATGACAGGCCCTAGAAAGTTCGTGAATTTCACGGCGTGCAACGAGCCTTCGCAACACCAATGCGTTTTCAGAACAAGGACAACCCTAACCGACCGATCTCTCCAAGTGTTCGGCACATGCGCGACGCCGTCAGAACTTTAGTTGGCGGGAGGCAGACGGCGGTGCAGGGGAGGGCTCGCGCCGTCTCGACGCTGCGCACGGGCAGAGTTCCGGAGAAGCTGTCGTCTGTGCTGACAAAGTTCACTCGATGCAGTGAAGTCGTACTGTCCGGCCAAATCGGTCTATTACAGTAAAAGCTCGTTAATCCGAATTTCGAGGGGGCTGCTGAAACAGTCCGAACGATACAAACTTTCAATTAATAAAAGTCAACGAAGAGAAAAGAGCCCCGTCCGGCGTTCGGGAGACTAGAATGCTCTCAACCGCCAGAGGCGTGTAAGTCCGCTGCTGCGGAGACCGAAATGCCTGTTTAGACAGCACGAACCAAAATAATCAAGGCCTGCCAACAGCCTCCTTGGATTAAGTCCACGCAAAGTTATCGCGCCCGGATAGCGCCCGCTCGGCAACTAGACCCGAGCAATAGCTCGCTGCAACGTCGAAATACTAGAACACGGGCTTTGAACACTATAGGTGGTGTTGCTTTATTCCTCCAAAACTGGGCGTATCAAACATTCTAAACTTGATGAACCCCTATTGGTTCTGGCATTAAAGGGGCGCTAAACCACTTTCTACGGTAGTCTAGGTGCCAATTCAATCTACAAGCAGTAACCTTACTTAAAAATAAATTACATTTATGTGTAGCAGATTAAAAAAAATTAAAATAGGTATCAAAGGCCAATTATCTCAGAACTATCACACGCCAGAGGGCACAGTCGGAAAAAAATAAGCTCCTCTCCGACGGTGGCCTCTGGTGTTTGTAATAGTTCCAGGGTAATCAACCTTTAATACCGATCTCATTAGAGGAATCGCCACGCATGGATGTGATGTTTGGTTTCTTAGCACGCTTAGAGCCCATAGATTGAGGTAGTGGTCATAGACTATCGCGGAACATGATTTAGTGCCCCTGGAATGCGATGAAGCAGTAAACAAGCCTACAATGTAAACAATACATATATAAGCGAGCGTTCACCTCATTGTCACGCGTCAATTAGTTGCTTTGTTCTGCCAAAACAAGTCTTAAAATGGAGAACAACTATCTGGCGCGCTTTCGCGTGCTGTACCAACAAAGGGTATCGTCACGCCCCTGCGGAGAATTGAGGATTAATTTCGATCACCGGGAGAAGCTTTCAAAAAGGAACCACCCCGACCGGAATTCAAACTTGCTGGGGCACTCTCGGCAAACCCTCCCGGAACCCAGTTTTAATATATATATGCTGTTAGAAAAAGTTTCCAATTGTTTTAATTAATTTTTCTTTCCTGCATAAATTAAGAAGCCATGCCCCATTGAAGAAACCGAAGGAAAGAAGAGGTACTCACGTGCTATTGGAAAAAGGGCTCACGCCCCGTCGAATATCCTCCCGCGCCAGACGACCTTTCCGAGAGGCGCCTGAACTGACGCCGCCGATTTTCCCGAAAGGCCACCTGGGGGCGCAACGACAGTGAGCATCAACTCGTCAGCCGTAACATGCCGCAGAAGCGCTAGAGTTCCGGTTACACTGCTAATTCATGATAAAAAATAGACTTTGCAAACAATGCACTGCCTCGTCACGTGGGTCATAGAAAAATCATCTGCAGAAACGTTCGAAGCACGCATATGTGTTAAAGGTGCTTCGAATGTGCCCGAGGCCTGCCTGCAGGTAATTTTCAAAATGTGTGCAGCGGAGTATGTCATTCGTATCGTGCGCGAGCAACGGGACTGCGGCCGAGAGCTTCAATGCGGCCGAGAGCTTCAATGCGGCCGAGAGCTTCAATGCGGCCGAGAGCTTCAATGCGGCCGAGAGCTTCAATGCGGCCGAGAGCTTCAATGCGGCCGAGAGCTTCAATGCGGCCGAGAGCTTCAATGCGGCCGAGAGCTTCAATGCGGCCGAGAGCTTCAATGCGGCCGAGAGCTTCAATGCGGCCGAGAGCTTCAATGCGGCCGAGAGCTTCAATGCGGCCGATAGCTTCAATGCGGCCGAGAGCTTCAATGCGGCCGAGAGCTTCAATGCGGCCGAGAGCTTCAATGCGGCCGAGAGCTTCAATTACGGCCGAGAGCTTCAATTACGGCCGAGAGCTTCAATTACGGCCGAGAGCTTCAATTACGGCCGAGAGCTTCAATTACGGCCGAGAGCTTCAATTACGGCCGAGAGCTTCAATGCGGCCGAGAGCTTCAATGCTTCCGAGAGCTTCAATGCTTCCGAGAGCTTCAATGCTTCCGAGAGCTTCAATGCTTCCGAGAGCTTCAATGCGGCCGAGAGCTTCAATGCGGCCGAGAGCTTCAACATGACAACCTAAGAAATTCGAGGGTCATTTCCATAGGATTACCGCAGCAAAGAAGCCGCTCCGCAAGGTGTCCGCCGTATGTGTACGACCGTGAGTACACCTACGAAAGCTCATCCCCTAAATGCAGAATCGCGTGCACAGGTGCTAACATCGAGGTTTTTTAGAACCATAGCAGTTTTCTTTGCAGCGTTTCACTTTGCTGGAACATAAACTAGGTTTGTACTGCAAGTGCTGGGAAGTATTCAATACAGGGTGTCTAGCAAATTATTTTGAAATTCCTTGACTTTTTCAGGTTTTCCCAGACAAATTTAGGAGAAATTTCCTGACCGCTGTAGAGGCGATTAAATATATAGGAACATTACAACACAAGGTATTGAGCATTGAGCAGTGTGAGGATCATTTTGCATGGGCTTAATCCAACCTTCATATTAAAAAATATTTGGGTTCGTCCTGCCTGGAATAAATGAGCCCTTTCTCGTCGCGGACATCGTCAGTGAAGAGCCCACTTCCAGAAACACGATGAAAACACGATGCTCAACCACACACGCCTTGTTACTAACAGAATGGCAGCACGGCCGCCAAACGGACACTTTTGGATACCTCCGGCTTGGATTATATTGGGGTCTGTGGCTTTCCAATTTGTTACTAAATCGAGTAACTCCAACTGGATTTAGCCTAGTGTCGTGCCCTCAAAATAATCCAACCCAATCCAAGGCTTCGACTGGGTTTGACGGCTGTTCCAATAGGCATCGGGTAGCACATTCTACATCGTGTGAGCAGAGACCATGCTCCGCTCTAAGCAAACTTTATTGCCCACTTTTCTGCACCCAAGTCTTCAAGTCTGCTCAGGGCACTCAATGGCGTTTCCGGCTCGTTTTCCTTGACTGGGCTCGATTTTTTTACAGTATTCCTAACAATTCCCCGAGTTGTCCTGGTAATTAAAATTTCCCTAACGATTCCCGGTTTTCCCAGTCGCTAGACTACATGTGAATATAACTTTACTGTGCAATACCTGAAATTGTACAGGGAAATTTTTGGGGGGAACAAATTTTTATTAAAACTAAAGTGGCATGACTCTCGATCAATAATGCTACATGCACAATACACCATAGCATGTATGATGTATGATGCAACGACACGATGGTTAGGATTTATGGATGTGTACATTGAATCCATCGGATGGATGGATAAATGAACAGATACGGCTGAACCAAGGAATCTGGCAGCAGCTTGCGCCACCTGGTATATGAAATAGCCAAGGTTGTCGACAGAGTTCACTTTCTGCTAAATTTAGCGCCACCGCGATTTTTTGCAGAGCGTAGCGTAGTTAGCCAGTTTCACGCTTTTGGTGCCGCTAGGCGCAGGAAATTTGAATGTATCAAAATGGCACAATTGGTGCAGCTGTCCCGCCCCTGCAAATAGAGCCCAGGGACAACTAGAAAGTTTTAAAGCACTATATGGAGATAGACAGAATCAAAGCAAGTATCAGCCCCTCAGAAGAGCAACCAGACACGGCAATAGAAGTGTCGAGAAGAGCTCATTGTAAAAGCCACTTCTGAACTACATGCCGACTGAAGAAAGACACAGCATGAACACGTGCAAACGGTTATTATTGGTGTCGAATCAAAGATAAATCAAGCAGTGTTCACCAAAAAAGGACACAATACCACAATTCAAAGGGAAAAACAAAGCTTGTACCCTTTAATTTCACACATCGATGATATCTTACATGCAAGTGTCTTATGAATAACTATTTTCCCTTCTGGTACCGTGAAACCCTTTATTTTCGCGGCCCCGAATTTTCGAAAATTGGACTGCGGGGTCATATTCGCGACCATTAAATTTCGCGATTTCTTAAGGCTGGAATTTACCTATAGAAACCACTAAACTAAAATCACTAAAACCAATTTTACAATTCACGTATTTCGCAAAAATTAGAGGCTCCAAAACATTAAGGGTTTAAAAGTATATGAATGAAAAGGCAAAAAGGATCTTAACAGGTTTTCACACCAAATCAAAGTGCGGGCAATACATAGGCTTTTCAAAAGAAAGCTCTAGATGACTTGATTTAATTTTAACTTTACTGGACCGTTTTCGAACACATGGAGGCCTCTCAAAGGTGGTAACTGAACGAGCAACTTCACAAGAAAATTACACCTATAGTGCAGCCCATCTACAATGGCAAAACACTAAACCGAAGGCGCTCACCTCCTCCCCATCAGCGCTGAGCAAGGCTGTGCGCATCGGTTCAACGTGGGGCCACTGCTGGTTGCGCATGACCAGGTCCGACGGAGGGCTGTGTGCTGCACCGGCGTCGGAGCTCCATACCTGCACAGCATTCCAACTTCGGATGAGTAGTGGTCATCTCACCGCAAAGGAGGTATACTAACGCAAGAATGTGGGCAAGCTGGTTGAAAGAGAAGCTAAAAACAGTTCTTTAAGAGAAGAAAAACAAAAAAAAATGAATGTTTTAATGTAGGCATTTTAAAAATTATGTCCAAGTTTTCTTTCGATCTTATTACTAGGAGTGTCAAAATCGCTAATTAAAATTTCGACGTAGCCCTGCCCGTCGTTGCATGCCGAGAGCAGGAGAGCGTGAAGGCGGATAGAAAAAAATTCAAGAAGAACGCGCTGATCCACAGTAGAGTCGCAGCGACAGCCACGAAACGACATGGCGAAGTTGTCGGGCACCGGCGTCGCGTTCACACACCGTGGGGTGCGTGAACAAAAGCGTACAAAACGAAATAGGCATACGATTATGTTGTTTTGAAAAACGCTCGTATCCTTTTTGTTCCGGATAGCGTAAAATCGCTTTCCCCTGCACGAGCTCTTGGCATTGACATTGCTACAACGGTCTTCTGTTATCGTCTATTTTTTTTTCTTTTCCAGAGAGCGCGTGCGGTGGGTGCTACAAAAGCCTCCGGTATAGAGCGGGTTGTTGATGCTGTGGCATCAACAACTCCGCACGGAGCGAACCCGGGTTTGATGCCCGTGGGCGGCGAGCAATCTTTTTGAAGATTTTGCAACACTGGTGACGGACGTCCTACATTGTCAAAAACAACGGACGTTATTTCAAGTGGTGGCAAGTAACAGTTCTCGCTGCGAGACTAACAAAAGGGACGTCATCGGTCAAACGACTCTGCTCGGCACTGTGCGGGGAGGACGACTATAACGTCGCAATGTCTTCGACGGATAACAGGTGGCGGCAAGGCTCGCCGCATGCCCTTCGGCAATCGCCGCACACACATTTCAAAATATACGAGGTTTACGTTTACTTCAGTCCAAAAGCGCGATGACTGAATTCATGGGACAAAAAGCTATAGTAGAAGACCGCTCCAAACTGTTTTTTAAGGCGCTTCAGCTTTTTTCAGAAGGGCATAATAAATCCTGGTGCGAGGGAAAGGACGGACAAAGGACACACTAAACTCCCAAGTTTTTTTGTTTGTCCTTCGTCCGGTCTTCGTTGGCCAGTCTTCCCCTCGCTCTGGGATTTACGGTGTCTGCCTAGTCTGTTTACTAGGACGAAAAAAATGTTATGGTAGGGTTTCTATTGATACTTCAATTTCCACTACCAGCACTATGGGCTTATGATACAAAGCAAAGTAGCAATTTGCTATAGGAATAGCTACACATACCAAACAGATTTTACTTTTATCGACCCAGGCCAATGTAAAGCAGGCGCACGCATAAAGAATTGGTCAAGCTCAAAGCCAATAGCGGTTTTGGCAGAATAATTTCAAACCGATTATTGGATAGTTTCTTCGAGCCTTTTACTAGTGATGGACCGAATCTGCTCAACTTCAGATTCGGCAAAGTTCGGCAAAGATTCGGCAAAACTTCGGAAAATGTCTGCGCACGCGCGAGAACGCGACGGAGCCTTAGATTGCAAATGGACGCTGTGCAGTCGTGCGGTTACCATCGTGCAGCGTAGTACAACCAGCGGTTACGCCGCGGTGTGGGGTAGGCAACACGGTAACTGCGTTTGTGATCGAGCGTGGTCCTCTTCAATATTTTCTGCCTCAAGAATAGAAGATCGACCAGTAATTTACGCAGTCCACTGCGCAAGTGACGAATGATGCCGTGTATTCTGAAACAGACACATTGTCCCACAATTACTTTAAAGCACTCCTCGCGATTATAACAATTCTTTTTTCGGCTCAAACAACAAAATATTGCTTCTTCAATTAGTGTTATCTCGCAATTTTCATGTGTCTGCATAAAACTAAACACGGAACTGCAATGCTCGACATTGCACATCTTACATTCACTCTCCCCATCTTCCGAAACGTTCGTGTATTCTTAAACACCAGAAACCGGTATTTTAAAGGTTAAAAACGAGACGTTGTGAATATGGGACGCACACTTTCATGCAAAGCCGACTCCAAGTGACTCAGCAACCGTTGCATTCGTTTTCCCGCACAAAACGGTGGCTCCCAGAGAAAGCAAGAACGCAGCGTTATTGCTTTCATTTTAGCAATGTGCACACACACGCCGGCATGCGCTGATGATACCTTAAAACCGAAACTCGTAGCGTGATTCGTGACTGCGCCACGCTCGCTTCTACCCAACCTCCCTGTCACGCCACTCCTGCAATGAGTCACTAAAATTGCCAGTAAACACACAAATACAACATATAATGCACATAAGCCCAGTTATTACTAAACAAGATGACATTCTACAAGATAATTGTATCGGTGTCTTTTTTAGGTTAAGAAAAAAAACACTTTTTTTGCCAAGAAAAACTAAATATCAACGCTAAGCCTAATAACAATGTATCGAATCGAAAATTCGGCACCAAACTTTCGATTCGGCAAAAGTTTGGCCCATCACTACCTTTTACTACCGTTTTACCATGCTTAAAGGCCGGCCCGCAAGCAGAGAGAAGGAACCCGACCCTCACTTTCCTTCTCGCCGCTGTGAAAGGAGGAAATCGCCTCTCGTTTCCTCCTTGCCATTTTCCGATTTTTTTTGTTTTGTTTTTTTACAAGTTTGGGGTGGAGGAAATGAAAGCTTCAAGGATTTGAAAAGATTATCCAGAAGCCAGCCGGCACACCTGCGACAAGGAGCTGACCGAGTAGCTGTTTTGAGCGAGCTTGGCACTTGCTCTTCCCAACGAGTTGCATTGGCTCTCTTTGAGCATTGGTTTGGAAGACGATTCTTTGCTGTTGTGAGAGCACAAATGCCTTCTTCTGCTCAAAGAAGTAGTCATTGAAGTATCAATTTTAATATAAATATCTGATTTGGCATCTTTCGTTGTTTAGGCGGATTCATGGCGACAACGGGAAGTACGAGCGGCGTTTTCTGTATATCAGGGATGGCGCTCCATAGACCAGAGGTTCTGAATCATCATGGTTCGTAAACCGGCAGAGGTGACGGAGGATCCCATCCGTAGTGGGTCTAGTACTTTTCGGTGTAGAACGTTTTGCTGTAGGGCATTTCGGTGCGGACGTTTTGGTGCACAGACATTTCAGTGTACGGATTCTTTTTTCCAACGTACGCAGACACGCTTCACATCGTGTTCGTGCGTTGAGTTGATAGAGATAGTCTCCTCTATAATGTTTTGGCTTTATTATTGGTCCTGCGTGTAGGAAACGACCCAAACAGCAAGACGTTTGAAGTTGTTTGTGTATTCAGAACAATTTTGAATATCTTCAAATGCGCCTCCTCTGCGTAACCGCATAGCTCCGATTGTTAATAATAAATTGTGATGACCTCACACGACAAAAAAAAAAAACAATGTAATTATCACTTGTAACTCATTAGGGAATAAAGGAGGCGTGTGCGGGTACAAAATAAGTGTAATCAAATCAAATATCGATTTGGATCAAGTAAACAAGCCGAATTTGGTGAATGCTAAATCTATTTTATTTGGTATCAAATGTTTGCTCATTCTCGTACAAAAAACAAAAAAAAAAACTGTGACCACAGATCATACACAGAGTATGATCTGTGGTCAACGTCTCCTCCCATGCCGTAATGATGTCGCCGGACGTAAAGAACTGCCTTACAATCGTGCTTATACAGGGCGATATTTTTTTTAACGACTAGACATTTTTCAAAAAAGACGTCAGAGTTACGCAATTTCGGTTTGTGCCTTATCTGTAGTCATCAAAAACACCAAATCATTCATTTTTAAAGAGATGTAGTGGACGTGAAGTGGCTCACGGCGTCCTAAAAAGCCTAATTTGGACGCGAATCGTGTTACCGCAATCTTTTCGGCCGCCGCACTCCTCGCCCCTTCTACAGTGGCGTTGTCACAGCGATGCGCATGATTTGTCGCTTTGGCTTCATGGCGTTAGGCTGTGCCACGCGGAGATGGAGCCCACATAAAATCAGAACTATATTTTCGCGCCCAAATTAGGAGGACGCCGTATAATAGTGTATACGCGCGTTACATCTTTTTAAGAATGGACGGTTTGGTGGCTTGCGATTATGGCCAACAACTTTCTAAATACAAGATGCCGTTTTCTTCTCTAATTAAAAGGTTAATTTGCGAACTTTAGGTAATTAGTCGGTTTTTGTTGCGTTCTTTCTTGACCCCAATCTTCGCCTGGCCCGTATAGCTTACATCCACAAAACGTTAATTTCGACGTTTTTTTCTAATATCTAGTAGGTGAAAAAAAAAAAAAAAAAAAAAACAATAAACGTTGTATATAAAACAGAGGGCAGTTCTTTTCTGATATAAATAAAGCGTGGGGCACGCGTCTTGCATGCATTTCTTTTTTTTTTTTTTTTTCTGGCCTATGAAAACAAATCCCGGGACATTCGAAATTGAGTCTATGATGGGGCGGGCGCTTTATCACGGGGTATTTTGTCATGTTTCATAAGCTCTACTACTAGTCAGAAGGAAGACACGCGAGCCGTATCACGTTGCAAACAGCTGATCGGGTGTTTCTCAAGCAGCTCTAGAACTTTCCAATTGACATTTTGGTTCTTAATACATCTAAAAATGTTTGGTACTTAGTCATAAACATTTAATTTATTAGGCATAATTAAAATACTGCAACTCTCGCAAGACGTCTGCCCAAAACATAAAGGTGGTTTCATTGGCGTAAAGTGGCTGCGTCTTTCATTTTTATGCTTGGTCTTTAAAGATTCGTGAAAAGCATTCGCGACCTTATGTGTCAAGCCGCGTACGCGGACAGCGCGGCCTCCTCGGCAAGTTGTTCCCTCATCGAAGACGACAATGAATAAAAGGTACGATCAAAATCTTAATGCCTGAAGAAAGCGCAAGTTTAAAATAATTCTAAGGGTGTCAGTTGATTTTATTTCTACTATATTCAAATTTCAACACTCGTCGCGGGCAGCATGAAGGGAAGCACTGCACTCTTGGCGCAAACCAGTGCCCAGTCAACGGTCCTACACTCAAACACGCATCACCACCCGACCTGTTTGAAAAATAAATAATTTCCAGTACTTTTGGTAGAAAAAGCAAATTTTCTACTGAGCGTGATATTTTGTGTACCAAAAGTCCTGTAGCCGAGATCGGTAGTTCAATATTCAGGAAGACGAAGAACGACGGATGCATTATTTCCCGCGGAAGTACTGTTTTAACTTTGAATTCCACATAAAATTGTATATGCACAAATTGTGGCACGATACCGAACTTGCTTGATTACTTTTCTTTTAAAGACAACATAACCAGGCATAATCTACAGATATTGCAGAATTCATTTTAATTGGCGTACAGCGCGAAAGAGAAGTATGGACATAAAGAACACAATAGAGCTCTGCATTTCTACTGCATTTCTTTCCGTACTTGTGGACAGTTAGTCCGCATGACTATATTCAAAAACTACCAAATCGTTTAAGCCTACCCCTTTTTATAGTTTTTTTCGTAAATGAATTGTGGCGAATCCCGGCTGGGTTCGGGTAAAGATCTCGCACGTGTTCAAGGACACAATTCGGCATGATTTCCCGCTTGGTGACGACGTTGAGCTGACCGCTGTTCCGCTTCTTTTCTAAGTAGGCGGGGAACGCCAGACGCCTAAATTTGCTAAGCAGCCCCAAAACTTGCGGTAGCACACCTTCCGAACTCCTGGGTTTTTTTTGGAGATGGCCTTCGCCCACCCTGACAAAGCCCCAAACAATTATGTAAGTTGAAAGTAGTGAAAGCGCACAATAAAGACGAATACGAAGACGGAGAGGCAAACAGGACGAGCGCTGACTATCAACTGAATTTTTTCATTAGAAAAAATAGAAACAGCAAATAATATTGTGCGCTTTCACTACTTTCAACATGCATAATCAACTCGCCTGCATCGCAACATTAGTTCAGTTTAATTATGTAAGGGCTGCGGAGGCTATCTGGGTATTCCATTTCTTCATCAGCGAACAAATGCGAACAGAAGAGCATGAAAACTTCGTAATACCTGCTGTCTTTTAATAAATGGCATAATATGCTACTATTGCTAGTTGCACTATTTTACGCGAAGAAAATTGTGATTTTGCGGTTCTATCTTCGTGTTTCCTGTTCTATTTGCTGATACGCAAAATATTTGTCGGGTGTCAAGTTTTCAGTTACATTTGTCGACAGAAACTAAATGCACGTTTGGCCACAAAGAAATTTTTTTCAAAGGCTGAAGATAGATGAAATATACAATAAATTGTTTCAGTTTTTATAGAAGTTTGTTTTTACTCTTCTTAGTAGCTTCAACGAGGCGGCCGTCACTCTAGAAAACACCTGTAGTACGAACCTATATATTATGCCCCAGAAATGGTCAGACTGTGTCCCTCTGACTGCAATATCTTTGACTTGTAATTACTCATGATTATTAGTTTGTACAAAAAACAAGAAACAAGAAAACACAATAATGATACAATCACTCTTCAGTGTGCCGTTGTTAGAACGACAAATTTTCAATTCTCTGGGTAGAGCTCAAAGTTCGGATAAAAATACCCATCTTTTTTCCTTCTGCCGTGATGTTCAAGTTCCGTTCACTCGAAATAAATATGCGGTGTTGTAGCGTGTGTGGCCGCATGCGGAATTATCTGAATGTAAAAGAACTTGTTGTTGGGCAAGTTGGTGTTGACTATATGAGTGTTTTTTAGAACTGCAAAAAAAAAAGCGAAACAAAAAAAAAAAAAAGAAGATAAGCGAGCCAGCCCGAACCCTTCCGCGCTCATATCCAGCCTGCCAAACTAATCCCTGGTGTTTGGGATTGAAGCAGAGAACCTTGAAGGGTTACGGAGATTTTGTCGGGGGGCCGGTAAGCCCATTAGCACTCGTGCGAGAAGGCCGAAAAAAGCGAGGAGGAAAATGGAGGAGGAAAGGGGAGGAGGAAAAAAAGAAAAGAGGGGGAATCTTCTGCCACGCTGAAGAAAATTTTGAGTTCCCGCCTTTAAACGAAAATTCAGCTGAACTCGTGAAGGTTGTGCCCAACCTTCACTTGTCCCCTTCTTAGCTTTGTTAGTTTTAATGTAACTATATCCGTGAACCATGGCCTCAGAAAGTCCAATGCCGACATGGGGGTGGCAAAAGAAAACGACAGATTTGACGCAAAATTAAGCCCAAAGAGACGCCCAGCCATCCTCACCGAGCGAATTTATAAATCAGCTCGATAGACACAAATATTCTTTGTTTATTCTCAATCCTCCACAAAAATAAATAAATAAATAAACACGATTAATAAAAGCAGATTGTCAGGACTGTAATGCCAGCGATCCCCGCCGAACATCCGCGTACAGCGGAAAACCAATGCCCGCGAGCTTCGCGGGTACTGCTTTTCCGCAGCACACGGGTGCTTGGCAAGGAGTGCCCTCAACGGGGCCAGGCCCACTCCCGATGAACGAATGGCACGAATTAAGCGAAAGCTCCACTTGAATTAAGCAGCTTAAGAATGCATCAAAACATAGCGGGAAAAGCAAAATATTTAAATTTGTCCGAAATAAAAGTGAGTACGAAAATTTCTAGGTTGAATTATCGCGAGACCACTGTATGCACCGTTTCACTGCGAGTCCTACCACAGCCGACGCGACGATTCGACGAAGACAATCGAGCAAAGCCAAAACCGCGCCGTTACACCGCTCGTCTTTGTGGATACGCCATCACCAACTTAACCAATCGCAAACATAAAAAAAAGTGGGACCTCGTTGCATCCACTGCACGCGATTGGTGTAGCCGACGATGGCAGATGCGCAAAGGCAACAAGTGCAGGGACGACGCGCTTCGGGCGCTGCTCAACCGACACTGAAGGACGGTAGCGCAGCCTGTGGTCGGACTTAAAGAAAAACTGAGTCTTCGAAAAATGTCGCCCATAAAAAAGCAAGCCAGGGGGTATTTACGCCAGTCCCTCTATGAAAGACTAAGTTTGAACTGACGAAAGCCTCGTTCTACTTTTATGAAACAAATGGAACCAGTGCCTTCGACGAAGAAAAACAATTCAAGAACTGCAACGAACCGTGATGGTGGTTCCCGGTTGGATTACGTGGGTCCGGTGGAACCGGAAGGTGAACTCATCGTTGCCGGACCTCCGGTCAATCCGCCAGCCAGCCAATGGAATCTCCTGAAAAAAAAAAATATATATATATATATATATATATATATATATATATATATATATATATATATATATATATATATATATATATATATATCTCGAAGGCGCACCTTCAAGGATCAGCTAACGCGCGGTTGGACCGTCGCTTACGGGGAGTGGAGCCTGTTCCTTGGAGTCTCGAGCCCGAAAAGGAGAGCATCCCAAATATTTCTCGCAAACCGAGTGGCCAGCTGAGCTGGCAATCTTGTACCGCAATTCGAAAAGCAAAGTCAAGCACCAAATTGTTCTCCGGAAACTTGCACAGGTTTTTATTTCACTTAGAGATGTCAAAATGCCGTGGAATGTTCGCAGTTAACCGAGAGTGAAGCGTCTGTTTTATTTCCACCACCCATACCAGGCTGCTCCAATTTGTCGAGATTCGAGAAAAAACTTTGCCTTGGTGAAGCTAACTGCGAATGTGTTCAATCGTTGCAGACGTCTGCGAGCAACGCAAACGAAAATAGAAATGGAATTTCAAACACTGAAAGTAAACGACAACACAATCTACAGATAACAATGCCCGTGCTTCTTAGGAGAGGGGCAGGGAAACAGTAGCATAGAGAATGAAAGTACTGCAGCTTGTGCAGCGAAAATTCGTGCCGCAGAGCTCAAGGATCACGTGCTCAATTCACTCTTGTCCGTTCTAATGTGAATGAGCACCATACCGGCGTGCAGCCTTGTGTCACTACTGCGTGATGCACGTTAAAAAACCCCAGGCTGGTGGCCGTACTGCACTGGCTAAATTTCCTGTCTACGGAGCGACTACTTCCCACTGTATAGACATACGAACACGACGATTACTTTAGCTTGGGAAAGAATGCAGAAGAAATCAACTATGTGTTAAACTTTGTTTTACCTGAAGTCCTAATGTCGCTATGCCACGAGCCAATAGGGTATATCAAGCGGCTTCAAGTACATAGCGCGACGATATTCGAGCGCCTATTTTATTGTCGAAATGTCAACCACGTTTGTGCTAGACCAGAGACACCAATTTTTTGCTCTTAAAGCACCAACATATTATTGAAGAAAAATTAAACCGAATGTCGTCACGTCACTCTGAATTAAAAGCAGCGCCGCTCCGCGAAAGTACTGAGGCAAGCTACAAGCGCACAAATCCTGTCAAACTTTGCTGAACCGGATTTTCCTTTATTCTCGCACCTATGCAACTCCTGCGGGGGCAACTAAAAGGATCAGGTTTGTAACGAGCCTCTCTGCGTTAGTGATGTCGCGTTTTTCTTGACGGCGTGTTTGCGAGTTTCGCCACTTGTGGTGGCAACGGATCACAACCTGACCGTTTCAGTTGCCCCGCTCTCCACAGGCGTTGAAAAAGCACGGGAGAACAAGGAAACCCGGATCGGTCCTGTTTGACAGGGCTCGCGTCATCGTGCGAGCCCCGTCGTTTTGGCCCTATGTTTTGGCGTCTCTTCGAGCAAACAATTGGCGCCTCCGCGGTGTCGCCATCAAATGTGCTGTGACCTCACACTTCCGAGTATATCCGCTTGAGTTTGTTTCAGCCTTTGGTTCTGTTCCGACTTCCGACAAGACAGTGTTAGGCTCTGTGCAATTCAAACGTGATTTCCCTTTCATGTCACAGGCTTCCAAGCATTGGCCTTACAGCTCCTAGATAACAAGGCTGCAGTTATGAATTCTAAACGCCGCCTAAAGAGGCAACACGGGGCATTGACTGATCAAGTGCCATATCAGCGTCTGACGAAGACTTGTCTTTAATCGACTAGAACTTGACCGTCGGCTAAACGCCGTCGCAGCACTTGGGTCCACCCTATGCCCCCGCGTTTGCCCTTCAGAAGACGTCGAAAATTCGGCACCACGGCCTTACCCAGGAGACGTCTATAGGCTTTAGATGGCAGAAGAGGGCGACGTTTACCAACCTTCGTGCCCTTGTTCTTTACGATGACGTATTTTCCGTCTGGGCAGTGGTCCGAGATCTCCAGGTCCCCCTTGGCGGATGCGGAGACCTGGACGTCGAAGTTTGACTGCTCCTCCCGGTGGGAGAAGGTCAGCCTGCGCTTGGCGCCTCGGAGCAGCGGACTGGTGTACATCTCAGCCCCGCTGGTAGATGCGCCTGAGAGGGACAAAATATCGTTCGCATCTCGCACGGTGAATCGCGTGTGTGCGGCACGGTTAACGCGTCGCTCGCCTCCATTGCCCGCCCTTGACTGCGCTACACGACGAGCGAGTCTGACAAAATCCGTCCCTTCGCACAAAAGGGGAGGGGCATAAAAGCGAGGAGTCTCATTGCGCACAAGAAAGGAGGCGCAAAAAAAATGAAAGGCAGCGTCCTTTGTATGGAGTTTGGTTTTGCGCCGTTAATGCGCGCTGAGCAATGTCGTCAGAACCACCACGACAATGCTGCTTTTTCGCAGTTTACTTTTTACGGACGCTAGTGGTCTTTGCGTTTTGCAGTTCACGTTGCGTTCCCAAATATGTGCCCCCTACACTAGCAGTTTTGACGGGAGCACTTTTGATTCTAAGAAAAAAAAAAAGGAAAACCGGCGATCGCACGTGTGCGCCTACAATCCCGTGCCGGGATCCTACGTGAAAAGAGCAGACAACGTAATGTGCAAGCCTTGTCTTCTGGGTGGTGGTGGTGCGGTGCCTGGAAAGAGTCTCCGCAAGGGCGATTAAAAAGTGGGAAAAAAAATAGGGCGATAGGTGAGGCGAGTTTCTTTCGCTGCGACGAGTCGGAGTTTCTCCCAAAGGGTCGCCAACATCATTTTTACGCATTGCGTAAAGAGAACCACGACGGGCGAGGTTTCCCTGCTCATTTTGAAGTTCTTTCTGTGTAACAAAGCGACACCAGCAACGTGGCCTTATCGGGACCACCACATTCCAAAGTGGCCGAAATGCATGGAACCCTTTCCTCTAGATCATTTTTAAGAGTTAATATAATTTTCCACGGGGAAACGTCGCATGCATTTGGGCCGGTTTGGAATGGCTGTTCCCCAAGGGCCCAGATCACTGGCAACGCTTTCAGACAAAGAAGCAAAAAAGCATCAGTTGCAAGGTCTGCACCTACTGCAGGTTTGTTTCGTACTTGCACAAAGAAAAACACAGACGTATGACATTCTATACAACAAAAATTTTACAAGCGCCCTAACGATTGTACTAGCAAAAGCCCGGCCAACCTATTGTCTGCTCTCATTTTCCGCCCTTCTGTAGCTTTTTTTTCTCATTTCACTCGGGATTACTTACTCCACCGCTTACGCAATTCGCCGCGTTCTGCTCCCATCGCGAACCCCCACCCCGAGATTCTCACATAAACTCTACGGACTCACTGGGCGTAATGTGCAGCCGGGACTCTTCGCCCTCCAGGAGCTTGCGGTACGCGGCAGTCTCGAGGTCCAGAGCCACCTTGATGTCCAGCAGGTTTTGGTACTCCCGCAGCTGGTCCTCGATCTCCGCCCGCAACCGGGAGACCTCTCCCTCCTTGGCCATCAGGGCCCGGCCGTGCCACTCCCGCTCCTGGTCCAGCAGACGCTCCAGGTCTCGCACACGGGCCGTCAGGGACAGGTTCTGCGGCGGAAGACTCAAGTCACGGTCTCTTCCCAATCTTCCTACCAGGAGTCGTCCTGCGATTCCTGCCCTGGCCTGGGGAGCTTCTCGGTCACAACAGCGTGCAAAGACCACGACATCATGAAATGGTCATTCACTCTCTCCACCTTAACGTGATGGTCAAGCCGATCCACTTCTCCAGACGCTCGAAATGCCGAGAACAAACGAGTGGAAACAAGGTGACTACCAACTAAATCGCATCTCACACCGTCGATACTGCATTAAAAAAATTATTTCCGCAAAAATTTTTTTTTTCACAGGCATGTTATAATTTTACTTAAAGGAGCTCTGCAACAGTTTCAATGCTTTGCTTAAATCATTTGGGAGTTCGTGTCTAGACCTATCTGAAGTAAAGAAAAACCGATTTTGCCTGCATGTCCCAGTTTTTATTTTAAAAATGGACAAAGATTCAGGTTTTCGGCACCTCTCAACTCCTTCACCATCTTCCTAGTCACGTGCGCTGTGACGTCAATGGGGTTTACGCGGGGTTCCGGTGAAGCTTCCTCTTTAGAGCCATCAATGGGCAGCGATAACTCATTCGCTCGCGACCGCGTGACCACGTGCTAGCGGGCGCAGCCAGCGCAACGCGAGCAATATGGTGAAAGGATGAAGGTTTCATCCGGGTCCGGCTATCCACTTCCGGTTCTGTCCCCCTCCGGCTTCTGGCGGCTGTTCGCGGTAGCAGATAGAGCTGACGGTTTTGTGGACCTAGGATAGATGGCGCCACTAAAACTTCGTATAACAAAAGATTTGTCGATGATACCAGGTTTTTGACACATTTATATTCATGTTGAAACAACAAGATTTATAAAAAAAAGTGACTTTTTATCGAGCAGGTATTCGCACAACTTGCCATCTTTCTAAAAGACACCCCATTCACGTCATGCAACCTGTTTCCTATGGCCACCGCTCGCGGCTGCAGGTCGCGGGATATTTTAATTTTTACCTCTCGATTACGCGGCGGAATCGCAACATTTCGAAGGAAGGAGGTGTGTTTTCCGTTCTTTGTGACAAGATGAACAATGTGAAAAGCAAAAGATGCCAATTTTTTCAACGTTAAAATCTTTGCATACCTTCTTAGAAATAAAACAACAAAAAACTTTATTTTCAGTTGCTCTTTAAGGTAATTAAATTAAATTTTAACAAAGCATCTCGGCCAGTTGTACACGAGTTCAACTTAAACCAATGAGGTTGGTACTACAAGTGTTGGAAAGAATTGCATTAAACTTTAGTGCGAAATATATCTCAAATCGCTCAGAGAAAGAAATTTATTTTAGAAAATATGTAATTAAAACCGGAGGGGCAAGACTCGGCAACAAATTTTAGATGCTACATTGTATGCGTACAATATAACTGTACATATACAGTCGGGGACAAAAGTCCCCAGGACGCACGAGCTGCGACTGTAACGCATCGCTCTGCCATCCGCCGGCGGGTCGCCTGGTTTCGAGATCACACAAAAGCGCATGCGCGTCCTGTGCCTGCAAGCGTGTGTGTTTTGCCGCTTTTCTGCGTCGCGGCGCCTAACTCGGAATCGGGCGCGTGGTACCGCCTCGGAGATAGCGCTCACCGCGCTTACTGACATGGCAACTATGAAGCAGGGCGTCACGGCTGCTCAACTGAGCGATAAGCCCAGCTGGTTATAAAGCAAGATGCGCTGACACGGCGAAATGCAGCACAATGCCGCAGGCGATATCTCCAGTTTTGGAATGTGTAGCAGACGCCCGTCAGCCACAAGCGCTATCTCCGAAGCGGCACCACGCGCCCGATTCCGAGTTCGGCGCCGCGCCGCAGAAAAGCGGAAAAACACACATGCTTGCAGACTCAGTAGGACGCGCATGCGCTTTTGTGTGATCTGGAAACCAGGCGGTCCGGCGGCAGATGGCAGAGCAATGCGTTTCAGTCGCAGCTCGCGCGTCCTGGGGATTTTTGTCCCCGACTGTACAATGTATGACGCAGCAGTACGATGGCTAGGATGTATGATACACCGAATCCATCGGATGGATGGATTGACAGATATGGCTGAACCAAGGAATCGGGTGGCGGCTTGCAGCACCTGGCAACGAAATAGCCAAGGTTGTCGACTGAGGTTTCGCCATCCGCTAAACGTAGCGTCGCCGTAATCTTCGGAGCAGCGCGGCACAATCACGGCCGATTTCTGGCTTTTGGCACCGCCAGGCGCAGGAAATTGTGATTGTATCCAAATGGCGCGGCTGTGCCGCCCCTGGCAAGCTTCCGTGAACTGAAGAACCGAAAATCGACTGCTGCGACACCGCCACGACCGTGGAGGGCGACGAAACTTCTACGAGTCATTGCGTGGAAATTAAGGTCATTTGTTAGGACGTTGTTAAAACACCGGTTGGAGACTTGGTCGAGGCACCGCACCTGAACTGTCTTTGAGTACCGAAAATGTTGGGCATCAACTCTAGACTTAGTAACAAGCTGAAACGACTGAGAAGAAAGGGACAGGACGGTGGGCTTACTGACAACTGTCAGTTTAATAGAGCATGTAGGGAAAAACAAGGTGGAAGTGAAAAAGGAGAAGAGAAAGATAGAAATAAACTCTCAGCTGCCACTAAGAGAGAATATTTAGTTGTAATGACATGGATGCCGAGAGCACCATATCCCATGTCGGCACCCAGAGGAGAAGAAGAAAATGCGCGCTACAGTCCATGCCAGGCGTCATGAGCAGTTTATTCACTGTGCGGCTAGAAAGTCTATCCTGAAGGCAACAGTGAATCAAATGCTCATGACGCCTGGCATGGACTGTAGCGCGCCGACATGGGATATGCTACTCTCATTATCCATGCCATTACAACTTTTTTTAAAATATATTCTTTAAAAAAAATGTTTATTTCGATTTTTAAAGCTAAATATTTTGTCTTAATAGCAGCTCAGAGTTTATTTCTAACTTTCTATTGTTTTTCACTTCCACCTTGTCTTTCTCAACACGCTCTATAATATCGACAGTTGTAAGTGAGCACTCTGTCCTGTCCCCTTCCCTTAGTCATTTGCGCTTGTTAACTCAAAGTCTAGATGTTCAGCCAACTAGTCTCCCCCCCCCCCCCCATTGATCTTGATCAATTGGGGGGGGGGGGGGGGGGGGGGGGGGGCTAGTTGGACCTGGTTCCCATGTATGCGCACTGTCGACACTCGACCATTTTGGACGAGCATAACCCGTCACCCCGGAGTTGTCCCGCAAACTGTTAAGGACGAGTGCAGCTCATCTGAGGCCAGATTCATAAAAAACCTCTTACCTACGACAACTTAGCTACGAAGTTCGTAAAGTTACGATCATCGTAAGATGAGGCGAGAACTGTACTCACAAACGCATTCTTAAGTGAGAGGAGGAAAGTTACGACCTCTTACGGAGAAGCGATGACTTCCGGTGCTGTTGCTATGGCAACGGCGTCTTCGGCAAAACGAACAACCAATTAGAGAGCTAGGCACAGTTCGGAGCACTTGGATTGTTAATAACAAACACAGGCTAACCACTCGTTGATAGACATCTCTGTGTATGTCCTGTCCTGTCTGTGTGTAAATGTGTAGTGTTCAAGCTGATTCTCATAAACACGGGCGACCTTTCCACCACCGCTTGTCTGGGGTTCGTGTCCGTGCAGTGGTATATCGACGCTAACACGATTTAAACGCTTCGTTGACTGCTACAAACTCGATCGCTACAAAGTGAACACAACTGTCATCGTTGGTAAAAGCCCCGTGCCAGTCGTTTGCAAAGAGACGTAGAAGAAAACAAACCGCCGCGGCGTTTCTCGCGGCCTTGGAATTGCAGGAGCGAGCCGACGTTAAAAAAATACGTTTGAACTACGAGAGTGTCAGCAATACGTTTGATCGAAGTGCCGGATTCAGATTGCGTTTCGGTAAGCGCTTCGGAACCGATCTTCTACGATTGCAACTCGATACTGACATGACAGTCGGAAAAGAAAGGTTGGACCGGCATCGCGTAGCTCCCACAAACGGATATACAGCTCGACAGTTAAAAATGGCATACTAATAAGGAAGTGTACAAACCGTGTTGCGAAGGTAATCCATACGGCGTTTATTTGAGCTCTATAAAACACAAAACAAGGAGATTAGAATCGAGGAGTCCCTTTTCGACGACAGCGTTCGTCACCGCTGCCTCGGAAAACAAGGTGATAACATCATATTTGTTAGTCACTTTACGATATATAACATAGTCGTCAGCAAACAAGCTAATTGAAGATGAAACACAGGAGGGTAAGTCATTGAGAAATATAAGGAAAAGAAGAGGACCCAGTACAGAGCCCTGCGGCACCCCGGACGTCACAGAAGCTGAAGGAGAAGACATGTCATTCGCAAATACAAACTGAGACCGGTCAGGTAGGAAGGAGTGAATCCAAGATAATGTACCGGAATCAATACTGAGTTTGTTTAGTTTATGAAGTAGTAGACTATGTGATACCTTATCAAATGCTTTAGCGAAACCAAGGAATATGCAGTCAGCTTGGGAACTTCGATCAAGAATAAAGTGAAGGTCGTTAGTGAAGGTTAGTAGCTAGATTTCACACGAAAATGACTTACAAAAACCGTGTTGGGCGAGAGAAAAAAGGTTATTAGACTCCAATAAGTTTACTAAATGTGAAAAAATGACGTGCTCAAGAATTTTGCAAGATATGGGGCGGTAATTAGAAGGAGAATGTTGATCACCCGTTTTGTGTATCGGCACCACCTTTCCCACCTTCTAGTCGTCGGGTAAACACCCACAATTAAGATACTGATTAAATAGTTTAGAAAGTATTATAGAAGAATATTCTTTGGTACTTTTTAGGAATTTTGAATTAATAGCATCTACTCCCGCAATGCTTTGGTCGAATCTACGAGGCGCATTCAAATATCGCCACTAGGGGATACTGCGACCCCCCAGCTATGTTATCAAGTTTTGCGAAGGAAAGACTGAGAAAAAAAAAACACTCCCTTTCGTCCTTGAAATTACACCGCAAGAAAGGAGTTTCATGGTCAGTGGCGTTGCGGCGAGTATTCCTGGGTCCCACTAGTGCCAGTAAGCCCGTGTGACGTGAAAAACATTCCTAGGGAACATCGTTGCACGGCCCGTTTAATCTTATCTATTATACTCTATCAAACGCAAATCCTGCGACAAGATCAGATGCAGAAAATTCTTTGAAAGTTACTCATTTCCGTATCAAATATTCTCGGCTATCCTTGCTTAACAACTTCATCATCGACCACATTCATATTTATTCGGCGAAAATCTGTGTGCGCTTATTTTTTCAAGCAAATAGCCTCGTTTTATTTATATAATAAAATCATCCCAACGCGTGGATTGACAATTGACTTAGTTACTCTTCCGATTCAAAGCAATTTCAACGGTATCTTAAAGAGAGGCTGATCCTGTTTTAAATTTGATTAAAAACACTTGATTTGTTTTAATCTCACTGAAAACATCACGAATAACGCTATAAGTCAGTTATTTCATGCCCTTATCACCTAGAAAGACGCCTTTGAAGTTACATTGAAACCACGCCGCTCCGCGGGCAGCGGGAAAGTGGAGTAATATGAGAATGGAAAGCAGTACGATCACGAAATGTTCCTCGTTAGTGCTCATCGGCTGGCAGAGCCAGCGTCGTGCATCGTCGATTCTGAGCTAGCTGGTGGTTCATGTTTCTGAAATGTGCCAGCTGAACTTACGAAGACACACAAAGAGAGAGAAAGGGAGGAAAAGGAGGCCAAACACACTGCTGGGCTAAAAACTATTTACTGAAGATATTCCACATTCATTAGTTCCATATCTCAGAACAAATAGATGTCCGAGAAGAGGAGGTTTATCTTGAGAAATGGTTGC